>NC_088887.1:107676186-107979217 GCF_037157495.1 Lathamus discolor | reverse complement strand
ACATATCAAATCCTGTAAATTCAGGTTTTATTACAATACAGTGGATCACAAAAAGATGTAGACCCCTAATGAGAATTTGCTCTGCAGCTCAGAATGAGACTTTGCAAGGAAGACAGTGTGCCTGCTCCATTACTCTACTGCTTGCCCTGCAGAACCAGGAATTTCGGCCTTGCAGAAAAGGCTTTTTGAATTCAATAGCTCCTTCTGGTGGTCTGAAAGAAAATACTTGGTTGCAGTTGGCTCACAGTAATGCGGGATTAATTCAGTAATCATATGTATCAGCTGCAGCTAGAAGTTATGCCATGAGTAAAAGAACCATTACAGCTATAATTCAAGAGATATGCCATGCAAACTATATTCCACATTACTGTCATAAAGGAGACAAATTTTTTAGGAAATCCCACTTTCCTCTCATTCTACCATGATATTGCTGTGAATTTTCTTCCATACGGTAAGTAAGGAAACACAAAGTATTGTGATGGAATGAAAAGTGGCAGAAATCAAAGTGGCTACTGGCACAGGAAATTTGAGAGAAGTCCTTAATGAAGTACTTGGCAAGGCACATCTCAGAGCCAGTGGTTCTGATTTTCAAGGAATGATCAACTAATAAAGGAGGAATTTGATCCAAACCTTTCTGAAGCAATAAGAATGTGCTTTTGGTCAGCCTCAAAGATATCACCTTCAAGGAAGAAGAACGCATTACAGAATCTCTGATTAACAGACCATGAGATGCTCAAGAGCTTTTGTTTTTTTCTTTTTAGCCTCAGACTTGCCAATGATAAGATGGATACTATCTGCTTTGAGGCTTACCTGTTAAAGAGTAACAACTGTACAGCGTTTACAAGTAATACATTCTGTCCTAGCCAATCTCAGTAACATTACATCATTCCCCAGCTATCTAAACAAAATATTGCCTTGGGAGTTATAAGCAGCAGTCCCTAGCCTTGTTTCTAAATGATGCATTGTTTTTAATTAACAAAATTCACTGTCAGGGCTCTACAAATATATTTTCTATCTAATGGAGAATTATCTGGTGAGACATTCATGGTTGCTGTCAGAGATCTCCAGAGAAGATTGTTCACATCCCACCTCCAGCAGGGTGTGCATGATAACTCCACTCAGCTGGCCCCCTGTTGCCTTAGGTTTTGCTGAAATGAAGCACCAAACAAAGCTTTAAACTAAACCAGCAAGATAAACACTATTTATAAATACAACTGAGTCACCATCCTCCCACCCTTTCACCAAACTTTGTACTTGGCAAACCCCAAGATTTTACTAAAGTAATGAAAAAACCAAATGTTTAAATGAACTTTAGAAGGCACTACACATCTCTAAGTACAACTTCATTAAAAACATTTGCAATCCAGATTTTGTTGAAAGCCAATACAGTATAAAGTGAAACCAATCAATTTTTGCTCCCAAATATATACCTGAAACACAGTACTAAGGGCAAGAAATTCAAAATCAGAATCTAAACAATAGTTCAATTTTTCTAATCTATTTATCTTTTCAGTCAACAGCCCTCATTGATATCTCTGTGAATTTTAGAATATGACCTGGCTGGTACCACCATTGAGGTATCAAAGGAAATGTAATCTCACCTAATAAAAAGTGAGTATTTTCTAAATTGATGTTAATATATGGTCTGGAACCTACTGAGAATACTAGGGGGAAAACCCTCTCAGGGTTGACTGCTGATGGTCTGCTACCAAGTGATTCAAAGTTTTTCAAGATGTCAATTTAGCATTAGTTATTATTCACTACAAAGGGTGCTCCACATTATACAAGAAAGCAGCCGAGCTGTTCCTGAACTGTGGGAGCTAGCAAGAAATAGTGAATGAACCCCTGGGAGAGCCGAGGAATGGTTCTGTGCCAGGAAGAATCTTCTCCATTCTTGGATGGCATATGTGAGGCTTGTATCTCTGGGGTGCTGGAACATGCTCTGAGAGAAGTGTTGCAGTCCAAGTGCCTTGTTCTAGTCAGTACTTATTTACAGTGACAGCCTTGAAGGGGGAAGAATTAGAGAAAGGGAAAAACATTCCAGGTCCCTATGCGAATAACAGCAGGGATCTAGCTGCAGGATGAGCATGTCAAACTAGATTCTGTGTTTACTGTGCATGTTCTTAATTGGCTCTTACCTGTAAATTACAATGCGTATGAAAGTAATAAATGAAGCCGTAGGGACCAATCAGTGGCCCATCCCATTACATCAGAGGGAGTACATCCACAGAGCAAGAGAAATCTGTTCTCAGCAGCCTTCAATGAATACACACATAAAACCAGAACCAACCAGAAGACCAGTGGCCTGAGTCCACAGTCACCAAAACAGTACGGAAACAGACATAGAAGTTCAAACCAAAGGTCTGCCTAGCCAGCGTCTAGTCTTCTAAAGCAGCCACTGCTGGAGACCTAGGCAAAAATAAAGATCAGGGCAAGTTTACTATATTTTTTTCCATAGATCACTCCAGCTTTCAGCAATTTTTGCTTAGGGACTTCCAAAGCCAAAATTATTTGAGTGTCTCTGTATTTAATTATATTTGATTGACTTTCTTCCTCTGGCTTGTGTGCTTTCTCTCTAAAGCCATTTACATTTGTGGCTGCTGCAGCATCTGTGCGACGACTGGTTCTATAAGTGAATTATGAAACTACAAAAAAAGTACTCAGTCTTGCTTATTTTTCTGGTTTGATACATGGTAATTTCACTGGACATAAAATTATGGTTGTCTATTCCACCTCTACGTGACTTTTATAATCCCATAGATTTCTGTTATGCCCTCGCTCTTTTCCAGCCTGAAAAGAGGTGAACCCTTTTTCCTCATAGAGACATTTCTCTAGCTACACATCTAATGAGCCAGAGGTCCAGCTCTAAAGGGCCATTCAGTAGGCCATTTCTTTGGCAAGGTGAAAGATTGTTTGCTCTCTCCTAACTATCCCAAACTACCTTAAAAGCAGGGACCAAGCCTGAGGTCAATGGGTTCATTGTGCCCACTGGGATACCCTACTCCTTTTGATTTGTCTTTGAAAGACTTGCAATTGGTGTGAGTGACATAATGGTTGCCTGAGCTGACAGGTAATAAAACTAGACTATAGTTACCTCTCTGTCATGAAAATCAACCATTTATTTGTAACTCTTGATTCTTACCTTTTAATCTGTTATTTAACTGCTTTGATCCTTAAAGAACATCTGGTAAGACAGGAACCTAAAGGACTTTTGAAAAGAAAGTGTGCTGAACTAACCAAAATCAGTCTTTTCCATACACCCACCAACTCCACTACCCTGCTATATTTGTGAAATTGAATTTCCCACTATAAAGCCACCTCAGTTCTTTTCTCCTGTACTGTATTTATTTGTCTGTCTAACAATAACACACCAGTAAGCAGCTGCAAAATCTAAAATTCTATTCAAGGAGAACATACGAAACCAGTCATCTAGATAGTAACCAAACCTGTATATGACAATCCAAATGGGAGGGAAAAAGGTATGTATCAACTGGAAGGCATTAACAGCAGGTATCACAGACTAGAGTTTTTCCCTCTCCCTCATGTTGACTAATTGATGAGCTAAAATAAGCTACTTCACAACTCTGTGCATCCCTCCCACTCTTTCTGAAACCTTTTTCAAGGTCAGGATTGCTTTTTGTACAATGCTTTACTGCTGAGGTGCTATGAGAATTAACCCAAGGCCAAGAATTTCAACAGACTGAGCAGAAAGTCTCCTGAAAGTGCGTATGCAAAAGAACCATGAGCTATGCCATCATGTCACTGAAGGCAGAGAGATCCCCTGGGGAAAAAGGGATTACTAGGTGTAGACTTGTGCTTGTTGACAGAACAGCTTGCCTGTGGTCACAGAAGAAGCCTGTAGAAACTGCAGGAGGGATCCCAGACACCTTCCATGGCTCTGCTCAGTTCCTTGCCTGCAAGGCTTTATTCTTTCCCTCCACAATATGTGCAGGAGGGAACCTGTGTGTCAAAACATCTCTAGTCTGAATCCAGACATCTGACATAATGTTCTCAGAAGGTTAGTAATGCCAGTAGGAGCTGAACTGAATTTAAGTAACTGACAACGTATGTGTTAGAAAGACAACTGTAAGCCTATGGAGAATTAGTATGTCAAAGAACATTTATTTCATATTGGCTGAACTATAATCACCAGAAATTTTAACTCTTATTTAAGCAAATAAGTTCTATTATTTCTTTGGGAAATATTTTTATCCTGCTTGTTCTAACATCCCCTTTCCACTTCTGAAACACTGATTAGATGTTGTCCTGGGTTCAGCAGTAGCAGTCATTTTTCTTCTTCTTAGTAGCTGGTGCAGTGCTGTGGTTTTGACTTTCAGCCTGGGAACAGTGCTGATAACACCGATGTTTTTTGTTGCTGCCCAGTAATGTTTATTCTGACCAAGGACTTTGTGAGTCTCATGCTCTGCCAGGGAGGAGGAGAAGCTGGGAGGAAGCAGAGACAGGACACCTGACCCAAACTAGCCAAAGAAGTATTCCATACCACAGCAAGTCATACCCACTATATAAACTGGGGCAGTTACCTGGAAGGGTTAGATCACTGCTCGGGTTGGGCTGGGTATCGGTCTGCGGGTGGTGAGCGGTTGTATTCTCTTCCCTGGTTATTTCCCTTATCATTATTATTATTGGTGGTAGCAGCAGTGGTTTATGTTATACCTTAGCTACCGGACTGTTCTTATCTCGACCCGTGGGAGTTCTTTCAATTCTCCTCCCCATCCCTCCCGGAGCAGGGGGAGGAAGGGGGAGGGGTGAGCGAATGGCTGCATGGTTCTTGTTGCCAGCTGGGCTTAAACCATGACAGATGTCTGTCCTCAAGTTTTGGACTCTGTGGATTGGTCCAAAGAGGAAGACTGGAGTTTACAGCTGTTACAGTAATGTGAAGTAGGCCCAAACTACAGGAAGCTAGTATTTAGAATTATCAAAGCTGTGCAAGTGAATGACTTGAGATTGCTAACTGCTAAGCACATAAGTAATGGACTAATGATCAAGATGTCTGTAGACCATCAAAGAACTATCAGAAGTTTACACAAAACACCTTTAGTGTGGCTTAGATCATGCATTAAAGTGTAAATACAACAGGATAAAAGACCAGAAAAATCTATATGTGAACAAACTGTGCTGACAGTGATTAGAATTTGGGTGCACGGTTAAGTACATGCATAAAATAAAATGCCAGTTAAAACTGTTCAATAAACATATGTGATCAAGCAGATAAAGAGCTGCTTAAATATTTACACAAGTGTAATTCCACACACAGGGAAGAAATCTGTCCCATGGTTGTCCAGGCATCCCTGGGAGGAATTTGATCAGCAAAATAGAATTGTGTTTGTTACTCACAGGCTGAACAAAAGAACCTGGGTGGCTGCATCTGTCCCTGACCTACTACAGATTTCCAGACAAGGATGCAAGAATAGATAATTCTGGTAGCTGGTATGGTCCATCCCCAGAATGGCACCATTTTGCTGGAAATGCTGAAGCACCAGTAATTCCTGAAGTACCAAGAATGCCAGCTGTGATCAGTGATCAGAAGATCTTTAGTCTTCTAACACAAAAGAATTTTATACAAAAAAAGATTCTTGTGGCAAACACAGCTCTCAGGTCTTGGTCCAAAAATGGAAGGATAAACTTCCACAGGAAATTCAGAGCATCACAAACCCCCAAAAGACAATGAATTTCTTTGTCTCACCCTGCTCTATACAAACCAGTAATGTTTTATTACAAAAATCTGTAATAATCCCTCCATTGCCACAGTTCCCTCCCTGAACAGAGGATTCTGTGAGACATGCTGTAACTGCTAGTCCTATTGGCTAACCCACTGCAAAGAGTTTAGAAGATACAACAATGTACATTACACTAAAAAAAACACCCCTAGATAACATACTTCCAAAACTACAAAGACTGGGAATGAAAAGACCAATCATTATAGTTTCAACTTTACTGTCCTCACCAGATAATCAATGCCTGGAAATGGAGAACTGTGCTAATTACCTACAAGAGCTGCTGCTGCTTTTGGTCCAAGGTATGGACACAGTGTCCTCTCTGTTAGCAACATGGGAAACCTGCAGGTCTGATAACATTTATTGCTGTGTATAAGATCCTGGCTATTGTGGAAGAATCTGCTGCCCAGATACATAAAGAGTGCAACATGAAAGCCATGTTAAGTCTTATTTATAATTTCCTACTCATGTCTCAGCCTAGCCCAAAACAGATTTCTTCCATCCTGCTTCATCTTTCCTGTGATTTTTTTTCGCTAATGCAAGCTAGGGCATCTCTCCAGGCATAATTTATACCCCCAGTTAATTTGCCTCAGATCTCATCCTCTCCTTGTTCTGCTATTTCTTTTAACTTCTCATTTCCTTTTCCTATACACATTCTCCATGCTGATGCTAAAAAGATCTCTTCCACTGCTCTCATGAGCCAGAAGAGCTCCTGTTTGCCAGTTCAATTTACATTTCATCATCATCAGGAGGCATTTGCTGACTTGTGCTTCTTGCCATCTTTGCAGTGGTTGCATAACTACTCTTACTAGATGCAAGAAGACAGACTTTGACTTATAGATGATGTCCTGAATACAGCTGCACCATATGTACACACATGTGCTTTTTAATTCCCCTCTGTGCAGCTCAGCTGGCAGTGACAGCCTCATAAGGCAGAAAAATAAATATACTCACAACATTTAAGATCTGATACTCACTGCTGCTGTTTATGTTTGCTTTCACTTAGTCTGCATGGCAGATGTCTCCTTCAGACCTATCTCTCTTGTACTGCGTAATTCAACACACACATTAGTATCTTCCTCAGCTCTCACTCAGGGCATGATCTCACATGTACCACTGCTATGAAGGAAAATCAGTACTCAGCAGTCTCAGGCAGGGCCAGGCACAATAACGATGCAACTCATATGGCTTACTGTTTAGCAAAATTAGTTTTGGAGGACCTTACTCTGCCCCTCATAGAAAGAAAGTTACTGAGCTGGTGAAGGAAAGAATTCCTGCTGCAGAACCTAACTCTGTGAAGACGTTCCTGGTACATTTGCTTCTGGCACAAGACAGTGAAACTATTTTGTACATCTGCAGAATGTGAGAGACGTCCCCTTCTTCCCTCTGTCAGTTGATGTTTTGTACTGTTGTTTCCCAGAGCTTGCCTATGTCATCATTCCAAACACATGATGTCTATTGTGCTACCAACCACTGTGCATTTTGTCCTCTTTGCAGGAGGAAGTCTTAAGAAGGAAATTTTGTAGAAAAGTTTATTATAATCGTACAAAGGCAGAGAGCAGAACCCCCAAACCTGCTTCTCAGCTTGAGCCTTTGCCTGCATGATTTAAATCACACTGATTTATCTTGTTCCTGGTTATGTAATTCCTAAAAGACCAGGGCAAGGCTGCTGAGAGCATTTTGGCAGTCTGGTCTGCTCTGAATTGGCCTGAAATTTCCCCTGCTGTTGTTGCTTGCTACTGTAATTTTCCCATAGATTTTCACACCTCCGTTTCTGTGCAAAGCCAAACCAACTGCACTACAACTGTCCGCTCTGCCATCAGCTGGTAAGAATAGCCTGTTTGTCCTTACATCAATAGATAGTTCCTGAAACCTCCTTGTCATGATACAAGACAAGGAGACCACAAGTCAGCCTTGGAAACTTGTGTTTCACAAGGCTGTGAGGTTGTCTTGTGAAACAGCCTGTGAGAATACAGAACTGCCCCAGCAAGAGCTAGCCCTGCCTGGAGCATCACAGCTCCTGCTGCTTCCACCTGCAGGACAGACAAAGAACCCTTCCAACAGTCCTGTCACTTTAAAGGCATTACAGCCTAGGTTTCTTTAACCATGTTGTAGGACAGGAATGTAACGGCAGCAATGAGCTCTGTCCAGCCACTTCTGTGCTCACTGCAAGCATTCATTGGAGCCCCATATGTCTCAACTCACTTGCTCTTCAATAATGTTTTCATTTCTAGTGAACTCTAAATAACATCGTTTTAAATGTGACCCTCTCTACATATTTAATCTACCTAAAAGATGAACTTTGTCTAACTGAAGAGTTACTACTTGCTCAGTAACCTCTTCCACCTCCACAAATATATTTACTTTAAACCATAGAGGTTGAAAAGCAAACAGTGACTCCAAGACTTTGAGGTGTTCCTGGTTTTGTCTGTTGATTTGTTTGTATGGGAATTACTGGTTCAGAAAAAGCGTAAAAACACTTGCATTGCCCCGTGGCTTTCTGACAATTTAAATCACTGTGCAATGTTATAATTTTGCAGTGTAAGAAACTTCCTACGTAACTGACCTGCATGGAATTAATTTTTAAAGTTGTTGAATTATGCTAACAAGATCACAATAATAGAAAGAGCTGCAGGGGCAAGAGAATAGAGCTGGGAGTTAGTTTTGCCATCCCTGTGAGAGAAAAGATTCATGTTTCTTCTAGAGCTAACTCTAAGCTAGCTATACAAATCCTCAGAGCTCACATTAATGCAAGCCTGACTGACAACCAACCATTCAGAGCAACCATCTCAGATTTCTGCAATTAGCATGTGCTCTAAAATTTCTGATTCTGTACGGTTGGTCTCTAATTTACATTTTGAAAAGGCTCTTAAGAATGAAGATGCCAAGGCTGAGCAAATTCTCTGCTCTTGAGACACATTCTGCATATCTGCAAGCGCAGTAAGAGTGTGCTTCTGTTAAAATCAATAGGATAAGTATCACATGGGAAAAAACTGACTGTTCTTACCAAGACAGGAGCACTGATGGCTTCCATGGAGAAATTTTGGATAGAGACAAAAGAAATTAGTCAATGCACTGAAATAGAAAGACAGTGTATTAAGTAATGCAGAAAGTCCCAGACAGCACTTGCTAATCCCTGAAAATCTCTTCATGGCCTTAATAGCAGCCTTTTATATGGAAAACATGTAGATTCAAGATGTCTACGTACAACTTAATCACATAAACAAGAGAAAGAAGAGACAAATTAGACATATCATCCCATCTGCTGCCAGTGACTGATTTTTCTCTTTGTCAAGGTTTGTTTTAGAAGACCCATGAAATCAGATTATTTATTACTTACCAAGGAAGATTATTTCACATTTTAAGAACATTTTGCTGAAGAATAGGAAGCTTGAAAATCAATGAAATACAACCTACAAACATCAATACCTAAACAGGTCCCATATTGGAATGCTGAAATCTGCACATAGTGGGTAAAACAATCTTGGTGAGATAATTTTCTGGCATTTTGATCATGGATTAGACAAATGTTACAAACTTGAAGTTCCAGCAGTTGCACCCTGGTTTTCCTGGACCTGGTGTACAATTTGTGCTAGGTCAGGTTCTTAACAAATAAAGACACTAAATTAGCTAGGCCATTTTTAGTACTGATATCTTCTTTGTGTGAGCTTAGACAAGTTACTCATTTAACTAGTTTAGACTATCCATCTATTCAGTTTGACTTGCTTTGTTTGGTGCCCATATGAAGAAAGAAAAGAAAGGAAAAAGTTAAAAAAGACCATTTAGGAATTTTGCAAAATAATGTCATACCTGCTCTCTGTTCATCTTCCAGTATGCTATTTAACCAACTGAAAGAGGTTTCATGAATTAAGCAATGTCAGAATGAATAACATTTAGTACTGTGCAGCTGTTCACTACACTGACATCCACTTTGCTATGTCTGACAATAAATTAAAATGCTGGCATTTATAAATAAGTTCATTTTGTAAATACATGAATCGCACTAACATGACTGTATGTTCACCACACAGAAAGTCAGCTAAATATTTACATTTATCTTTTTCTTCTTATACCTCTTCTATGCAGGAAGCTTACATTTTAATTCTCTGATTAAAATGACTGAAAATGTGTGTTACCTATTCCTATGGTAATTATTCAGTGCACTGCAGTAGCATGCACATCACCAGCAAGTTAAGGGACATGATTGTTCCTTTGTGCTCATCACCAGTGAGGCCACAGTGATGTCTGGTACCACGGTACCATGTCTGGTTTTATACTCCTTGGCAAAAGAGAGGTGTTGAAAAACTGGAGTGCTCACCTATTGACTAAACAAGGCCAAGGCCCAGGTTCAAGGTCATGCTATGATCACTCTGGGAGTGTGCTGGTCATTTACACATTCTGTGGCATAATTTTGGCCTAAGGCAGCTACATACATACATCATGCCAAGGTGGAGACAGCAGATAAATAATGCCCAGTAAGTACTGCGGATGAAGGTGTCCAGTTTTGGAAAGGAGGCTAGAGTGCTTAGTTGAAGGAATGCAAGCTAAGTTGCATTATTTGCTGTGGAGCCAGTGAGTCTTATCCTTTTTCATTCAGAGGTTGCCATCAGACCAATAAAGGCCAAGTTATGAACCACACCTCTCAGCTTTACTGTCATGCATGTGCTAACTAAAATGAACCACAGCAGAATTTTTATGTCTAGACTTTAACTCAGAACTAAACAAATTAACCTTCATTTTTCCCCACCGTCGTAGTTTAAACCCAGTCAGCCACACAGTTTCTACTCCCCCCTCCCTTCTTTCTTTCCTCCCCCCAACCCCCCATCCCCCCCATCCCCTTCCAGCTCCCGGAGGGATGGGGAGGAGAGTCTAAAGAATGTAATTCCCACAGGTTGAGATAAGAACAGCCCAGTAACTAAGGTGTAACACAAGCCACTATTGCTACCACCAATAATAATAATAATGATAAGAGAGATAACAAGGGAAGAGAATATGATACCACCTGCCAAAACGAACCTGACTGAGATGAAAGTGCTCTTCTGGGTGACTCCTAGTTACCTCCCCGAGCATGACGTGCTGTGGTATGAAATACCTCTTTGGCTAGTTTGGGTCAGGTGTCCTGTCTCTGCTTCTTCCCGGCTTCCCCTCCTCCCTGGCAGAGCATGAGACTGACAAAGTCCTATGGCCATTCTAAACATTTGAGCAGTAACTAAAAACATTGGTGTTACCAGCTCTGTTCCCAGTCCAAAAGTCAAAACACAGCGCTGCACCAGCTACCAAGAAGGAGAAAAAATGACTGCTACTGCTGAACCCAGGACACCCACAAATTAAAAATTTAGAAAATAACCTAAGAACATATAATACATCTTGGAGCTTTAATGGGGAAAGCATGAAAATAATCTGATACATCTAAATGCAGTTTCTGCAGCTCAGGAAAAGGACTCCATGCACACAGTGTAACATCATAGCTGGTCTGCCACTTCATTCTTGCAGTTTCAATAATTTTGACATAAACACCCTATTTTTTTTTACTTGTAAGGTCTTGGCCAACCTCATATAAAGCTTAGAATTACAAATATAGATGATCTCAATCAGAAATTATTATTTCACTGCAATTGCTGAATCTTCTTTAGATTGAAGCTATCATATAGATTACTGACCACTACAGCTGCTGAACAGTGTTTATTCTTTCATATCACAATAATTAATTTCTTGTAAATGGACAATAGCAAAGCTGTTCTTTGCCTCCTATCTATGGTTCCTTGGCTGTCATCCAACACCTCAGCTTATCTGTACCAGTCACAGGCAGACACTAACAGTAACAGATGCTAATAAACAATAGAACCAACAAAGCTAAGGGAAGGCAGGAGGTGGTAGTGAGAAAGAAAGGATTGGTTTTTGTTAAGCCGCTCATGAGTATGAACAATTAAGGCTAATTGACCACAAGTCAAACATGCCGCTATCCTCTGTGTCACCTCTCAGCTGCCATATCAGGTCCACATATAAGCTACTTTTTGGTTTTTAAGTAAAAATAATGCTACTGAAACAAGACTCTGAACAGAAGTAGGTTCTCAGCAATTTCAGATCGCATACACCATTTTTTTGAAAAACCAGTGATGCTTTGTATTTGTAATGCAATGTTGTTGTAGTTTGTGATAGTCTAAGGATATAAACAAGACAATGTTTATAAAGGCAACTTTGATAGAGCTGGAAAAAAAAAAATCACAAGCTCTCAAGAACGAGCCCTTTTTGAGTTCTAGGTCTCCAAGCTAAACCAAGAGCATGAGTCATTGCTCTGATTTTAATTTAATTGAATTGGTCCTTTTCAAGGAAAAGGATGGTTGGTACAAGGGGAGCAGAAGAGATTATTAGCAGAAACAGAGGTGATAATATTTTAGGCACTCTGGGACCAGAAATCAGTAATTACTACCTACAGTACAGTGAATTCCTAATGCAGGATATGGTGTGGTGGAAACACCACCAACCAGCTTTTCTACTGAGTCCATGATTTTTATTATCTACTGAAGCTGTGAATTTTAGTTCCAAGGCTAGTTTCTGGGGGCATTTTTTTATCCCTCACGTAAGGGTCAAGAGTGAGAGATCAAACTGTGATTTTTGTGAAATACACATTCTTACTTTTCACTGGACGTGTCTGTGGAAGATTTTTACCTATTACCTGTGTGAACTAATTCTGCTGCTTAATTCTGATTTCATTTCATTCCTCATGTCTTCATTTAGCACTCTGGATAGGTATAAAATCACATCCTGGGATATAAGATCCATACATCCTACGCCTAGTTGTGACCAGGCAAATGAAAGTAATAACTTGATTTTCCAGTATTTATGAGGAAAAAAGATATCTTCTGTTTGTCTTTCAAACAGAGCATTTCAAAATCACATGAAACCTTGTTTTTTTCTGAAACAAGGGTAAGAATATTAAATAATTAGTCTACTGTGTAGTCACTGCCCCTGATAAACCAGTAGAATTCAAAGAAAATTGAACCAGTTCACTTTACTTTTGAATCTCCAATGCAATGTTTTGTCCACCTGATAATTTCTAAATCACATTTATTTCATGCATGTGTTGAGAAGAAAAACATGTACATATTCTATGATTCTATGATTCTATGTTAGACACTAATACCCAAGATACTGAGTGGAAATGCCACCTGACTGAACCTGGAATCACAACAAAAAGGCCAACCTTAAGTTTTCATCTCCTGCTTTGAAATTCAAACAAATGCATCAACATCAACCTCACAAATGCTGAGATATGTAATATTTACACAGAAAACCTTCTCATGGCACATGGAGAGGAAATCAAAGCCTAAGTTTTCATTGCTTTATCCAAATACTGCAAAATATAATTTATCAGCCAAATGAAAGGTGGAAGGCAATAAATACCCATGATTGTTCTCTGGGTTTGCAGAAATCAGTAGCAAAACTCCCACTGATTCAAGCATTCACCGTTTCACTAGGAAGAGAAGGAGTGTAGAGTTGGAGGAGGAGCTTTCTACTTTTGAATTTTAGCTAGATAATTAGTTAAGCTTCAATAATTTTCAATACATGTCATAATTGCTTGAAAATGCTATACTCACGTGATCAGTATCTATCGCAGACAATGTTGCACCACAGGGAATAACCAACATAATTATATGGCGCACTGTGGCTCTAATTAATAGCACTGAGATTTCAGGTTAAGACAGATTAGATCTTAATGTTGTCTAAATGAGGTGCCTAGAAATGCCCCTTTTTGTCTTGGCTTTTTGTAAAATAAAATAGTAACCCACAAAATTATTCTAGCTTGTACAGGGCTGCAGACTTTCCAGCACTGCTTGGAGTTAAGCACCCTCTGATGAACTCTGCTCTGAGAAACTCAATTCAGGTAGCAATGGCCAGAGTTCACACATGAGTAGTAGTATCCTTTACCTTACCAAATTTCTCTCCACTTGAGTGCACTCACTGAAGTAGCTGCAACAATGCTGTTCACCATAGACAAGAGAAGTGAATATAGCAGATAGAACTGGTATCATACAATATTATATCCTGGGACCCTGTTTCCAGGTCTTCAGTGTTTGCCAGATGTCAGTCACTGAGCTAGAGAGCTCCTGCATAGAACACCCGCCTCTGGCTGAATTTTTTGGTGGGAAGTTTTAATCAAAGCAGCTAGTTGTTTTTTTTTTCAAACTGAGACTATGGAAAATGACAGTCTTCCCAGGAGCTCTGGTTAAGAATCTCTAGCAGCTTTCTTTGGGACGTAGACTTGAAAATTGATTTTAGTGAATTGTCTGGCCTTGGGCATAGCTTTTGTTACTGTATAGAAGCAAGGACACTCTCTCCTCTGTTCTTACAACTCACTTTATTGATGAGCTGGAGAAAGCTGGATTTGAGCACAAAGTGATAAGAAAAGCAAGCAGAACAGAATACAAGCAAATGGGTGAAGGTGGCAGAGAAAACCAGACAGCCAAAGAAGTGGCCCTATATGTCCAGAATGAAAAGAAGCAAGCAGGAGAGAGAAAAATTAAACCATCTGTAACTACCAGAAAGATCCAAAATATAAGACTTAGAGCTAATCCTAGGTTTCTCTATCAGTAAGACAACTATTTTACACATTAATAAGTATCCCATGGTTTAAAAACCATTCAACAGGAGGTAGCAACATACTACCAGTATCATTTACTCCATAAACTCTAGAGATGGAAGTCTGTGATGCAAATGTTGGTAGTATTGAAATTTAAACTATGACAATGACTCAATCAGGGTATCGGTAGCACCCCAGAAATCCATACATTCCCTCTGCATGCGTGAGTTCCTATTTGAAAGGATGGAATATAGCAAAGAGAGAAATTTTTAAAGCTGGGAAATGAGGGATTAAATTTTGACCTTGCAATCTTGGTTTGACGCAACAGGCTCCTGGCTGTATTGCTGACACAGAAGAATGGAACACCAGCCTCCTAGTTCAATTCCTCTTCTTGATCTTCCACTTTTCCCACACTAACACTACTGACAGAGCTCCTCAGTCTCCTTTCCCTAAACTGAAGGCTTATAGCAGTGCAGTTTATCACAGAAATCAGGGATCTTTCTGTAGGGTTGCTGTTTTGGGTTTTTTTTGTGTTTTTTTTTGTCTTGTGTAGATTCAAGGTTATTAGTTCAAATTTTGGGCACCGCTCAAATCCTCAATGCCATTTCCTACCAGATTTTTTCCATTCCCTACTGTCTTTTGAGGTACCTAGATTTTGTAGTTTTTACTTTTAACTGGTAAAATCCCCATGTCACTGACACATCTGCTGCTGGATAGGCACCATTTGCTTCTTCTTAAGCTTTAAAGCTATCCTGTGCAGGACAATTTCATGAGTCATTTGCAATATGAAAATGTTGCTTATAGCTGTTTCCCTTACAGAAGTCTAATAATCATCCTAATAGGCCTATTTCTAGCAGTAAATTAAGTCTAGTGAAAACATATACTGCTTGCATGACTAGAGATACCTTAACTAAGTTTCAGACAATTAAATTCCTTCCAGATTATTAACCCAGTTTAGGGATTTATATGGACAGTGCATCAAAATATGCCAGAAGGTAACAAAAATGTTATGAAAATTCATTCCTAAATGGTCTATCACAAATGACTACAGAGCCCAGGAGATATCCCACACTGTCAGTCTTCTGCAGAAACTTGTGTTATCAAGCTAGCTGAAGATATCTCTTTTAGGCAATACTAAAATTCAGCCTTTTATGGGTCAAAAGCAATCTTGTTATTATTCATACCAGTTTCTAGCTTGTGATATTGAATATATATATTTTTTCTTACCTTAAAAGTGTACCTTTTACTAAATTTATTAAATCTAATTAAATTATAATGTTGTCCCCCACCCCACTGGCACAGTGTAGTTAGTGACTTTCATCTTATACACAGATACTGTGGCAGATGGTACACTCAGGATCTCTGTACTTTGAACTAGCAGGAAATACTTCATTAAACATTTTTTTAAAATTAAAATATTAAAAAACCCCAACAAACTGGCATAATAAATATTATTATTATGAGAAGTTGATGGATGGGACACAGTTATGTCACCAATAGTATTTCAATATCTTGACAGCAATTTGTTTTAAAGTCATTTCTCAGAAGTAAACTAGAAGTGAGTATTTCCCCAAAATATACATCTTCTGTGTAACATAGTGAACACATGAGAATATTTTCAGTTCTATTCTGTATTCACAACGCAAGCTAATGAAATTCAGTCCAATAATAGGGTCACTAATGCTAGGCAACCTTCTTTCCCACGGCCTCTTCTATCTACTTAAAGCACAGTTCTGTCCTCCCTGACATAGAAATATAAAAATAACAGAGAAAATATGAGAATAAGACTGGTCAATTCAGGTTTCAGTTACCTCTACTGCTACAGTTATTGTTAATATTTCCCCTCTGCTTTTTTTTAATTTATAATTTTTTTTATTAGCTACAGAGCTAACACAAGCAAGCACTAAAATCACTGAAGTTCTTATGCAGTACTTCACCTAAAGCGCAACATCTTTCTAAATCTGATAAACTAAAAACACCATCCTAGTATTAAAGTCTTCTCAGAGGTGTGAGAAAGTAAATGTTGTTGTTACCAGTGAAAAACAATGAGACATGAGCTCTCTCCAACATAAAAATATTATCATGAAAGGCAGCCAGAGCAGAACTCAACCACAGGTATTGCAGTCCTGCTAAAGCAAGGTAAACCAATAATACCAGCAAGCAAACAGAGCTGTTTGGTAACACTAGTTAATAGATAAACTGTTAATGTATGAAAGGCATTTCTTTTCAGAAACCTACTCTAAGTTAATACTAGCTAGCTAAAAAGTTAGATTTACAAAGATTTCCTTCATTCAGAAACAACACAATTAATATATGAGATCTTTCTAGCAATGCCCATGTTATTTTATTCTCCCTAACCTCTCTAAATTAAGAAAAAACCAAACAAAAACCCTCAAAAAACTCTCACATTGAAAAAAAAAGAAAAAAGAAAAAAAAACCCAAACAAACAAAAAACAACATCCAAAGAACCAAACAAACAAACAAACCAGAACCAAAAACCCTCTCTCAAAATAAACACCAGGTTATGATAAGCACCACATGTCAAGTTGCTACCCAAGGACCATTTCAGTAACTATTGAGTAGCAGCATGCTGCCAACTGTAGTTGGGCAACTACAGAGACATGGTTATCCAAGAGTTTATCAGTTATCATTACATGTCTATGCTGTTCTTTGCCTCTGAGAAGTGCTCCTTCCCATCAGATTGCCAGGAAGTCTGGGAAGATCATTCCTCACTTCCATCAAACCCTCTTCTCCTGATGAGTGGAAGACAGTTCCAGCATTGCTAACATTAGCATTAAATTGTCTTAACCTTATTTGAACCAGATTTTTTTTGTTGTTTTAATATTATTTTCACTGCCAGCTTCCTCTGAGGATCTGTTTGAACAGCAAAATCGATCAGAAGCCCATATGCCAGGGTTTAACAGCTAAATGGAAGTGAGAATATCTTCAAATAACTGAAAGTGATTTCAGCCATGCAGGCTGTGAAATGTGTATCTACTGACCAAAAAGCTGTAAAAGCTAATTTAGCAGTCATATTTTCTAATTATTAAACTGTAGCTGAACATCAAATAATTAGTACCATTAACTGAAAAAACCAACCAGTAATACGGATGATTACTTAAATATTGGAATTGGTTTGGATAGTACAAGAACCAGACTTGCTGAGGAAGAGTGAATGGATCACTGTAATAAATCAAACAAACTGGACATCTTCCAACATTAAATAACTGCTTGCATTTTGGGCGTATTAAAAGAAATACCCTTACTCTAAGTGATCAATTATAAGCCAGTTTCACAAGCAGTTTTTTCAAAGTTACTTTGACATTATTAGAAAAAAGAGAAAGAATGGAGGAGAGAATTTTAAATACACTTAGACGAACAATTAACTGATAGGTTTTTTCCAAAACACAAATAATTCTCCCTTATATGGTTGGTTATTATTTCCATTGCAGTAGTGTTTTGAGATTTAGTCATGTTACAGATTCCCTCTGTGCTAGACACTGTACACAGAACAAAAAGATAATCCTTGTCTTAAAGAATTAACAGGCAAACACATGGTTATTTGCTAGACAATGCATTTTAGATCATAATTACCACATTTGTTCCAAGCCTGATCATCTCTCCTCTTTCTTAATGGAATCAACTTATTGACATCACAATTTGCTGGCTAGAGAGTGAAGGCTTATTTGAGACCATATGCACAGTTAGTATGAGAGGGCTTCAAAGTTATTGTTGAATTCATTATTTAGAAAGCGTATCACTTGTTTGGCTTTGATATACTAAGCAGTAACTGGTGAGTCAAGTATTCTTCTCTGAAAATATTTTAATCAGACAAAGCTAATTCAGCCTTGCTGTCCGTGAGCATCTGTGCATTAAGCCATCTGCTTTTATGGGGGAACGGGAGAGGAAAAGAGCACGTCGGTTGTCAGTAGAGAGAAGTTAAATAAAACTCAGTTTGATTCAGTAGAATGTCAAAATATAAATTAAGACATAAATGAATTAAAATTATTGACTACTGTCACTTCTGAGACATTATGCCTTAATGCCATAAGACATAAATGGAAAGATCTTTGTTTCCATCATTGTCAAGGGGAGTTTTGCAATAAGTTTCCTAGAAGCCAGAAGTTCCTTGTGAGATTTAAATATGACCAGTTTTTGCTTATCCCTTTATTCTCTAAATCCTTTACAATGGAAGATAAATCATGTTTCAAGCAATCTTAGTTAAAAAAGAACACATATTTCAAAAGCTGACATCTTCTCCCAGGACATTTTTACTTCACCAAGGAAATTCTCTTTTTGTCAGTACAGAAAATATTACTCACCACTGCTCAACTTCCTCTGCTTTAGTCTGTTCTTCAAAACATACTCTCAAATGGAAGTATCTCTACTGGCACTGAGTAATCCTTCACCTCTTGTCCTTGAGATTCATTACCCCTGCACTTAACTGTGGGGAAGAATAAGGCCACAGCAACCTAGATTTTACGTGATATCAGTTAAATAAAAGAAAAAAAAAAAAAAAGAAGAAAAACAAAACCCACAACAGTCTACACTGCTAGCCTGAGAAAAAACCTGCTCTTTTATTGGCTTTGCAAAAAGAATTAGCATGCAATGGAACGTCATCATCTTTGCCAAGCAAATAGCAAATAGATATGTATTAAACACTCCTAAGTCTCTTCGATCCCATTTACTCTCCACCTGTCTCTTAAACTAAGCATCCCATCCAGGCAGAAGCAAATGTCACCCTGATTAATACCAAATACAAATCTGTGTATTTCAAACACACAACTTCTTGCTCTGCTGTTCCCAGTGTTTGCATGAAAAGTGCAAAGATAGTCAAGAGATGGCAAAACATAAACCAGACAAACAGAATATCATTCAGTTTAACAAAGCAGTGGTATTTACATGTTTTCTAAAAGCTGTCCTCTTTTTAGAGGCTCAGCCATATGGACGAAGCATAAATTCACTGGTTCTGAATAAAAGTAATGATATGTATTCTTATGAATGTATCACTGTATATACATATATATCCTGTTGCGTGCCAGATGACTTTAAGAGCAGCAAAATACAATGCTCAGTACCCAGTGTGATGTTATCTTCTTTTGAATCAGAAGTGGGTTTCGAATCTGTCACCAATCATAGATATATTCACAAACATATAATGTATTTGCTGCTTGTACAACAAATATTCTACCTGAACAATGGAAGTCAGAATAACAGCAATAAGACTGCCATAACTCACTATTTTACAGATATTTACTGTAGCTTAACACACACCCCTCCAACCCACACCACTTTTTTCAGGTATTTTTATACTGCAAAATACATCTGAACACCTAAATTTTTGGCAGCTCTTACTGAAACATGTTTCATTTCACAGGACTTACAATCATTCAAAGCCATGAAAAAACAGCACTGCATGAAGTGCATCAGCCACACCAGGACAATGCGGCACTAGGCATTCTTTTCCTCTTCACTGACTGCAGTGGTATTTTTCCAGAGTTAAAATTAATGGACTTAATTAATGGAGAGCTCCATTACCAGCACTCCTCAGCTTAGTCTGCACACTAAACAATAGATGCTACACTTCCAACCACACACTGTTAAGAAAATATGATCAAAATAAAGCATATCAAACACCATCCAAAACTGCTGCTATTTAGGACTGATTCCTTGCTTTACTCTAGCTTTACATTAATGTGTCAGGGAACCTGTGGGCACAAGGACCCCCCATACACAGCCCAGGACTCCATTTCAGTCAGTTGGCCACCAGTCCCTGCCCCACTGACATCCCAGCAGGGCTGATCTTCAGCTTCCCAAGCCCTGCCCCTGCCCAGCCATGGGCCTCACCAAGCCAGGCCCAACAACAGATCAATGCCCCAGCGTGGGCTTCACCCAATCCTTTCACTATGGAGCTGTGCCATGCTCAGGGCTGAAACAGTGCCCTTCCTGCCACCCAGGGTGTCATCAGTGCTGCTGGCCCCAGTAATGCTCTGATGTACTGCTCCAGATTGTCAGAAAGGTGCTTAGCTCAGCCCAGACTACGGGAAGGGCAAAAGCTTTATGCTGTATAGAAAATGTTTTCTACAGTATTTTTTTTTTTGTTTGAAATATGACCCCTATGTCTCATAGTTCTAGCTTTTCTGTGTGTTTTATTTCCAGAAGCCATTAATTTGCCGCTATCCCCAGTGATGACTACCACAAAGTCTCGAAAAATCAAAATATGTAGATAAGATCCTTGTTCATCAAAGTCTGAAGCCAAAGCAAAGCATCCTCTAGCTTTTCACAGAAACCCCTGCACCAGCATGTGTGTCAACCACCTGAGAGAGACACTGACCAACAGTTTCACCTCAGGATCAGGAGTCAAGGAAAGCAGCACTTAGCTTACATATAAAAGTCCATATCGATCATATCTAAGACAAAATTTGCAGATTTAGGATGTGATCTCCAGCACAAACACCTATTCTTGCTTTTTTTTACTGTGAGACACAGAACATCACCAAAGGAATATTTCTTGCCACTTTTTAACCCACACTGTAGAACTGTTAGCTAATTTTAGTGTTACTTTGCATTTTCCTTTTACCCCTCAGATCACACTGCTTCCTTATGAACAAAGAGGTGAAGATAAAAGAAAGCAAAAAACCCTTGGTGAATTATTTTAACGCCTAAACTGCAGAACACCTAATTATTTCTGAACTTGTTTTACCATAACCGGATGGTTCCTACCCAGTTTTCACAATTAAAGCATTCTCACAGAAATATAAAGTTTTCAGGTTTTGATCTATTTGGGGTATCAAGCTTTCTGTGCTTTTTTCCCCAGGAGTTATATAACATGAATCACAGACTTTTCCTGTTGGAGCAATGACAGGTCTTGACCCATATACCTTTTATCAAATAATCCTTCAAATAGCTAGGTTTCTCAGGAGTACAGTTAGAGGTAATGATTTTTATTGCTGTTTCTGGCACATCTTTTCCTACCACAGCAATATTTATTAATAGTTAACATTCTATTTTTCCAAATCTGGTAAGAACATCTCTTGTGACCATCAGTGTGTTTCCTACATTGACAATGTTGCAGAAATGACCTTTAATTCCTATAGTCAATTTGTAGCATTTTAAAATCAAAATTTAATCAGAGCTTTGAGATTTAAAATAACCCTGGCAAGAATTTGTTCTCCAGAACTCATTAATAAGCAACATTATATATCTAATTAATAAGCAACAGAATACCATACCCCTGACGAGGTTTGGGATTTATTTGCTTTAGAAACAGAGAAGTCAACTACTTTTAAAATCCTTTGTTGTGGCAAGAAATGAGGATTATATTGATCCTTTTATTTGTGTTGTAGATGAAGGTGTCTTTGATCATATAAGTATCATGAATTGCCATGGCAATATTTAAATATTCCCTTTCCTATCTGTGATCCCAAAGTACAAACAGCTGCTATAGGGGAATAAGAGTGATGTTTTAGATGAAGATCATTAGATGTCAGTTCTTAAAAGCACTTTTAAAAAAGAAGAATACAGAAAAGAAAAAAATTCTCTGACATGAGATACAGGGAATCTACTTGTGCAAATGAAAGACAATCATCCTGCAAATGATAAGTCCCTCAATAAATACATGTTCTATTTTTCCACAGATAAGACAATGCTTAGTAATATACTGACTTTGTAAAAACTGAAGACTTTACCATGGTAAGAAATAAAGCTTCAGTATTTCATTAAGGCCAAATAAGCATAAAAGGTAAGACAGGAATTCAATACACAGCCTCATGCCTTTGCTGACTGTTCTTCTCAATATGGAAAAATATCCCTGTTTGCCTACAGACCATATGGTGCAATTCACCTGACCTACTATGAGATGTCTAACTTCTGACTGCCTAAATCTAAGCTGGTCACGTAGACCCAAAGAATTACTGAATCATAGAATATCTTGAGTTGAAAAGAAGGCATAAGGATCATCAAGTCTAACTCCCTGCTACTTACAGGACCACCTAAAATTAAATTATACAATTGTCATCCAGACACTCCACGAACTTTGACAGGTTTGGTGCCATGACCACATTTCCAGGAAGCCTGTTCCAGTGATTGACCCCCCGCTCTGTGACAATAAATGGAGAAAAACAGGTACCAACAGAAGGTGAGCCATCACATCTTCTATTTTCGTCATTTTGCTCAACTCCCACAACTCCCACTATTACATGGCTAATCATAGCCAGCCATCCCTACCAACAGGGCAACAGACACCTTCAGAAGCATCTAAAAAGACAAAAAAACTTAGGAAATGAAGTAACCCTATTTTTTTACACTAAAAGTACAACAGATACCTTCTGGGCAGATACAGTCAGGAAAAATGACATTCATTCCTTATGTCAATCTCCTGATTTGTGAAGGCTATAAGAGGACAGATTTTTTCCAAAACTTTCATAACCTTGGTTCTCTTCAAAAGCCATGTAAAAAGGACTCAGAAGCCAGTTTCTTACATCATGACAAAAAAACTGAAGGATTGTTTGGGACCAAAGGATCCTAAGTACAGGAAGGAATAAAGTATGTAGAAAAAGCAATTTGCATAATGAACGCAGATGTGTATAAAAAGGTGACAAGGTTTCAGTGAAGCACCTAGTGTCCCTTTCCTACTCTTTCAATGGCTTTTCTCAGAAGGAAGGCTTCATTATTAATTTTACATAAATTTCTAAGCAATAGTAAAAACTAATAGGATTATGGACATAATTTGAAACTGTTCGTTGGGAAGTGCTACAGCAGGCTACACCAGAATAGCCAAAATTGACAAGGAATATCAGAGAAACAGCTTTAGCATTCAAAAATATTCTTAAAACTAGAGTTTTCATTTTGATTATCTATCAAAGTAAGAAAGACTCATATCTCTGGTAAGTCAGTGAACGTACAAAAGTAACTCAGTGCTTAAAAAGAAATTAAAGGATTTTTGCAGATCTGTCACATGAATATTTATGCCCATAACAGACAACAGAGTAATTTTCCTATTACCATGTAGGTAGAACAGCAGCTCATATCAAATTTCTGAATGAAAATGCACATCATACAATTTCTCTACTTTCTCTTTCTATATGGTTAATAGAACACCTGGTAGAAAATTGCTCATTGAAGTTAATTAGCCTTCAATTATCACCAGTTACATTTCCAACTGTTCTGTTTCATCCTAGATGTCTTAATTTATTCATCTGGCATATTCAGATCTGTTTCCTCCACATACATATGCTCATAACAAGAACAAGGAAGAAACCCTGTTTCTGGGGAATTAATCCCTCATCTGTCAGACTCCTGATTGCAACTTCATCAGTAATCGAGTGCTGGTAAGTATGTAATTTACAGTAATTATATCTCTACCTGGAATCAGGGCAGCTCCGTACTTAGTTGTTTAGGGATATATATTTCAATAAAAGTCAAAAAAATTAGCCCGTATCATTTGGGGAAATAAGGTATACATTTTTGCCGCTGCTTTTACAATGAAGGCCAGAAATACTCCAAGGCTGTAAAATTAAGTTCTTCAGTAAATGCCTGAGCTCACTAGTCTGTACCACAAACATTTTAATAAAGTGAATACTACTCATGGCCCTTTGCAGCTAAAGAAAAGAAACAATAAAGCATTTTTTTTTTTAATATGCCATGTAATGGTACACCAGATATTTAACAAAAAAATCAGAAATGAAAATTAAGTAGTGCTCTCACATCTATGACATATATCCAAATAACAATTTCCTCAAATATAGTAATTACTCCAACTTGCTTTGCACATAAAATTTTAACTTTCTCCTTATTAATCTTGAACATTAAAAATTTGAATAATATTTTAGAAGGCAATTAATTACATAAGCCACTTGTTTCTGTCCCTTAACTGGATTGTAAATTAATCATTCTTTCAAGTGCAAATTAGAATTAGGGTTTGTGAAACACCGCTTATTTGGATGATTAAAATTGACTTTCTGTGAGTCCTTGTGCAAACAAAACTCTAAGGCTCTGATGTCACCCAAAAATGGACATAAGAGCAGAATGATGAGAGGAATCATATGTAAATTATATGAACGCTACTGCATTTGTTAGTAGTTGCACCCACTCCCCCAAGGGAAATCTCCGCACAGCCCTTCTTCCTTCATTCTGTATGCACAGCATGGTTGCCCATAGAGCTGGTATTGGCATCCTCTTAGCTTTTGTGTTACCCTGTAAATCCTGCCCTCTTTCCTCCCAGTGTCATTTCTCTGCAGAGCAGGAAAGCTACAACAAGCTTACCTGTCCAAGTATCCAAAAAGTTGCAGAGGAGGACAGATAGCTGCTCCACAAAGTCAGAGGAAGGGAAAGGAAGTAACAAACCACACACACGCACGCCCCTTTCCAAAAGGAGCTGAAAGAAGTGGTGAAGGTGAAAAGCTGGGATATAGACCAGAGGATGTGCTAAATTTCTTCCGTTGTTGCATTCTGTTGTGTGAGAATTGCTCTTTGTCCACTTTAGAGGGTTCAGAAAAGAAATGAAAGGCTTATTTGTAACTTTTCTGCCTATGGGAGGAAGGTGGCAAGACAGAATTTTTTCTCCATTTGTCTTCATTCCCCATGGGAGTTGTTGTCTTACAGGTGTCTCTGCAGCTAAGAACAATGGTGTGGAAAGATACTGTCACGTTCCCAAAGGAAAGAAGACATCTGCGGATGCCATAATACAGAACATGTAACTTTGCCTTAATGCAGAAAATGTTTATATTAAGGCAGAGTTGCAAGAAGCAGCCAGGACAAGGAAAGGCAGTGCATATGGCTCAGGTTAGTTGAGGGCAACCTCAAGGTTGATCCTAAGTATTAGTGGACATCAAGATTGCTGGAAGCGAGCACGAGCAAAATCTTCTAGCTCTACCCAAGGACCTAGGCACATCAAATACAGCTACCCTTATTTCCAGAATAGATAACTAAATAAGTCAGTAACACTACCAGTCAATGAATTTTAGACACATCTGACAAGAATATTGGTTATATAAAGCTAAAAAAAGATTCCATGTGGTTTATATTAGTATATTAGAATTTTATTCTAATTACTTCACACTAAACATATCACATTGCACTAACATAGACCCGCTAACATATGTTAATGTGTCAATGTTAGTAAAAGGAGTATGTAGTAATAGGGAATTTAGATTCCCTAGAATTAAGGAGTAAAAATCATTAGCAGTATTAGGTCATACACGTGCACAGAAAGCCGAATAACTGTGCCTGTTAGTGGAGGACAGCAGTCTGATCGTGATATATATTCATTATTATAATCAAACCAGTGTTAATATATTCTGAAGTAAAAAGATTGCAGACATCTCATCAGAGAGCTCTGCCACCCAGTCATGTGAATCCTATTTACTCCTGGCTTACAGTAATAATAATTCATAACAAATCCTGTTATGAATTAGTTAAAATGACATATGATTCTGTGCTCCAAGCTACCAGTGTGAGTGGTCACCTTACATGAACATTACCAAATTGAAAAAAACTAAATTCTGAAGCTAACGGTAACTGACCTAATTGTCATAGTTCAGATCCTGATCTCACTGGCTGAATATCTCTTCTGACATGTGTGCAGACAGAAATCAATGAAAATGTTAACGTTTATTTTTAAAAAGAATAAAAAGATCAAAAGATGTGCATATCACGTTAAAAGTATACCATATTTTTCTTGAAAAAACATATACACTAAATGTTATAATAAATATTACATTATTTCTAATATATTAAATTTCATTGCTGTATTTTAAACTGGTGTATGTTCAATTTGTACCTCATAGATGTAATATAAAGCATGATAAACAATCAAATTCAAAACAACTAAGTACCCAGAAGACAATAAGATTATCATTACCCTGATAGACACCACATTTTAACTTCTTTTGTCAATAGGTAGCTGTCTTAAGTGGAGAAGAATGAAACAGGAGCTGTGATATGACTTGGCTTTAGTTAAGTTTCAGTTGCTGTACGGTGGTCTGGGGACCCACAGTGTTTGACTACAGGACTTGTGTGCGATGCTAAGCACATAGATACAGGAAAGCAATTTAAACCACATATTAGCAATGGGTACTGAACCCTCAGGGTTTCTAAATCTACAGTTACATTACAGAGTTCTAGGTATTCCTAAACATAGGCTTTCAAGAAAAATCTGACATTTCCTTGCTTAAGATTGCAGGTGTCAAAGATCCCCTGTGATTTGAAGACAAAGAGGGAGGCTCTCTACCACCTAAGAGGTCCCAAGAGCTATGCTTGCTAAAGTCCTTTGATTGAGCAGTAGTCCTGCCACCCTGGTTAGTGCAATTCACTGGGAAATGGTACCAGGTGCTCCCAAGCCTGAGGGGCTTGAAGTCATAGCTGTTCATTCCCAGCTGTAGTTTGCCTTGGCCCCTACCTTTCCTATAGGTCAAAGAAAAGCTGTGGATCCAGAGCACCATCAAACTGAGAGCTATATGGCCAAAATACTGTAGTTCAGCCCTTCCCTGTCTAAAGAGACTGCAGCATGTTCACACTATGACTAACTCACTTTGACACTGTTTCCGAACAGCATTCTCCTGGAGAAGCTGGCTGCTCATGGCTTGGATGGGTTCACTGCATAAAAAACTGGTTGGCTGGCCAGGCCCTAAGAGTGGTGGTGAATGGAGTTAAATACAGATGGTGTCTGCTCACAAGCGGTGTTCCTCAGGCTGCCCAAGGAAGTGATTGAGTCACCATCCCTGGCGGTATTGAAAAGATATGTGGGTGTGGAGCTTAGGGACATAGTTGAGTGGTGGACTTGGCAGTGTTAAGTTAATGGTAAGACTCAGTGATCTGAAAGTTCTTTGCCAAACTAAAAGATTCAATGATTCTAACTGGTGTTGAGTAGTACAGGTACTTATAAAGGACCAAATTAGACAGACTAATCTACATTTCTGTATTATTCCATGTTATTTCTGTGTCATGTTTCTGATCAGTAGTTTGCAACAAAATAGTTTTGCAATCCCAGGACAAGTTAGCAAATTATAATATGGAGATATCTGTGAAGAGGTCTAGTGACACATAGTTTGTGCCTTCCTGTAACACCCATCACTGTGAAACTAGGGAAAAGGTACAGGTACCTCCAGAGCAAGAGTGGAACTGAGAGACCTGGAGCTTCATTTTCCAAAAGTCTTTAGGCTTATCACCTAATTTCCCTGTGCTTCTATCACCACCTATAAAACTGAACAACTCCTTTAGTACCTCTCATGAATGTGTTGTGAAGGATGAATTCACCAGAAAAGCCTAGGAGTTAATGAGTAAAGACTGGTACTGCTTATGCCATTATGGGCTCCTGCCTATCGTACCTGTCACATGTAGTTAGCTCCAGTACTGCTTTCTCAGTTGTAATATAACACAGAAACAAGACCTAATGAAATTTATAGAAAAGAAATAACGTTCCTCTTCACAGCAGCTGTTCAATCAGAATCTCAGATAAGCTGAACTTATGGACTTTTGTATCTTTACTTTTGAATTTAAAAACGTAAACTGTTACAGATAACTACCTACTTACACCACTGCATTTCTTATTGGCTAACAGCAACATTTCTCCTAACCGAAAGTAGGATTAATTCCTGTAGTTAAATAAGGAAAATAAAGTGGCTAATTTACTTGTGATATTTAATTAACTTTGCATGAGCTATTTATGAGCAAATGGTAAATGCAGTTATTGCCAATTTCTGTGTGCTTCTCTAGCATGACCACTGTGAAAAGCCAGAACTGTTTGTGTATCTCCTAATACTTTCATACATTAGAAAATTGGATTTTTACAAAGACAATAATATTCTGTCATCATCTCTCTGTCTTCTGCAGTATTTGCATATGTAAATTCATTTATCCCTCTATATGTTAAATGTGCAGATTTATCCTGAGCCTTTACATCAACTATTGTGCATATTATTTGGTACAGATCAAGACACAGAAGCTCCTGTCTCCATCTCATGAAGCCTACAGAAAAATTCAAGTGCACTGGGAGCCCCAGTTCTGTCAAAGGACAATACTTTCTTGAGTATCTTGTTTGATTTTGAATTCTCTTTAATGCCAGGCTTAGGTGATGGGAGATTCATGGAAGTGATTTAGCATAAATAAAGCTTCTATTAAATGACAATTAGAATGATGCCTCTGTAATGCCAGACCTCATAATCTACCACATATGCTAATAAGACAACATGTCCTTAGAAAATGGCAACAGAAAACCTTTGTTTCAGGGAATTCCTGCACTTGCTTTCAAGTTTGTTTTTAAAATAACTTCCTCTGGCATCCATCCCACATTAATTAAGAATTTGTTACTCCTGAAAACTGTCACGCTTTACTTCACAGGAAAACTTTCATTTCCGAACCTTATTGCTAGATTTAACTCCTCCCCAGAAAGCCTTTTTAAACAGCAAGAAAGATACTTCTGGTTTTCTTCTGGAACATAACATGCTGAACACCTTTGACATTGCAGTTGTTTTCCCCAAGAATCAGTAATCAATCAGTAGTTGTTTTACTGTGTGCTTTGTGAATGTTGTAAATTCTAATAGATCAGCATGTTGCTTGCTATGATCTGCAAAAGCCATACTATTCTTTGGTTTATTAACATCTACATTACACGTGTTTTTAATACACAGCAATTGCTCATTTATTAAAAAACTTGCTGTAAATTACAAGCATGGAATTGATACTGCTGCCAAAGTCACCTCAGAAACTTGCAAAAGTGTAAGCTAAACAGGTAAGTGGCTGGAGGGCCCTGTAACTTTGAAATCCAGAGGCTGTCTCCAGCCAGTGGCAGCTAAGAAAGTTGGTTTCTGGTCATTCATTCTGCTAGTGGTCTAAGAAAGTGCAAAAAACCCCACTCCAACCCAAGTCCTTCCTTGGTTATCTTAACTCCAATTAGCACCCCTGAGTGGGAATCTGTATGCCTGAGATATAGCTGTGAAGATCCTTCTTTAATCATTCATGATGAGAAAGGAAGCTCACCTGGGCTCAGTGCCCCTCTTCAGCCTGAGTTGTACCAGTTTCTGCACCTTTCTTTGCAGCACGAAGGATGCTGTGGTGACATCTCTGCACTATCACTAAATTCCAAAGGGCTAGTGCTGCAGCACGTGGTGGCAGAAACCAGGATGAATCCCCGACATCAGTGCTTACAGCTGAATCTAATGCTATGTGCCTCTGACTTTTCTCCTTTCTGCAAACTGCACATTGAGGCAACGTTATTACATGGTTTGGCTTTAGTTTAGTAATTTTAAATCTTTTGAAATCAGTGGGGAAATGCCTGCTTATTTCTGTAGCAGTAGAATTAAGCCCTATAGTTTGCCTAATAGGAAACATAAAAACAAGAAGACATGGTATATAATTAAATATGTTTCTCTAGGAGAAAACAGTCATGACATTACAGTCATGTGTAATGTCACCTGCTGTGCCACCCTGCTCCTGCATGAAAAGGATGAAATTAATCCAGCCAGTGCTCAATGAGATGTTTCCTTCTTCGAAATCAATCAGATAATTTTCAAGTAACCAGCCACAGAATGTGCTGAAGTGAATTATTTGAACTAAAGCCATGCTATTATTAAGGAATTGGAACAGGTACAATATAACAGGAACAGTACAGACCTGTATATAATGAAGCCTGAATTTCTTTACTGATCTGCTGGATCATCTCAGGCTGGGTCATCTCATTTCAATTCTTTGTATCTGTTTTGTCTTCTAGACTTACCTGCTGAGATGTGTAGGCTCTTAGAAACAGGGGCCAGCTATGAACTGCCTCTCATGCTGTGCCTTTGAGCACAAGAAGACACTAGCACAGTTCAGTTTTCCCTGAGGCCTCTAAAAGCCATGGCATAAATATGTAATAATGATGTGGTCCAAATTAGGAATATCAAAAAGCAGTTTATTAGTAACTTTTATTATCAAATAGCAGGCTTTAGTAACTTTTAAAAAAAATAGGTGGATACTTCTAATCAAGCTCAAATAGGGGGATTTTAGCATGTTTTCAGCAGTGGGAAAAGATCGATTAAGCTGGGAGCTGGTCTTTCGTAGCCAAGTGCTAACTTTTTGTCTTGATTTGACATATCTTTTTCTGGCATAAGAATAAATAATAATGACAAGTTTTATTTTTAACCACTGAAATTCACACTAACTGTGCAGAGTGAACCTCCATTGGCTCTGCTGTGTTTTGTGAAAGAAAGGGATAAAGCAGAGTAACCTCAACCAAGGAACTAGAAACAAGAGTAATTATCTTCTAAATAAGTTGTCCTCAAGAAAAAAAAAAAAAAGATTAAAAGACTGGAAGAAAGAAATCAGGGCTGGTATTGACCATAGTGTTTGAACAGGGAGAGATCTGGGTTTATATTCAGTCCTTTATATATCATTCAAAACCAAAGCAAGGTGGGATATGCTCAAGAGTTTTGCTGAGTGTGTGTATCCACAAGACAGTCTCTTATTTTAAGGGTTGTGCTGACCTCTCGAGAGGGGACCTTCATCCCTGACAGAGAGGTGGCCCACATCCTTTGCTTTTATAGCAGATGGTTTGGGGGCCAAGTTAGCACTTGAGTTTCATGTTATACCGAACTCCTTAAAATCCTGATTTATGCTTTATTCCTTATATACTGGATCTTATCACCTCAGAAACCCTTCTGATTTCAAAGTTGTTTTGCATAAGATTGGGAAGATGAAGGCAAATTAGTTCCACTTTGTCAAGCTTGAGTTATTTCAAGGCAGTTTAACAAAGGCTCTTTAAGCAGAAGAAATATCCCGGTTTCACAAGGGGCAAGGTTTCCCTGGGTCCCTTGGTGTTAGAGACCAGCCTGTTAACTATTAACATCTACGGTGGGACATCCAGCCTGCACCAGAGTAACACCCGGCCAGGAAAAGCCTTTCACCTCCTCCAAGAGCCCTTCAGCATTTCCTAATGAGCACCCCAGAAAGGAGCTGGACCGTTTTAAACCCAAGGTCAAGGGAAACGTTGTTAACTGAGAGAATCATGCGGCTGCTTTGGGGCCTTTCCTCAGTGGGATTGAGCTGGGCAGAGGGACAGGGCAGCGCTTGCTGCCCTGGTGCCTCCGCAGGCCTCGGGGCCTCCCTCCCGCAGCCACCCTCAATAACCCCAGCAACCTGCTGGCAGGCCCAGCGATGGGGTAGGGTTTCTGTCTGCAGCCATGCGGAAGGGTTTCCATGGCCACCTGCTCCATGGCCACGCTCCTGGCAGGGAGGCTTTGTGCAGCGGGATGGGCAGGGTCAGCAAATCCATGCCCCTGCCTGCAGCCCCATCTCTGTGTGACGGGCGTCCTCCCCACCTGTGCCCATAACCTCTGCCGCACCATGCACAAACTGACCCATTTCTCCCCCCTCTCCTTGGTTTGTTTAATTCCTTTCCACAGATTTTTTTTTTTAAATTCGGCTTAAAAGAACACATCTTACCTTTCCCAGCATTCCCAGTGCAGGCTGCGAGGCTGGTCCCCGGAGCAGCTAAGCCACCCCACAAAGAGTTAAAAAATACTGCCCCAATCAAGAAAACAACCCCAATAAAAGACACTGTTTTGCAGCTGAAGCAAACTGTTTGGAGATGTCGTTGTCCTTGTGAATAGCCGGATCCCAGCTCTAGTCTGCGTGGTGAGAGGACGGGATGAGGAGGGTACTGTCCCCAGGCTCTGCGCCCAGAGCCCAGCCGCCAGCCTCTGCTCAGGTCTGGGCACAAGGGAAGGGTACCCCACAACGGGCAGCTGCCACATGCCCGTAGTCAAGGGGACACACCAAGGACTACTGAGAGGCAGCTCAAAAGCCTGATCTTTCGCCCTCTCCTTATTTCCAGCACTGATACATAATGCATTGAAAGGTGGAGCCAGGCTTCATCCCTATTAATCCCTCAGGGATGGGAAATTGGAGATTACTTTTGAATTGGAAATGGTGCTGACAGTCTTTTGAGAAGTAAACCTATCCTGAGCAAACACATAGAAAGGGAAAACTGTTTTCCATTGTGCCAAGTGCGTGGTTTCAAGGAGGTTTCATTCTACCTGTGCTCCACCCACAAAGTTACAGTTTTTGGTGGAATACAATTTTTTGACAGATTTATATGGCGAAACAAGTCACATTTATTTTGTATGTTTCCCTTTCATACAGGAATTGCTTCATGCAATTTCTCCAGCAAGCAGTACTCTTTCTCTGACCCTTACTGTTTAAGTACATGCCAAGACCCATGAGAAACAGCCCATTTATTCCAACTTTTGACAAACTTGCTCCTGCATTTCTAAGTATATGTGGCTCCAGGTTTGCAAACTGCTCTTTGTGGATACAGGGATCTGTGCAAAGCAGCTTGCAGGCTCACAGCTTACACTGGAGATCTGCTGCTACCACGTAAAACAAATGGCAAGACTGATGGACTCTAAAGTGCATTGACAATGCTATTGTTACTGAAGAGTGCTCACAGGAGTGCCATTTTACAAATAAGCAGTAATGTCTGCCCTGAGGAAACTCAACTTAAGCCTTTGCCTTTCATTTTAGAACTCAGTCCTTTAACCATTCACCAATTCTTCTTTCAGTCCTAAATACATAGAGGAGGAAATCAAGCCACAGAGAACTGAATCCTCTTCCACAAATGTTACAAAAGGGCTCTGCGGGGCTGCCTTCAGGAAGCTTGGGCTCAAGGCACAAAATGTTGCTACTGCTCAGGAAGAACAAGGGAGTCCAGCATGGTAGGGGTGTGCAGCAGAAGTCTGCATCTCAGCCTGCTGAGATCCCAGGGCATGGGGCAGCAAACATTGCCTTTCAAACCCTGTTCAGGCTGGGGAGTCACACTTTCATGTGGCCCATGACAACCTATGCTGAAGCAGGCTCCTGGTAGGACCTATGGCCCCACAGAGGACTCATGCTAGAGCAATCCATTCCTTAAGGACTGTAGCCTGTGGAAAGGGCCCATGATGGAGTAGTTCTTGAAGAGCTGCAGGCTCCAAAAGTGTTCTGATGCTGCTCCATCAGATGCTCTGTCATACAATGCAAACAGAATAATGAGCACTATGTATGTAAATCTATCGGCACCATAGCTCCTGAACTGTGAAAAACATGTGGGTGGAGAAGGAATGCTTCTGATTTGTTTGATCCACATTCAGTAAATTCACTCTTGGTGAGTCCTAGAAGCTTAGGTCAATGTATGAACTCTTACAGTTCTTTTTCTGCCTGTGTGTTTCTGAATGAAAGCCTTTCCATACAATGTTCTCAATGTCATGGGGCAAGCCAAGCATCTTTAAAGCACCAGAACTGCAAGATTTTTGTTTGATTCTTGAGGGGGCACAAAAGCCTTTGCTAACCTCCCACTGGCATTTCCACACCTACACAAAGCCAGGAGCATGGGTCGCTGTGACAGCCACTTACTCAGTTTTCAGTTACTGTCTGCCTCTTCCAAACCTGCCTGTGTGCGCCAGAGACCCCTTATATTCTTTCTGGGCCAGAAACTCAGGAATTCTCTGAAGGTGGGGCTGGAACCTGCAACTCCCTAAATCTATTTGTGTTAAAACTGCCGCTTTCCAAAGTGGTCCGTACATTTCCCATGAAATCCCCTCACTTTATCACCTCAGCAAACAAGCAAGATCTGGGAGCTTTTATCTGGGAGCTGTGCTCCAAAAAGAACTTACTGTCAAAGCTCTCTGAACAAGTTTCACAAGTTTAAGTTATAAATAACATTGCTTGCTGTGACCTTAACAAGTAAAAAGAAAGAGCATCTATAAAATTTCCTTGAAAGAAAGTACAGGACATACAGCATACAGCAACTTCCTCTTGCAGCCTTGAGAGAACATGAAGGTGAAGGTCATGGATATCAGAAGTCTGGGTTAAAAAAAGGCACAGGGATCATGAAATGATGACATAGACTCATTATGTATCTGCAGAACACAGGCTTAAAAGGGAGCTGTTGAGACACTCTGTCCAGCTCTCAACTGTCACAGGAAACCATGACATTATGAGACATTTTTGTAAGTATATCAAGTTCAGTCTTAGAATTTGTTTGAGTTTTTACCTGCCTGAATCTAAGAAGAAGGCTTCTCTAGGGTCAGACACCTCTGGCAGTTAAAAATCATCTTACAATTTCCTACAGTTGATACTCTTGTCCTTTTGCCAGCATTATTCACCAGTTCAGATAGCTCTTCTCTCTCCTGTCAGGTTTATAGAAAGCAATTATATCTTGTTGCAATTCAAGAGAAAGCTGCTTCTCTCCCCTCTTCCTTCTCCTGCTCCTCCTCCAGCAGTAAATGCAGGTTAGAGACAAGAAAGTCAAGGCTACATCAAGCATCCCATCCTCTTTCATAATCATGGTCATCACAAACCTTTAGCACATGAACTAGGCAGAAGCATACTCCACTCGCAGATCTATCACCTTCCCAGAAGGCATGACAGCCATGCTACGGTCAGCTTTAATATCATCCCACAGAGTAGATGTTTGATAGCAAAATAAGGAAAGAGGGCCAGCAACTGACAACTAAATGATATGGATGATGCAGAGCAGTACTTAAACTGATTCCCAGCTGCTGTTCAATTTGCTAATATGGAGAGCTTCTGGGGTCTAGTGGAAACTCATGCCTTAAAAGAAAGCATCTTTCTTGGGATGTTATTCTTTATCAGTAGAAATGTGATTTTAGAATAATTGCAGAGGAAGCATTTCCTGCATCATGTCTGCTCTGGCTCTTGCTGCTTATCTGTAAATCTAGAGCAACGGGGGCTTTTACTGCTTACTGCAGATCACAGCCAAATGCTGTGAATGGGAGAGAAGATTCTGCTAAAGAGGGAAGTGCAGCCCAGATGTACATATGAATGTGTGGGACTGCAGCAGTACATGTCAGCCATCATCTAAATAAAAGTATGCAAGTCCTAAGAGAAAGCTACCAGCATCTGACTCTCAACTCTTCTGCTTGAAAATGTGAGCCTGTGATCAATAGTACTGATGAATAGGTTCATTATTTAACTGTTAGTGAAATGTGCTGCAGCCTATGTGAGCAGGTTGGTATCTTTCATCTAGTAAGTGAAAAAAAAAAAAAGAAAAAATATTAAAAATGTTTTGGAAGCAGTTGAATAAAAAATTAAATTTATGCTATTTTGGCATGTGTAATACTTTTGGTTTAGTCCTGTTTCTTCTAAGACAATTTGGAGCTTACAAAGAGAGAGGTTGACAGCCAAAGAAAGATACTTATTCTCTTCATTCTCAGATCGTGTACATTAAAAGCATCTGACTTGTTCTAAGCTTTTGAAGATGACTATCCACTTTGAAGTCTGTCTTTTCTGTCAATGAAGCCAGCAGTCTTTCATTTCTGTCAGTGCAAAACCTGAGATACTTTGAAGTTTTCTTTTCCTGACATTATTAGCAGCGCTTTAAATCTACATATTATAAAAGACACTTTTTTTGGAAATATCCTCGTGATTCCCTATTAGAATATCCAGTGTGGGTGTTTACTTTATTTCTTTAGTGTAATGGCCCATTTTTCCTGTAAAGCATGGTCTGAAAGATAGATAAAGCCTGACAAGGCATTTTTAGTCTTACCTGTTGGAATGCAAAGAAACTAATGAAGAATCAATTATAACATTGTAACACTTAGCAAAGAAATAAATGGGACATTAATTAATATTAAAATTGTGAGTAAATAGAATATTTTATCATGTGTTTCTATGCATATTTTCCCGCACATATAATGAAAATTAAGAGAATGGTGTTGTATGATGTACATATTCAGTTTTAACATGAACTACTGAGGACGGAAACACAGAAGTTTACCTTGGCCTTTAGTGTTATTTAAATATTGGAAATACATTTTTGCTAAGTCAGACAGAATAACATTCATCTAAGAAAAAGTAGTTCCTATAAGAAATGAGAGAATGAGAATACAGGAAATTCATTTAAATATGTGGAAATCCTCTTTTTACTGTAGGGTGGAACTGTAGGAATTGGTTGCTGGGAGAAGCTGAGGAGTCTTCATCCTTGGAGGTTCTCAAAACCACAGTCATTGCCCTGAACAGCCCACTGGAGTTGACCCTGCTTTAATGAGATGTGTTGGACTAGACAGTCTCCAGCAGTGCCTTCCAACCACAGCTTTTCTGTGATTCTGGTGACTTAACCATATTACAGTAGGTTGCAATGTGATGCTGTTGCTCATTTTGTGGCTGGAAACAAAAGCAATAAAATACCATGAATGAGTAGGGAAACTGATAAAATAAGTGCCTAAATTCCTAGCTCTGGTCTGAATCCCCACCTCAAAACTAACATTCAAAACCTGGAGTGTATTCAAAAAGTGGTACACAGATGGTTATTCACCTGAAAAAAAAAGTCCTATTTCATAATCAGAACTCCTTCTGCTTGATTTACTGACAAAATGGCTTGCTCACAGTCCTATAAGTTCATATAACACATTTTCCAGTAGTGGAGAGCTGCTCAAAAAAAAAAAAAAAACAGACTAGAAATAAGATGCATTTTTTAACAAAGAGAATGACTTGGCGTTTGAATAAGTAAAATTCTGGTACTATGGTTTATGTAATGCAAAAGATAGCCTTGAATGATCAGTTCTGGTCTTAAAATATGCTGTATCTAACAGCACACACTGACACTGGAAAAGTCTGGACTGTTTCTTTTTTGGCATACCTACCCAAATAGCTGGGAATCATGGCTCTGCTTCACTGAGAAATCTATATGGCAGAAGTAAATTAGAAGTATTGTACGGTAGACTATAGATAGATGGTACTTAGACTATAGACTATAGGTAGGCTTTAGACAGACAGTCTTTGTATTTTTAAAATACCAGACTCTGAGGGTACTGCAGGCTTAGAGCAGTGTATGTCTGAAGACATGTGTGATCACATTACGGTATGCCCCATTTCAAAAGCTGTGATTGTTATTACCAGATCAAGTTTGCTTTGTGTTATGACTTACACACAAAATTAGCCCAAGGATATTAGAGGGTGTTGATCTGTCTGTGAAGGAGAAAAGTGGGATAACCAGTACTACCAAATGAGTAAAATCTGAAGGAGTAGTTCAGTGTATAGGGACCCAAATTTAATGGCATATCAGGGTCACTCAAATTCTCTAGATAAGATCAGAGCAGGAAATGAATGCAAGGCTTATGCCTGCACAAAGAGGCCATTCTTTGCAGAGGTACAAGTATTACATAAAGTAAGAGGGCAAAGTTTGCCTCCCACATTTCTTTCATTACTCATACCTAGCACCTGCTAGTTAACTAACATCCATTTTTCATACTGACCTGCTCCAGTTCCACTGAACATTAATGTCAGTAAAACAATCTCTCACTTCGTGTTTCTTTGCACAGATAAAAATGGTAGTGCTGCCAAAGCCATGCAAGCTGAATGCAGAGATATTTATCAAGTTTAAAGCAGGATGTACCATATTCTCAACCTCCAACGGGAGACAAGGTTGCCATTGAATTGAGGGAAAAAGAAAGCAGCTGTCTAACTACACCCAGCAACAATGTGTGACTGTATAGGGCTCAAAAAGGAGCATGCACTGGAAGCAAACAAACTTTCTAACAGGCAGAGTGGCAATTTTCCAGTTTGGGATGTAAGTAGAATGACAGACTTCATAAGCATTACATTTCTTCATAGAACAGTTCTTGTAAATGCAAAATCACAGTTTTATGTCTTGCCTGGAAAACACTGTATACAGCACCTGAGCACACATTTGCACTAAAATAACCTGTGATAGACCAATGACTCAGAGGGACTGTTGTCTGGTTACTTTTCACCACCAATATCGATAGAAGAAGAATATTGTCAAAATCACCTATGCAGTAATGGCACCACCTTGGCAGACTGCAGCATGACCATATGTGCCTTTAGTATGGAGACATAACACTCTAAATCAATACTACTCGGCTTCAGGGAGGCTGCAGTGATTCACACTGCCTGACAGTACAAATACATCAATCTAGAGGGTCAGAAAATAGATCAATTGCTATGCTTTTTATTATCTTTTTTATCATCATGTACTATACAGTAGAAAAGAAGTTGCTGATGAGGCAGAGAAAAGGGTCCTATGCACATCTGTGTCTGCTGAGCAGAAAAAAATTAGGGATACCCTCATAACCTTTGCTTTCTAGTGTGGCCAAACAAAATGTGGTTAGACACATTTATTCTGTAGTCTCTAATCATACTGACAAGACTCTGATGAATGAGAATTGCCCCAAGCACAGTATTCTCTTTTTTTTCATTCGCAGTGACTCTCCACATAAGCTGTCCTTCATGCCCTAATTCTTTATGCCGGTCTGTATGCATTTTGGGCTGTGGTACTTTGACATGCTAATGATTTTGCTGTGCTCTTAGTAACTTGAAACTCCAGGACACCTGGTGATGTCATCATTACCAGCCTGTGTCTGATTGATTTGTATTCTTGCCAAATCTCAGTCTAGCATTTTCAGCTGGGAAAAAATAACGTGCCTATCAGGGAGGACAGGTAAGGGGTATTTGGCATGATCCCTGCATTTCACTGACCTACATTGCTTGTGAGAGCTAAGGCATATGACCTGCATGTTGGGAGTACAAGTTTAGCAAGGGCATTCACTTGCAGGGAAGGGACTTTCCTTTGACTATTTTATTGCTTCTAAGTGAACTTTGGGGTGCGGAGGAGGGAGTGGAAAAAAAATGCGTTTGCTGAATGTGGGCATCACAGGCACATTTAACACAAGTATTCCCAGGTAGCATCGCCAGCCTGCCACTGACCTGGTGGATCTGAAGGAATAGAGCAGCTTTGTGACAGCCTAAGCCTCTCCTTCAGAAACTGACAGTGGCTCCTGGGTAAGTTTGTTGCTCCCTTCTGGCAGTGAGACAGAGCCTAATTTCATTTCACATGGTCTCAGACCCCCATATCAGTACTTTTATAGCAAGACTGAACTTTCAAAACAGTGTATAGTCATACATCAAACCCTGCAGTCATCCACTGAGAAGTTATCACAACAGTTTTCTAATAGGAAGGACACGCAAAAGGCTGTTCCTAGTGCCACACAGTGACTTGACTTTGTTAATGTAAGGTACTGTTTTGACATTTCCGTTATGACTGCTAATAATAGCAAAAGTAAAAAATTATTCACACCATTGGAACACACAGTGGTATAAGTCTATTGGCTTACATTAAATATTCAGCCAGCTCATAGAAGTCAGTGTTTAAAGAAGAGCATAAGAATAGGACATACATGGCACCTTCCAAATTTCAGCAATCAAGAGAAGCTCCTCCTCAGGAAGTTGCAATAGTAGTTATTTCTGTTGCCAGTGGCCTTATCTTCTACAAACTCATGGAATGAAGTCACCATTCAGCATCCAAAGTACTCTATGGCATGAGTTCCACCATGTGGCCATGTACTATATGAAAAGTATGTCCTTTTAACTGTTTGGAATTGAACAGTGTTGAACATTTCACATTTCTTTTATAGCTAGGATTTCTGTATCATGAGAAATGGTGAATAACACTCCATGCTTAATCTCTTCTTGTCATTCAGACTTTGTAGACCCAGTATGATACTTCTCTTCCCAAGTTGCCTCTCTTCTACTTTGAAGACACTGAGATGATATATTCATTTCTTTGATCTCTTCTGCTTCCTTTCTTTGACTCTGTCATATCCTTGTTGTGACAGAAGGGTTTGAAGAGCCTACAATGTTAAAGGAGCAGGTGCACTATGATTTTTTTTTGGCAATATAATGATGCTTTTTTTGTGTTGTTTTCTATTTCTTTCATAAGAATCACAAATTTTAAATAGTTTCTTTGCCTTTCTGTGAAAGGGAAAAAGGCTGCATTACAGGAGTCTCCAAGAACTCTGCTATGGTGAACACTTGACACAAATAACACATTACAATAATACCATCTTGATGGATGGTGGGATGATGCGCTGTCTGAACTAATGATTAGAAGAGCTGTATTTCCCAATTTAATGAGACACAATGAGGTAAGCAGATTTGACAGTTGTTTCCTGAGAGGCTGCCTGCCCCTTGTTGAAAGGGTTCCTTGCCTAATATTTTAGAAGAGAGAGACGTCATTTACGTGGGTGTTTTCTTGCTCTGCAGGCAGCCAATTATTGCCTATCACATCTCACACAGCTGCTATTTTGCACACACAAGCCCAGGCAGATGTCACATCCTATTTTCGCAAGTCCAACCGACCAATAGGAGCAAACATGGAAAATGCAATATTTCAGGCCTTTCAGGTAGAGTTTGCATTGCCACCACCTATAATATTCTCCCCTGTGTTATGCGAAAGCTTAATCATTAACAGTAGTACAAGTGTCTATCTAATGTCCTACTGAACAACAAGGTAAGGATTACATGTGCAAATTCTTACTACTTTGAAGTTTTAGCCGTATGTGGAGAAATGGTGTTTGTTTCTGAATCCTGAATGTATATTTGGCTCAGATGAATTTTCTGAATATTCTTAGAGCTTAAAATGTACCTAATCAGATTTATGATCCGGGGGTACCTTGGCTTGTAATCACTGCACTGTACTCTGCAATCAAGTGCCTGCCACAGATACTTTCTTAAGGCCTTGATTATATGTCATCAGCTGCTCTCCAGCTTTCACTCTGGGTGAAGTTCTTGCCATGTGTGCAGTGCCAGTAAATAAAGTTTCCACAACAGTACCTCTCAGTGTAAAAGACATTTTTCTCAGTTTTTGTAGAAATAAAGAACCAGTGCCACTGCTGACGGCCTGCAGTAATTGTCTGATAATTGACGGGATTCTCAGATGCCTTTCTGTTCCAGTCAGTAGCTCAGCCTGGAAAGAATACCTATACCCAAAGCTCAACATTTATTTCCAGACTTCCTAAACATCTCTCTGAGGGTTTTTCTATTTCAGTGGTTAATAATGTGGCTCTAAGTGAGATCCCATTATGCCTCAGACAGCCCCTGCCTCACTGAACCTGCACTTGCACAGAGGTCTGCAGGCATTTCCACATGTAAAATCACTGCTGGACACACAGTGGCATGTTCTGTGGAAACAGAAGGAATTAGGAAAAGCAAAATAGCAGCCTCCTGCATATATCCTGTCCCACAGAGCCAGACTGGGAGCACACTGACTGAAGTGCACCACTTGCTCAACACTCAAAGGGAGCTGGAGGGGTCAAGGCCTTACACACTGAGCACACACACATTGAGAAGCCAATTTGTCCATGAACATGAACTTTTGATCATTCCCCAGGGACGTGAATATAAACAAGAGGGGTTTAAGCTGCTGCAGTACGCCCCAGCTTATAATGAGTAAAGTGTTCTCTCTGGAGGGCACTGGGATCCATTTACTATATGGGAACATCTGCGATACCTCTGATAGAGAAGCTACATCATTTTTATTTTGAACCTCAATGGAAGTACAACTACCTATATTGAAGAAAATCACTTTCTGATTGGATGAATAGGAAAAGTCCATTAATATATTTCCTTAGTGTTATGAGTGACTGAGTAGTTTTCCCTGAGTAGTTTTCCCAGGCAAAATCTTTATCAAAGTTTTTACAGACATTTTTATAGATAGTGTTCACATATTTTGATTTGATCAGGAAACTAAAGTTGCCACATAGATGGATTTTTAGGCATTATCAAGACAGCATCAGTGTACAGGGATTTTTTTTTCATTTTTTTCAGTCGTATATATTCCTTCTTGCAGGGACTTTGCCAAATAGCACTGATGATTCCCATGATTCCCAAAATTAAATTGAAAGTGAGACAGATTATTTTATTGTCTGACCCAACTGGTTAAGTGGAATAAAGAAGGCATTAGTTTGACTGTTATTACTGATAACAATCATGTGTTACATAATACAGCAAGACAGGGAAGATCATGCAGTCCTACCTGTAGTTGTGTGCAGAGCCAATATATCTAAGAAAAATATGTGACTGAATGATAGTGCACTCTGATTTCATAAACTCCACTCTCCACAAGTCTATGGGGATATATCCATTCATTACCTCTAGATGTTTATGTTTTATGCAAATTTTTGTTACAGGATTACAACACTTGGTGGTTTAAAATACACCCTGTAAAACATAAAGAATGAAAGTCTCCACATCTCTAACATAACTTGTCTTTTTGACTAAAAACCATTGTTTTCTTAAATACTAATTCAGAGTACCTCTAAAAATCAACTGGAAATCTAGTTGGCTCTCAGGACTTAGGATGATACCACAATTTGAAGAGCCTTTCCTCTCTTTTGTGTGACCAATAGACTGCTCAAACCACACTGGTAATTTTTATAGCTTGTGTGATCACTATCTATTGCATCTTCATTAAAGCAAGCAATAGAAAGGTCTTTGTAAAATTAGTTGAGTCATATTGTTATAACGATGGAGAAACTCTGTGATGAATAAGCTTACATGTTTCTGTTGTACAGGATTAATAACTGCATAGTTGTGACTTACAACTGTCCTCAGAAGCAGTTAACTGGGGCCATTTGAATCCTGTCTGTCAGGCAAAAGCAATAGCTTTAGCCCAGGGAGAAGAAACTGTCTTGGCTTCATCATTCTCAAGGGAGGGGCACACTGAAATGACATATTGCACAACCAGAGCACTCAGGAGCTCTGCCTAGAAAAAGGCAACTGGCTCTTCAGTATAGTTACAGAAAGATGCCCTGGGGCAAATCCTCCCCGTTGAGGTAAAGAGAGTGAGGTACATGGCAAAGGGGATAAAACCACTGTAATATATAGACATCATAGCAGCCTTCCAGTATCTGAAGGGGGCCTATAAAGATGCTGGGGAGGGACTCTTCATTAGGGACTGCAGTGGTAGCACAAGGGGTAATGGGTTAAAACTTAAACAGGGGAAGTTCAGGTTAGATATAGGAGGAAATTCTTTACTGTAATGGTGGCGAAGCACTGGAATGGGCTGCCCAAGGAAGTTGTGAATGCTCCACCCCTGGCAGTATTCAAGGCTAGGTTGGACAGAGCCTTGGGCAGCATGGTTTAGTGTGAGGTATCCCTGCCCATGGCAGGGGGGCTGGAACTAGATGATCTTAAGGTCCTTTCCAAACCCTAACTATTCTATGATTCTATAATTCTATGACATATTGCACTGATTTTATTACCACAGACAATATCACACACTGTCAAACCCAGCATCTGTTTCGCATCAAACAGGAGCATTCCCAGGACTGTCCCCTCGAAGTGATGGAAAAAAGTGGATGAATTGCTTCAAATCTCTCTGAAGTGAGAGTGAAATGTAATGACATTCACAAGGATAGCGGCAAAGTAAGGCAACTGGTAGATCAGAACTTGAAGAAGGGCAGGCCTTGTCATGCCAAAGCTCAGCAAGCGTATTGACAGTCATGTCAGATAATAAACCTTGAGAATATGGTCTGGTAGCCAAATTAAGTTATTACTGCAAAACGGACCACAGACTCAGTGACAGTGCCTCATTTCTTGGCTTTTCTTCCTGTGATAACAGCCTCAACCAAACACTCTTTGACTCTTGGCAACACTGTGTCCTGTGACAGCTGCCACCCTGCTAAGCTATGGGTGAAGCTGACAAGACTCACAGCCAAAGACCTTCAAGGTGGAGGGAAACTGTTGAACATTCATCAGCGGATGAATATTCCCACTGCAGACTTTTGGCTTTTCCTGAGTTTTAAAATGTAGTCTTCACTGGGAGAAATGCTTGCAATATAAAGAGATCTTTTAAATTATTATTTAAAAGAAATGATGCTTGAAATTCAGTTCACCTCACAGACATTTACAGAAATTTTCTTATGGATAAGATCGATCATTAGTTTTCCAAAGAAAACACAGAAACATGATTTTTGTAAAAGTGTGCTTGCATGTAATAAGGTGTATTCTGCTCTTCATACTGCTTTACATTAGGATGAAAGGCAGTCAAGCATTCACATTTACTGGAAGGATGCTGTCATAGTTGATGCTACTGTTAAAAATTACACGTTTTAAAAATCTAGCTGTTTTTGGAACAAAAACATGGTTTGAAACAAAAGCTATGGACAAAAAAAGGCAAAAATTGTGCTTTACTGCTGCCATCTTCTGACACCCAGGTTAAATTGCAGGTTTTTGTGAGAATGAAGTAAGCCCAGACTATCTTTTCCTAATGTGCTTCCCAGTAAATGTCATTACATCAGTGATAAAACAGAGTAGATTTACAGATACGTGCCTTTGACTTGCACAGAATATTTAGCAAAGAAAATCGTAGCTGTGCAAAGTACATTTATATGCTTCAGAGACTCTAAGATGGGAAAAGCAGGACCTGAATTTCATTCTGAATCTTGTTGGTTAGATGCACTCCAGTTAGAGCATGAGGCTACAAAGAAAGAGACAGTCTAATGTCCTCTTTTTTAATTCTTTTTATTAATCATTGTGATCTAAAAGTTACCTTCTTGATCAAAGGGTTGGACTATTGAACACATTCCTAGAAGAAACTGTGAATTCTAATTGCTGATCATCAACCACCCACAAAAGCTTTTTTCTCTATTAGCATAACGACACAGTAAAACCAACTCACCAAACAGAGAAGGATTTAAAAGAGAAGAAGAAAAAAAAGGAGGAAAACTAAACCCCTGCTACCACGGGGAGAGGAAAAATCCATGGATTAACTACATATATTTTCTAGAGTTTCCTAAGAGCATTGCCTGTGTAGGGCTCAGATACCATGATAAGGGTGATATGAAATCTTAAGATAGGTACAGTTGGTGTGCACTTCATATGAATGGCACTACACTGAAGTATCCTTCACAATTAGATACTACAGTTATGTAGATGAAGGCTTTCACAGTATCTGTTTCTCATATCCTACATGTTCTACTCAGACGTTTGGACTCCTGGTACTTCGGCTCTAAGATGTCACGCAATGAATTCAACAAAAATCTGGTCTGTGGCCAGATTATTCTCATCCCAGAATACTCATATTCCCCTACTCAAGTGATGTTTGACTTGCAGCCACTTTGTATATGCCTGCCTTGTAGCAAGCTCAATTAATGCAATGTTCAGTGAAGGCTGCACTAACAGTTTCCTTTGAATCACTTATGCTGGAGCCTTGGAAGAAAGAGTAACGTGGGATTAATCTGTGTTTCTTACCAAAGAGAAGCCCAAGCCATAGCTGTGACAAAAACCCTATAAAGCAGCTGATTTTCTAATAACCTCTGAAATATAATGCTAGCCTTTGCAAAAGTGGATAACTGGGGATGGCTTAGTTCTCATTTTTCAAATAATTACTTTCAGTTCTCAATAAAGTTATTCCAGCCTAAGCAATGAGACAAGGCAGCACCTCAGACATCCGTCTGGCTCCAAATGGAGAGATGGCAGTACTAGTCCACTCCTGATTGCTCTTCAGTCCTTGTTCTCCTTGACAAAACTGACTCTTCCTACTCATTTGATGCTGATGGGGATTATGATGCGTTTACTGGGAGTTTGGTTTGCATAAATTCATTTCTCAGAGGGTGCTGGCAAACATCTGTTGCCATTGGATGCCAGCTGTGAACTGTGGCTGGTTTCTAGCAAGTGGTCCAGACAGAAGCCTCCCAGGGAATGTGGTTAAAGGTGGATGCTTCATCTGGGCATCTGATTGCAGCAAACGCTAGTTCTGTATCATTTGTCATACCCATCAGCCAGGTTATTTTAAGGACTGTTCCGACACTTCTGCTCCAGTGTATTTTTAAGACTCTCTTTTATATCCTATTTTTTAGCATGTGTTCCTTCCCTCTCACCTCTGCTGGCTTTCTCCTCTAACATACCAAATGCTTGCTTTTCTTTGTGTTCCCATTCAATATTTCTATAAACAGAAAAGGAAATTTTGTTTATAAGAAATCCAGGCACATTTTATTAGTTCCCACCCTTCGCATGTCACATTGTAAACTGCGTGGAGGAAATAATCCCTTATGGACTGGTGCGGCTCTTGTCAGAGACCAATACTGTTTGGAAGCAGTGGGTTTAGAGTTTCATATATTGTTCATTTTAGGTTAATAAATGGGTAGAGATTTTGCAGAACAATGGCTTAATTTTGCTGGCAATTTCTCTTAAATCCTTTGTTTAGCAGAAATCAGTTCCTACTTTCTTTTGTTTCCAAACCAGAAAAATCTCTAGAGAAGTAATAATCCCACGTGATTTACTGGGACTTTGGATTGATGCCAGCTTTGTTTTAATCCCAGCTGCTGTTTTATCCTCCGGGTATTTTAGTTCATATCTAAGTGCACAGCACAGTCCCCAGAATATGTGTGAGCACAGATTTTAATATCTGTATTCAGCCCCTTTGTTTTGTCCCTCATGGCAGAGCTCTGCTGGTCCTCAAACTTGACCAATTCGATTACATTTAAAATGTTTTTAAACAGATGCATCCCCTGGGTGAAACTTCTTCCATGATTAGTCTGGATGGGAAGCATCTGTTTTCCCTCTGGTAATGAGAGTTCCTAAAATCAAAGCACAAAGACAGGCACTGGTCACGTCGTGTGGCATTGGCTGAAGCACAGCAAGCATGTGGTACAGCAGTGGAACTTGAATTTGGGCAGACTGACCCAAAGACATTAGCACAACCATCCTAAAAATGAAAAAAAAAACCAAAAAACCCAACCCAGGGTAACACACCTCCAAACACGGTGATCTCAAGCTCCAGCAGTGCTTTTATCCTTAGTGATGGGGCAGTTATCAACAGCACTGTAGTAAATGCCACAATCCAAAACACATAAAGCGTCTAAACCCAGACAGCTACTGCCACTTTATTTACAGCAGCCTAGTGTTCCCTTCTCTCCCCTTCTTTGTCTGGTGTCTGGCCCTGCTCCCTCTCAGGATCCACTTCTTCCCCTTCTAGTTCCAAAATGTGCCCAGCTTCTCTGTATCATAGTAGGGATGGGGAGGGATGCAGCCAGGTCCCACTCACCTCTCCCTGCCAACACTGTGCCCTGCAGGACTCCCTGGCACTCCTTTGAGGAAAGGATGGAGAAGAATAGAAGTGATGTGTGTCCTAGAGCCATGGGAGAAGTGGGAAGGGAAGGGAAGGGAAGGGAAGGGAAGGGAAGGGAAGGGAAGGGAAGGGAAGGGAAGGGAAGGGAAGGGAAGGGAAGGGAAGGGAAGGGAAGGACTGGGGATGTCCTGCTCTCCAAGAAGCGATGTAGAGGAAGAAAAGAGGATCCTGATGCACAGTACAATCCTGTGCTAGGTTTGCCACTGTGGGTGATACTGTCCAGAGGCAGGTCTTCTGCTGGGTGAAGTGGATGAGTCAAGCAAGAAGAATGCCAAGCCTTGGCTGTGGGTTTCACCTTGGATGGAAACGGTTGGCTTACTCTGGAGATACATCTGGGAGTACAATCTGTGATGTGAACTGTCTGTCATGGGTCTGTGCAGATGTAGCCTAAACCTACACAATCCAGTGAAGAGAACACTGGACTGCAAACACTTCTCCTTTTGACTCCAACCTGTCCTGTCAAAATCACTTTTCCCCTTCACCTCTGGAAATAGACCAGTTCTCTCTTGCAGTCATTTTGTGAGCCACAGAATTGTCTCTTTCTTCCTCTAATTCTCCTCTGTAAGGCGTGCACCCTCTTCCAAACCAGACAGGTCAATTACCCCAAATCAGCCCAGTTATCTGATATGCTGGTGTGCTGCAAGCCGGTCCTTGGGGACATGGAGAGGGAGAGGCTGGCCCTGCTGCTGTGCAGCAGCAGCTGTGCTGCTTATAAGGCACATGATGTAAGCAGTCCATTAGAAGACTAACGTCTTATTTTGATGTAGTAACATCCTAATGACATGGACCCCACATGGCCTCACTTGCATAGCCGAAGCATCAGGAGGAAGGTTCTGGAGGGGCAGTTTTTCTCTGCCACCATGAAAAACTCAAATATTTATGGACAAAAAAAAGTCTTACAAGCTACAGGCTTGATTACAAACCAAATCCCTTGCTGGGTCTCATAGCTAGGAAACTGTGAGCTGGGGATTCTCCAGGGCAGATGGCTTCAAGGGCTGATTGCTCCCAGGAGGAACGGGTATCAGGAGAAGAATCCCCCAACTTGAAATTTCACCTAGTTTTCATGTCCTTAATTGTAAGGTGTGTTTTGCTGTTGTTACTTACTTCATGCAAATCTATATCCATGGCTATGTGATTCCTCAGAGGCCTTCTTCATTTACAAGCTATTATTTCATGGTATTTGTCTCCTGTCCTAGTTCTTTTGGTCTCCTCTTACATGCATTTCCCTGCAGTGTTGAAGCAGTCGGCGAAGAGACAAGCTTAGCACAGGCCTCAGTGATGTGTAAAACTGGGAGCCAACCAGTAATGCCTGCTCTGACAAGAGTGGGTTGCAAGGAAATTTTCAACACAGAACTGTCATTTCAATAACATCGAACCACACCAGAGCGACTCCCGATCAAAGACTTCAAAGCTCTTTTAGTGAGGCAGCATCATGCTCGCTTGAGGAGAGAGAAAGTCTGAGGGCAAGGAGGAGAGCTGCTTGCTCACATTTGGTGCAGAGCTCAGACACAGAGTCTTCCCTTCCCCTCCAAACACGAGACAGCAAAACGCTGGGTTATGCCTGCTGGCTCAACACGGTGCATCGGAGACAAACAATTTTGGGGGGAAAAGGACATGTTTTGTCCTTGCTGGAAGAGTTCTAAGGCAGCAGAAACTGCCTTAAAATGATAATAAGGGAAAAAAATAGCTTTAGACAACTTATAAGTGAACACATCCTCATTCTCTTTGTCTGGATTGCTTTTTATGGTGGGCTGCATATTAGCAGGGAAGTTTTAAGCTTGTCCAACACTATAATTGTACTGAGCATCTTTGTGCATCTTTCTCTAAAATCCAACATGCTGTGCATGCTACTTGTATTTTGCTAGTTGTTCTCAGCCTTCTGTCTTCCTCCAGCCCTGCTTACATGAATGAAAACATCCAAAAATAAAAAATGTAAAAAAAAATAATTATATATGTATTTTATAGATAATAAAGCCAACAGCACCAGGCTCTGAGGAACATGGGGAGAGTTTCTACTGTGCAAACACATCCACAGACACATAACTGTAAGTATCTGATTATAGATGTGTGCCTGCTACAAGTAGGCCAGAGCCAGACATTGCTGTGGTAGTGACAGGGGATGTCAGCTCCTCTAGCCCATCTGGATCAGATGCCACAGACCTTTGCAGATTCTAAATAAATCAATATTATTCGGGAGAAAAATATAATAAACTGTACATAAAAAGAAGGTCACACCACAAAGACCATTTTTTTCCAGTACTAAAGATGAGGTCTGATGTGGGAATCTGAGTGGGGAGTCAGATCAGTCAACCAAAGCAGATCTACTGGAGACTGCCACTGCTCCTATGACCAGGCTGTGGAGGGCTGGGTCCAGGAAGCTTTTGTCAGTGCCACTGTTGCTGCTGTAGTCCCCAGGATGAAGAAATGAGCTGGGCTGGCACCCATGTCCCAGCCCTACCCCATGCTCTGAGGCAAAGAGGCACTGCATGTGGGTTTTGGCCACACCAAGCAACTACTGCACTACTTCAGGTGAGATCCTGAGACTAACCAAGCACCTGTAACTCCATTTACTGGTATCATCACCTCTCGGAAACAGGCACCGTGGCTGAGAAACCGTACATTAAACAGACACCCATTACATGACTCATGGACAGACTCACATTAATTTAATCAGATGCTAAGAAAAAAATCCAGAAATTATGCATGGCTATTGTCCGTGCCTTTCAGAGCAGCTCCCTGGCACCTAGGGCTCAGCTCTCAGGCCGGGGGACAGATGGGTTATGTAGATCAGGACAAATCAAATGCCATGTAGCTGCAGGAAGACACAGAATTTACCCTGGAGCTGCTAGAATTAATGGACCCATGACAACTGCCATAGAAAACACACAGAGCAAGGTTTTGAGCTGAGAGAATCCAAAATGTAGGGGGGAAACAGCATAGGGCTGCAGGAATACAGTCTGCTTGCTGGAAAACAGCCCCAGAGTTTGAGGTTATTGTGATTCCTTAAGATCAGTTTCATATTATGGCACTTAAATATTATTCAGATAATGAGTACATAATGACTTGTAGAAACCACTGTTCAGCTTTATGCTTATACATGTATTTACCTCTCTCTGTGAGAATGAATCAGTAGAGTGAGTATCTTCTGAAATGCTCTTCAAGGCTGCAGCCCTGGATGAGATGTTAGGACAGAAGAGGTAGCAGTGCTTACTTGAAAGGGAATGTGGATCCCCATCACATCCTGGAAAGAATGAATATTTACATGTAATCTCTGACAGATGGGGATATAAATTCTTTGATTTTATAAATAAAGAAGACATATTAGATGATTACTATGTATTATACAGTAGTATAAGCTAAGTGATAAGGATAAAATTCTGGTCTTTTAGGGAGGAAATCTCTTTTTTCCAGTTCAAGTGGAGAGCCTTTGTGAAAGGGGTGATGGGCAGAGGGGGGGCAGTAACAACACTGGCAGCACTCACTTCTGAGGAAGGATGCAAGGGTGAGTTACAGGAGGAACAGTAGAGAGAGCAGGTCATACATAGGATACTGGTATTTTAGTGAGATTCATGATTTATTTCTTTAAATAACTCCAGGTTTAGAGACAAAGGTTGGGAAGAGCAATAAGAATTCACCAGTGTCCCAAAACTACTTAAGATGGGTTTTATGATGCAATGAAATTCTGAAACACATCCACACAAGTACATGTTGTTAAATTAATCACTGACATGACCTGTGACTTGATCCTTATTCTTCCCCCTTTCCCATCATTCCCAACTTCCTTTCTGAACGCAGATTGCTCATGTTTACATGACAAACGCTGCAAAAAAATGGAGTATGTATGTGAGGGGAGTTTATAGCCCAGATGTTTATTGCTATACTCAGCGTCAAACTATTTGCTCATTCTGACCTCCTTTCCCAATGTTATTGATCCTGCCAGAATGACAACAAGTGGGTCTGCAGTCCTACTGTAATGTGGGACAAATATGGCAAATTTGTAGCCTCCTATAGCAAAAGGGAAGCCCTTTCCCAGGGCTTTATAAAGAGCTTCATTTCCCCTTGAAATAACAGGGAGGACTGTACAGAAGAGGAAAGATATACTAGGGAAAGTCAGTGCTACAGGCACTAAAGGCACACATGGGTCTTGGAAAGAGAGCACTTAAGAAAATGCTAAGAGGGAAAGAGAAGGAGAAAAAGTACTTCTGTAGGTCAGTGTTCATGTACAGCAATTGCTACTGCCCTGGCCAACACACCAGCAATCCCAGGAAGTTTATAGGATTTGATGCTGCTTCTCCAGTGTAATAAAGTATTCTTGAAAGCAAAGCTGCTACCTGATCAGTTTGGTGGTGCTCTTCTTGACCCTGTGGCAATCGTAGTTGAGATAAATGGAGGCAAATCAGCCTCTGAGCTGAGCTTTGTCAACCTGGTTTTATTTGTGTGCTTTGAAAAGGCTCCAAATCAGGTCAGGATTTGTAGCAGTGGCAGGGATTTAAAAATATGCTCTGTTAGCACTGACCTACCAAGGAAAACAATAAAATTGGCTTGTGCTCTTGCTTGTGCTCTTATTTTTATATGGAAAGAAGGCATAAGAGGACTGGGACTGCTTCTTATAGCCTTAAAAGTAAAATCTATGGAAAATGTGAATTTTGGCTTTCCCTATTTTTGCTGAAGAATTTGCAGGATGTCTCAGATAGTGATTGCCCAACTCGTAGCTAAGATGGAAAAATTATCCAGTCATTTACATGAGTATATTTTCTTCTACATGTTTTTAGGCATTTTGATGAAACAAAATAAAAATCCCCAAAGGACATTAATAGTCTGAATGAAAAATCATTACTCCTCTCAGCAGTATTCATGTGTATCTGTCTTACTCCAGTTATCCAGCAAGTCTATTACGACAAGCCCTGGAGTTATAAAAAGAAAGCAAGAGAATACTATTGGGTAAAGAAGGGAAAACCTTGCTGCTCCATGCAGCATAAACAAGGGGAAAAAGCAAACATAATTCTCTTTTCCCCCTGACAGGACACCCTTAGATGGAGCTCAAGACATTTACTAGGCATGAAATATGGGGGAAAAGTGGGTCAGAGGCTGAAAAGAGAAGGAAAGGAAAAAGAAGGTAATTTCCATTATGGTCTGTATTTAGACTTCTGTTGTCTTCACTCTTATGCATGACTGACACAGACAGTCCTGTGGCCTATTTGCAACTATAGATGAAACAAGACGTGGACCTGTAACTGATGCACTGAGGTTGCTCAGTGAAGTTCAGGGGGATGTTGATCTTGCTGTCAAATGGCAAGTAAAGCTGAATATTAAAGGAAAGGTTAATTAAAAAAACTCCCAAAGCAAACAATAAATGCTCTATATATCTAGGCTGAATGTGATCAGAGCATGACAGCTGAAAGGACCACTGCACAAAAGACACGCTGTAAAATGCCGCGTAGCAATTGACTAACAAAAGCTCGCATGCAGAAGGCACAAAAGAAGAGAATTTGGAGGAAATCATAGATTTCAGTGTGAAATCTCTGTTCATGCATTTTAACTCTGAGAATTATATCCCAACACACCAAGTTAATGCACTCACCCTTTTGGAACTACTTTGATGGCTTCCTTCCATCTTCTATGCCAGGACACAGAGGGCCAAATTCTGCCTGTTACATCTGGGTTACATCACTGAAGTACTGCCATGGTCTATGGTGCTCCTTTATGATGGAAATCAACAGATAATAGGCAGGCTACCCTTATTTCTCCAGTGTTCTTTGTTTTGTAGGCAAATGTACAGGCCCTGAATCCCCACAGGGCAAGCAGCCCACAGCAGGTTCACTGCAGCTCTTCTCTGCTCCAAACCCAAAAGACCCAGGACTTGATGGGCAAAATTAAAAAAGAGAAAGAGAAGGTGGTCTGGGGAATAATTGGACAAAAATTACCTAAGTGGAGAGAAGAACTTGGCCCAGCATGGGTGTTAAGTAAAATGAATGCTCCTGTGAGCCAAGGAGGGGTAGTGCCTGAGGTACCACTAGAGAGTTGTATTCTGTTGTGTTTGCAGTGCATTCGATTTCTAAGCAAAACCCACTGATTCAAGCAGACTCTTCTTGGACAGACACAGCACTTGGGCAGACTTACTAGCAGAGGAGAGATAAATAGTTGCATGTCCCCCACCCAATGGCCTCCCCATCCTTCCACCTCCTGCACTGCACCCTTGGCAATGCAGGAGGCTGCCTGTTGGCATGGTTGGGCAGCTTCCCTCCAGCAAAAGAGGGAGAAGCCCCTGGCATAGCAACCAGGCAGAAGTCATCATATTGAGGCACATCACACCTCCCCAGTGAAGCCTCTCCCTCCCATGAGGTGCTCTTGGCAGGGGGCTGGCATGGTAGGGGAGCTGCTCCTAGGAAGGGGCTTAGTGTCCTCTGTGCTCCTGGGCTTCTTCTTCCTCTGCATGGCTTGCAAAGCACAGACATCCTATCCACTTCAGGCCAGACATCATAAGAGACAACTGGAGACTGTTGTGAGTCATTCCAGACTGTTCCTTGACAGCAGCTGGGAGATAATGGAAACCACATTAATTAAAAGAGATATATAAATAAATAAAAAAAAAGGAAGATTCCGTTTGGGAGACTCAGCCTCTTCACAGGCCTGTGCTCAATACTGGGAGAAAGCTGTAATTCCTGATTCTAAACACACAAGTCACTGTGTGGAACTGTTACCTGCATACAAACTGCAGGAGTAGGAATTTAGCAACCAAGCAGGCAGAAGAGCTCCAAACCAAGAAGGATTTCACTAGATGAGCCTTTTCCTTCCACATTCAGAAATGTTTCCCCCTCCCTATTGCAAAATCTATTATTAATTTCCCACTATACCTCTTTCTGCAGCTTCTGCTCGACAAACCTTTGAGATCCTTCTCCCTCTACCCTTGTGACATCCCTGCCCCTGTGTAAACCCCTTGGAGATGCAGATGGAACAGAGCAGTCCCTAGGTGCAGGATTGGTACTGGGACCTGACAGCAGCAGAAGAAGACAGCAGCATCACCAGGCCCCGGGCAAATGTGGATCAGGATGCCAACCAGCTTAAGCGAGGCGAGGAGACGGCAGCTTGCATGCACAAGTCCGTCTGCCCATGTCTGCTGTCCCTCCTGCCGTGCCAGCTGCCGAGGGTCAGCTCCCGGCGTTCAACTCCTGGGCTCACCACTTGCAGGGAGAAAGGAAATTCTGCCAAAACCATTCCCCCTACACCTCTTCTTGGGCTATGGATGCAGCCTGCATGCCACAAGGGCACTTACTAAATAAGCCTTTCATTGCTTGAACATGCTTGAGCATCAGCCTCAAGTCAAAATGGTTTTATATGAAAGGATAGTTTTTCTGCCTTTGAAACACAGAGGCTTGTGTGGTCTTCTTCCTCAGCTCAGAGACAGGAACAGAAGTAGAGCTCAGCTCCCAAGCAGCCAGCAGTTTACCAGCAGCACAACAGGGCAGCTTGACAGGGCAGCGGTGCATTTCATCCTCATGGCACCAGTGAGCAGCCAGGTGAACTCCACCAGCAGGGAGGAGGCAGCAAAAAGGTAATGTCAGAGCTGCAATGCCCCCCACCTCCCAAAGGCCCTGGCAAAGCCCCATTTCAACACACTCGAAATGCATCATAGCTTAAAAAGAGATCGGAGCAAAACAGGTGTGACAAAGGTAGGATGTAGGATGCAGGACAAACTGGAGTCATGTAGGTGCAGGTCTAAGGGTTACCACTCTGAACTGTCCCACAAGGCATGGTTACGCCAGAGCTACAGTCATGTCCCACAGGTTGTCAGAACTGGAAGCTCTTGTCCAGCTCCTGTGCCCAGCAGGAATTCTCCATGGGCCACCTTCAGCTAGACTTCAAATGCTTGTAAAACATCTTTATCATACAACAGGGCCCTAATATCTGGGTTTTGTAGTCTTTACATCTAATTCAGTTGCTCTTCAATGACTTGTAAGCTGTAAAGAAAAAGGAAAAACAAGTTAGTTTGGCGAAAATGAGAAATTGAAGTCATGGCTGACAAACAAGTCTAGCTGAGGATCCCACAGTTGCCTGGATCTCTGGTGGGGCAGGGAGTGTCAAGCTTAATGGGGACATGCATTTTTGCATGATAGTATCAAGCTTTTGGAGCTAAGGTAAAGCGCATTTGGCCTTTTCCTAGATGATAGTTTCAGGGTCTCCAATGTGTTTTGTGGAGGGTTTCTGGGGTGTTCAGTATAACTGAGATCTGCTGTAGAAATAACTGTAATGTCTCAGGTGGTGTTTGTGATCTGTCTGGGGTTTGGATTGCAGCAGATGAGAAGGAATCAGGCCAAGACCTACTACCTTGGGTAGCTGCTGGCAGCTGCCTTGTAACATGCAGCCCACATGCTGGGAACGGGTCAGACAGACCTGTAAAACCAGCTCTGAAGGGAAAGCAGGTTTATACAGGAGCCCAGGAATAGTGTATTTGGCAGAAGGGTGTTGAAAACCATCCTCTGACCTGGCTGAGCAATAACTTCTCCCATGGTCTTAGGGCTGCCAAAGACAGATGACGATTTGTCCAAAGAGAGGTCTCTGGAGAAGTATGGCAGTGTTTTACATCATCTACAGCTGGCCCTGATGTTAAGGATAAGATCTAGCAGAGAAAACTTCCCAATCAGTGTGCTGTTTCCTCTTTAACTGTCTTGCAGAGCAATTACAGAGCTCCCTGGCACTAGGGAATGGCAGACATCTCTCCAACTGCATCTAATTCAATCTCAAGCTTAATTTTCAGCAGCAGAAGAAGCTGTCCACGTTTCCCCTCATTCATGGGGCTTAGAAGTGACTGTCATCAATGTATTGTGTTCATTTACCCAAACCACCTGTGAGGAGCAAGAGCAAAGGGAGACATCAGAGGAGATGCTGGTCAGCGTGGGGTGCCCAGCTGCTTCCTCACGGATGAGTTGGCCCATGATGATGGCACGAGCTGACAAGAGAGCACAGCGCTGGAGACTAATTGTGTCTAATGAGCAGCACTGCAGCCCTCATAAAAGGATGAACACAGGACTGCCTCAGAAACTACAGCCCATTAACCCTCTGTGTCCCTGCAACGGAAGCTTTTTTTGGCACCACATCCCCATGCCTGAAAAGCAGAGAGGATTTCTGTGCCCACAATAAAATGAGAGGTGAGATCCCAGCTCAGCTCACTTGGGAGAAACAGCCACAGCATCATGCAAAGTACTGGTCCTGTCATGAGCTCCCAAACCCAGCAGGAATTTGTATAAATCTCCCCCTTCAGGATAGCCTTCTTTAATAACCGCGGTGCAACTTCCCTGTTCCCTGAGCACTTATCCTGCACTACTGCAGTAGCTCTGCCAGCATAAATGAATAACTCCACAGACCTTAAGAAGTACATGCTGTATTTACAACTCTGAGAAGAGCCTGGGTATCTGCGATCCGGAAGAGCTGTATGAAGTGACTCTCTCCCCTTTTTTTCTCTTTCATTTCTGTAGCTCTTTCTTTGTCAGTGCATCTTTCATAGAAAAAGAAATAAACCCCAGAATCAGAGCATTCACATGGTGGGGCAGCTATTTGTGGTAGCCATGAAAATAGCAACAAACACTGGGTAGCTCAGTGTTTAGAGCAGGTCAATGGCTCTAGGTCACCCACCAGCTCTCTTTTAGGCAATTTCTGCAGGGTTCATCAAGTTTGCCATCCAGTCCATCAGGTCAATGCACAGAAGAACACAAACCATTCCTGTGCCACTGTTCCATCGGAATATCCTCTAAGCCTCCACTGAAAGTAGGGAGAGGAGGCAGCATGACTTCATACACAGAGGAGGAAACCTGAAGGCCTGAAGTATCAGCTCCATTTGCAATATCCCCACCATGGGCACGTGTGTTAAGTCTGGGCTTGGCTGCCTGAAAACCAGTGCCTTCTGCTGTGCCAAGCAGAGATGTGGGGAGAGCCCTGCTGGGATGCAGGCTCCGGGACTGGGAGGACCAGTCCTCTTGGTGGCTGTCTGCACCAGGATGAAACGGAGGGATTCAAATGGGCTGTAAATGTCCACAAAATGAGTGTTTGTAGTTTCAGTGAACAGAGGAAAACCCAAGTGACCTGACCATTTGAATTAAACCCAGGAACTGGCTTAGCCGGAGGGGGAAAGAAGGGAAGAAAAGTCAGCCGCTGAGTTGTGACAGTTTGGTGGAAAATCACCACGGCTTTTCCAGGCTGTTTTCATGTCAGAACTGACCTACTTCTTTAAATGCTAAAGAGGTGGGGGCGTTACTGAGCTTCAGAGGAACCGAGCTATCCCAGGCTCAGCAGAACCATAATCTGTGGGAATTGTTCTTTAAGTCAGCCCAAACTGCAGCTGGGAAGCTGGGGCTGATGGATATTGCTTTGCCTTTAGGGGAACCGGCAGAGGATCTTTTCTGGAGAGCAGAGCACTAATGGGTGATGAGAGGGAGCCTTGCGAAGGGAGGCTGTGTACTGTGTGAGCTACACGGAGAGCTGGTTCTGTGCAGATGTCCGTCACTTAGAGACTGTGACAACAGTGCCCACTAATTAGGGCATTAACAAGAGAAACGAGATCAGTCTGCTTTGTGACACGAAGAAACCTAAAGGTTCCTGCTGTGCTGTTTATTTGGATGCATTCACCTTTCTCTCTGATCAGACACAAGGCTAAGAAATGCTTTTCTAGAAACCCTCAAGCTACAACCATTCCAAACAACTTTGCCCAATTCAACAGTTGCTCCATAAATCTTTCCTAAGGATTTTGATCTTGGATAAGAGACTTGGGATTGTTGTTAGTATTTTTCTGAAAACAGGAGAGGATGCTTTATTCCACCTGTCTGTTTTTGTACTCTGAGACCATGGTCCATGGAATGACAGGAATGACAGTTCAGTTGTTCCTGAAGGGTTTCTACTGAACATATCCTAAATCATATAAGCTAAAAAAGTATTACATTTGGAATATTTATTGTTGAAACAGTTTAAATTGCTTTTAAATAATGAAGCATGTAGAAATACATATTTGCTTATTTTATAGATTTTTTTTACAAATACCATAATTATGTTCATACATAGATGAGAACAATATTTTAATCAATTTCAATGAATTGGTGTTGAAGTAATTTTACTCCATTTATAGATATACAAGATATATTTTTATAAAGTAATATTTTTCTAAATTTTTTTTACTCAAAATTCTTTCTAAAACTAATCTTGTAAAATAGTTAAAGTTCTTCCTCTAGTGATAAAACCCATCTATCTTTGACTAGATCAGTTTAGGGGTTGGTGTCTTTTTGTGTAAGAAACAGCCGCTCTCAAGTATCCAAAGCTCATCCTTATTTTAGAAGGTGGTTGTAAAAACAAAACAGACTATTGCATACCAGAAGTTTCCTTGAATAATGTATCCTATAATACAATCGCCAAGAAAATAAAAGCAGGAAAACTTTATGTGCTGTGTAACTGAGATTTGCTTGGTTTCCTCTGGTTTTCTCCATGTATTACTGATAAAGAACGTGGTTTTAAGAAACTACAGGCTAATGCGTGGACACGGGAAAATGTCCTCTAACAATAAACGAGAAGTCTCTCATTAGCAAACTGCTTGAGTGCTACTATGAGGCATTAGTGCAGCTGGCACAGTTCCTGAGAATAGAATTATTCATTGCCATGGTTACCCGTGCTAGAAATATTACCCTCTGCAATCACTGTAAACAAAGATCCTTTCACAACGGTGTAAAAATTAGAGCGCTTTAAGCAATTAAAAGAAATTATAAATTGTACAGAAGTTGAAGTTGTGCCTCGTAAGCGCTGTGGCTGTTCAAACGCTGGAGGGGTTTGAAATGATCTGATCCCCTCCCACTCTGAGTGACTCAGAAGCTCTCATCCACCACCATGAGAGCAGGGTCAGAGCCAAACGAGAGCCAGAGCGCCTCAACAGCATGCAAGCCCTTCCTGGGGTGGTACATCCTCGGTGGAAGTCTGCTGTTCCCACACAGGAGTGTCTGCTGATAGCCACAGCGGAGAAAGAGGTGGGAAGTTATCCCTGATGAAGAGTGTAGTGGACCTAATTTGCATCAGACCTTAAAGTCATCAGAGACAATGCTCCCTGGAGCTAGCACAAGCTTGGACAGAAGCAGCAGCCACAACTGGGCTCCCCTCCTGCATGCATACTTGGAGAGCTGGATCAGAAGATACTCCAACCAGTGACATTCGCAATGTACAAATGCCCAGCTGTGAGCCACTGCACACCGCATGATGGCTTGTGTATCTCTTCTCTCTCTGTTGGGACAGCACGTGGTTCTACAGGCTCTCCCTGCCTGCTGTGGGGCAGAGCATAATGTGGGGCTGAGGAAGGACAGCCCCCAAACCCCAGCACATTTCGCCAGCATGGTTCTGGCAGTGCTGTGACCTGTGACACTTCTAAAACGCATCTCTCATTTTCAGGGTGGAGAAGAGGAGACTTAGGGGGATCTCATCAATGTATGTAAATACCTGAAGGGAGGACACAGAAAGGCTCTTCTTAGCGGCGTCAGTGACAGGACCAGAGGCAATGGGCACAAACTGAAACACAGGAGGTTCCCTTTGAACATCTGGAAATACATTTTTACTGTGATGGTGACCAAGCACTGAAGCAAGTTGCCCAGGGATGTCTCTCTCCTTAAAAGCCATCTGGGCATGGTCCTGGGCAACTGGCTCATGATGCCGCTGTTCAGCAGGGGAGTTGGACCAGATGACCTACAGAGGTGCCTTCCCACCTCAACCCCTTTGTGATCCTGCTACTACGTAAGGGACACCCAAGGAGACCCAGGCGGAGAGTGCTCGCCAAGGCAGGGGCTGCACTAAGGCAGATAGGGGCTTTGCTGAAGGGCCCTCAGGACACTGCTCTGGGACCAAAACCAGCCACTGAAACAGAGCCCGTAACAAAACCTTGTTAAATGAACTAACGTGTCTCCCATGGGATATAACATCTAATGAGCAGACTTTGGCACATGGAGGTTTACTGGAGAGCCAAGGCAGCAGCTTTCCCCTGCCGAGATGCTGCTAAAGGTGGCTGCTTGATGCCCCAACCATGGTACTACCCAGCTCTCCAACACTGACCCCTGAAATGCAGGTGAATAAACCCAGCCAGGAGCTGTTAAAAATTACCAGAGCACAAAGCACCATGTGATGTGGAAACAAATACTTTCTGAATTCGGTTTCCCACTTTTCCACTCCATAATGTCCTGCTCCTGTTGCCTGCCAGGCAGGAAGGGAAGGTGTAAGCCAAGGAAGCATAGCCCAGCTGTCTCTGCCCAGAGCAGGAGGAAAGCTGTGTCAGGTCAGCATCATTCCCAGTCCTGGCTGCTGACTGGAGGCCTGGAGATCCCTTTTATCTCCAGAACAATGTTGCTAAACAAATTCAACTTTTTCCTTTCAAAATACGAGTCATGCATGAGCAATGAGGCTGTTTCAAACAGCCTTATGGCAATATAATATACCTCATCAGGATGTTCTCCTTCTCTTACCTTTATTTCTTTTTGAAACTACTCAATTAAAGATTGATTACCCAGCACCTAAAATTTCCTTGGCAATTCCCTTATGTCTGATAAGGCGGGTTTTTTCTTTCTCCCTTTGAGTGAAGTGTAATGAACGTTATAATAGCCACAGGATATTCCTGAGCAGAGAAACTCAAAACATTTACTGCGGGAATCATTTCCTTGGTGGTAACAAGCCTTACAAACAATTTGCATCAAAACAGAGACATATCACTACCTGAAGTTACAAAGGTTCCTCTTCTGCCAAAGACACTGCATAATTATCTACAATAGCATCTTCATGTGTCTTTGTAAAATACCTCCTCTGCTGGTAGCTGTGGACAGCAATAGACTGCTTAATCATGTGGGTCACCAGTTCAACCAATATATCAGTTCCTCCATTGCTCTTCTCCAGAGTCATGGCACAACATCGCTCTGCGAGGCTCAATACCTTGCTCGTCAAATCCCAAGAACAGCTATCTTCTGGCTGCATAGTGGAAGCAATGGATAACTGCTGCTGCTGCCATCCCTAGTACAAAGTGGGAAGTGAGGGAGGAAGCAGAACATGCCTTTATGACTGGTTTTAATTCCTACTCTGGTGTTTCTTCAGTTAGTTTCATGAAAGTGAAAAGTCTGTGGCCATCAGCAAGTCAAAGCTATGCAGGACTGCAGAAAGGCCATCTGTGGCAAGGCATCTTGTGAGCATCTGTAGCCATGGCTAAGGTATATCAAGAGGCTCAAGATTTTTTAGCCCCACATTTTCCTCCTGCCGTTGGTGGGGAAGGCTTCCCATCACAGGGCTTCAGCTGAGGAAGGACTATAACACCCTTCTACCACTGCTCCACGATGCCACCCATTCCCCTTGCTGCCCTTCCTTTCCAGCTCTTTAAACCCTCATTTGCAGAGGCACACCAGAACCATAGCCAGCAGGAGGAAAAGGCAGCTCCGCTGCCCCTCTTCAGCCATATCCTGAGCCTGGGTATTTACCACTGCCATCCCATGCAAAAAATACCAGAAACAGGGTTTTTCTCCCCTCTTCTCATTCTGGCTATGGCCACATCTGCAGCTGGTGGATCTGGGCAGGATGAGGGAATGAGAGAGAGCTGCCATTGCACCATGCCCCTACCCACTTCTCAAACCACAGGCAGTGAGGTAAAATTTGAAGGATTTAGCCACATGAAACCTTTCCTGTAGAAAGATCATAATCCCCATTTAGAGGTGGGAAAAGCAAAGAGGTGGAATTTTGCGTTGAAGGTCACAGAGGACGCCTGTGAAACAGTATCGCAGCCCGACTCCAATTCCCTGCCGTGTTCTGCAGCCATGATAAACTGCACTGTAACAGTGCCAGGGAGCCTCAAGAAGCCCTGCAGAAAAGCCTTAGAGAAGAAAGAGTAAGTGCGGTGATGCAGAACAAGACACGGAAACAAGCAGCCTGCAAACCTCAACAAAGTGGTCCTTACCTCTGCTTTGCAGCTCGGGCAGGGGCTGTCACTGGCACAACAGAGCCTTAGTGATCCTCACTGCATGGGGGCATTTCTGCAACAGCTACGGGAGCTGCAGGTTGGTAACCTCCTGAAGAAGCATTACATCGCGTGCTCTTCCACATCATCCAAGTGGAGAAAACCAGATGTGACAAGGTAACACTGCAATGAAATCCCAAGGGGGGAAAGAAATCAGGGAGCTTGCTAAGAAGCCTGCTGACATCTGGAAGAGGCATGCATCTGTGAGAAAGTGGCATCTCTGGGGGAAGCCTGGGTGCTCGCAGCTGGCACAGCAAGAGGAAAGGTTGGGGTGTAGCTGATGGGCCTGCCCTTCCCTCCAAATTGCATCAGAGGGTGATGGGAGAGCTGGTTTTCATTTGCACGAGACTTCAGGGCATGCGCAGAATCTAAAATAATCACCTGATTGTTGTCCTTGGCAGGAAAAGTAACTTTGTGGCCCAGAGGGTTTAATTGCAGATACAAGGGGGGAAATGGGAGCACATTGGGCTCTTGATTTGCTAATAGGAGTCTTTTGTGCTGTTTATTGGTTCAGAGCCATCCCCTAGGTCTTAACCCTTTACTCCTTGGTTGCCATGAAAACATGTGGTCCTCCTTGACTATGCATTTTATTTTTCAGAGGTAAGAACCGTTCTTTTTGAGCTTTCACTAAGCTCCCATCATTGGTGCTAAATCTGGGGCATGGAGAGGGAAGAGGAAACCTATGCCATGGTAACAGATGCCTTTGAATTAGTTACTGGTTTTTTAGTAACTGATATTTTCTGTAATTCAGCCCAGTGAACACCAGCTTCACAGTGGCCTTCTCTTATGGAAACGAAGTACAAAAGGCTTTTGCTTTTGGTTAGTCATGTAAATCCTCCGATGAAGCCTATTCTAACAGAAGGGTAGTAAAAGGCTGTGCTATAAATAGTGCTGTGTGTTTGCCTGCACTGAGGCAGAAATGTAAGGTTTCATCGCTTGGATTGAGGGTCTCAGTCGTTTCCGAGCCAGGGGCTGACATTTGCCTTTATGCTTGTGCTCTGATGTCTGTTTTGTTTTCCAATACAGTCATTTATTTTAAGTTGGTCTGAATACATGTTACATCTTAGAGAGAATTAAGGTCCTGCAAAGACAAGTTAACTGTCTAATCTGGTCCAACTGTTTTTTCCTAAAACTTGCAGATTTATAGGGGTTTCTATCAGACCCTAGGGAAATAAATATAAAAATACAGGCAAATTCAACATCACCTCACCCCTGAGAAAGCAGAAATAGGCAGCTCTGCAAAGGACGCAAGCACCATTTCTGTACATGAGCATTTCTTACTGATTTCAATGAAGATGTTCAGACACAGCAGCTGCGTAATCAGACCCTAAATCTGGCATGATAATGACTGTATATGGTCTAATTGGAAGGATCAAAAAGCTCAGTTTGTTAACATGGGGAAAAAAAAGACATCTATAAGCAAAAGAGTAGCAGGACTGATTTCTTCACTGTAAGAGCTGCATTCTTGTTTGATTTGTTATCTGTCAGTAAACAAAATCTATTTGTGCAGAATGTGAAGGGTAGAAATGCCAAGACAGATAATCATAGTAAATGAGAAATACTCAGAACAATCACTTCATTTTTTTACCATAATTTTTCTGATCCTCTACATCATTTTAGTAGAACAGATGTTTTTTTTCATGTCCACTTTCAAATGTAGCCAGTACCTTCAAGGCCATAATCAACAGCAGGTTTTTCACTATTCATAATTATTAAGACAAATTTATCTTTATTTATTCAAGCCTATTTTGTTGCAAAATTAGGTTGTCTTCATCTTTACAGGTGAACAAATGGAGGTGGGCAGAGGGGAACAGAGCCTGTTCATGACTCCCACTGTGACACATGGGAGTGTAGACTCAGCCATGAGAACACTTCTGAGCCTGTCTGGTGCAGGTGTTTAAGCGATAGTGAAATTCTATCATAAAACCTCAGACCACAGTTCTGAGCAACACCACAGCTCAGGGCAGCTGACTTTGGATCAGACTTTAAAATGTGGCACCTGCAGCCTTCTGTAAATCAGGAAAGGAAGCAATGGAAGAGGGACTCAGACCCCCCTGCTCTGGGACAGCGCTTTATCGGCAGGCACAAGCCCCCCCTCCGCTCTGGTGGCAGCCCTTGGCTCCAGGTCTTCTCACCTGGGATTCATGTGGCTGCATAAAGCCATTCTGTGAAGGGTCTTTACATAAGCATGCAGTATCAGCGTGGGTCGTTTATTAGTCTTTGGAGCAGCTGCGGAGAGCTGTACTTCAGCAGAATCCTTGCATTTGTCTTGTTCTATTTAGAATACTAGCTGTGGGACTCCATCTAAATCTTTTTAAATATATTCATTTTTCTTAAGCTGGAAAGAATATACATATTGGTTGAGGGTAAGTCTCCTTCATTAGTCAGAGCAGGAGATTTCCTGTTCCCAAGAGGGAATATCTAAGCTAAGGATCTTCGCAGAGCAAAAGGGGTGATGTGTCATTAGAGATGAAGCAGGTTCTTCATCCTCAGCTGCCATTGCAGCATCCATGGCTGCTGAAATAACCCTTTGCAGAACCTTTGTGCTTCCTTCCCATCCCCCCTCAGGGCACTGTGGAATGGCTTTAATTGGAAGCAGATGTGCAACGTGGTAGGTAGGAGCAGGCGTCTGCTCAGTGTGAGCTCCTAGTAAATAGCTCCTGTATGATCACTATGAAAGGGTAAAATACCATGATTCAAGGGAAAGGATTTAAAATTAAAGTAGTACTCACTCACAGTCAGTTGACTGGTCCCTTAGTCCTGCCAATAGTCCTTACTAATTATTAGGAGTCAAGAATATTCTCTTCCCTTTCTTGCTTGATAGGATTGCAAATTAGATGGAACATGCATCTTCAACGACTGGGTCACAGGGAAATTTCCAGGTCATCACTCCCATTGCAAACACTTTTCCAGTAAGGTGGCCATAGAGATGTACTGTCAGGAATGACCAATTTGGGGTTTAATTGGAAAGGGACTTCTAGCCCAACAATAGAAACTCAGCCTCTTCATCTTGATTTCAAAAAGAATGTTTGGGCCAAGTTTCCTGGTTTCAGGAGACTTTTAAACTTTTCCTGTCACAGTGGATCTGCCAGACTTCTGTAGTCTGGTTTTGCGGAAGGTGTTAACAGCTGCACCACACAGACCTACAGTTATCAAGATTCATGGGGTTGCTGTCCTTTTGCCCTGCACTTCATTGCAACCCCTCTGCCCCAAAAAATCCCAGTAGCTATACTTGAACACAAGCAAGGTAATCACTAGGCAATCTTCTGCAGCAGGGAATAATTTAAACCACAGCTCTTCTCTTTCCAGATACATAGAATAAAAGACATGAACGTGCAATATGGAACATAGGCTGAGAAGGCCTGAATGTAAAATTGCTTTTGCATTAAATCACTGGGAAAACTTTTCTTCAGCCTCATTCCAGCTATTGGAAAGAGGAGTTACGCTTTTCTGAACATAGGAACACTTTATAATGTGTCACCGTGTCCTGCTCCTTACTTTCATAATGAGCTTTTCAGACCTTCTGCTTTGCTGTTCCTTAAACACTTCTGAGCAGATTTTACTCCAGTTCTTATTCTGGCTGGTTGAGTACCTTCCATGGACAAGCAGTAACACAGAAGCCAGGAGACCAAAACTCTCTCATTTATAAAAGCCCTCCTCTAAGTAATGAATTTAGTCTGGTTATTCTATGATGTTATTAGTCAGACTGCTGAAGGCATTTCTACATAAAAATGAAAGTGCACATATGCTCAAGTATTCTTTTTTTATGCTACTTTGGAGGCATAATTCCTTAATGTCTTGCTTTCAAAAGCCTAGTATTTTCCAGTGCACTGACTAGATTGGCTCTATCACTATGTCTATCTTGAACATAAAAAAGTAACTTTCACGTTCATCAATGAAAAGTGACAACTGATTTTATTAACCTTATTCATTATAACACATATGACAGTGGGAATATTTTTCACTGTAAGATTTCTGAATGGAAGAAAAGTGCAGTTAGTCTGAGTTCCTTACATTCATTAGAAGCAAGACTATTGAAACCATCAACATTTACAATGACACATAAGCAAACACCAGAATCAGTGCCAATAAATACACAGAGTACCAAAATAAATATTTACAGAATTAAAAATATAATAAACACTGATTAGTATATCCTTGTGAACTGCCAGGGAAGAAAGACATCTATTGCTATCAGTTAGGTTGTAAGTACATGAAGGATACAGTGACTCAAGGAGACATACTCATCAAAGTTTGTAGAGGTGGAAAGGACCAGAGTGTGTCTAACAGTCTGTTACAGAAACCCACCCCCCCCCGCCCCGGAGCGCTGTGAGCTTTCACTAAAAGAAAGTTGGTGCACACAGACTCACCAGATTATTATTAACAAACTGTTCAGGCAAGAAGAGCAGGGAGCTCTGGCTTTACTCGCTCATTATCTTGCAGAGGTCACATGCTACCTTACTGGAGGTTGCTGACACAAAAAATACGAGGGGAAAATTGTAATTAACAGTGATCTGTCATCTGTAACACCTCTCGTAGAAACAGGTTAAGTGACTTCTTACAGGACGCATCTGCCCCTTTCAGCACACACGAAACCCCAAGAGCATTGTTTTGTTGGATGCAGGGTGGAGCAATTCCTGCTATGTTTTCCTCAAACACACCATGATATTTAAGCAGAGCTGGGCTGCAATAAAAGACTGAAGCCATGCTGCGTTTCCTGGACTTACTGAATCTGTATTTTCCACCAACCACATCTATTCCTCCTCCTCCATTTCACAGGGCCACAAGCCTCAACACTAGAGCTATTCTGAGACAGTCTCAGCTGACAAACACAGCAAGGAAAATTCAGATTGGGCCAAATTATGGGATCTTCACTTAATCTTAATAACAATCAATACCACTAATAGATCCACTGATTTCCAAGGGAATACCTGTGGACTGAAATATTACCCAGCTGTTGCAATCTGACCCATGGCAGAGGTTTTACTTCAATTTTACACAAAGGCAACGGCTTTAGTCATGCTTCCTCTTCTGAAAAGCAGGAGAACATTGTTTTTATCAAGCCACGTGCAGCAGAAAGCTAATTGCACTCAACCTAGGACTTGGTGGTGCTACTGCACAGTGCACTTTACACTCCATCTCCACTTGTCCTTGGGCTGCAAGGGTACAGCCAGTGCCCACCACCCTGCCAAGGTCTTGGGTCTTCACATCCCTCTGGCAAAATGAGGATGGAAGGGCACTGAGAGGCCATGGGTTAATGCTGGACTACAGAGGATTCATGGAAGCCTCTGTGCTACAACTGCCTTCAGAAACGAAGGCACTGGGCACTGCTCAGGTGTTGATGAGAGCAGTCACACTGTAGTCTGCAGCAGAAGCACTGTCTTCAGCACACACAGACTCACAGAGTCTGGCTCCTAACTTAGTGTAACACAGCAATATGAACATCAATGCAAGAAAAAAAAGGAGCCAGCTTTTATAGGCATATGTTTAACTCTCAACAGGACCAGAAGTCCAGCCCTTGCTTTTATCCTATCTCCCAGCCAGCCTATGAACCCTCCCACCCCAACACAGCACCAGCACCCTGGCTTTCCCTGCTGCTGTCCCACCTGGCAAACACCAGATTCCCCTGGTGATACTGCCTTGCTCCCCCAGTCCATGGGGTGCAGGTAAATTGGGTCAGACCTTCCCCTTTGCTGCCATCAGCCAAGAAACATCACCAGATGTTTAGCTTTTACATTTCAAGGTCAGGCTTAATTCAAAGCAGATGCAGCAAATTTTCTTTTCTGAGCACATTATGTTCAAAGCTTCCTATTCATCTGCAGAAAAAGCCCATGGAAACAACCTGATACTGAAATAGCAATTGTTTTGATGGAATACCACCCAAAATAATAAAATTCTGTTAAAAATTTTATCATTCAGTCCCTACATACTGTTCTCCCTAAAACCAGATTTAAGATGTGGCTGTGTAATAAATTAAAAGGAGGCATCATTAGTTACCATATCAAAAGACACAAACAACAACGTAATAAGCAAGGGAGTTAGCGCTCTGGAAAGGATCTGATCCTGGTTTTGCCATCACAAGTTAAAGAAGGCAGTGATTGTGTTAGCTTTAATTTCAACATGCTGAGTACTGGAGTTACGTACAGGAGTGGCTGCTTGTTAGAGGGAAAAACAATGGAAAGACATATTTTGCACTCAGATCAGTGAAAATGCTACTACAGTAATATAAAAGACTGCACAATCACCTGAATAATGTTCATCTTTAAAAAAAGGGAAGACTTAAGAAATACTTCCTATTTCCTTAAGGTGAAGAGATTAAGGACCCTCGCCAGTTCTTACTGGAGTCAATGGAAGCCTTGCCACAGCAGAACAGGACCTTGGAAAGAGATTGTCATGTTGGCAAATGCCGGTTTTCTAGCTTTGCAGCCATAGAGCATTGCTTGGATGTGATGTTAAAGTAGGCAAAGCAATCTTCTTTTAGCCATTGCTACAAGAAGGCTTTCAGCCTGGCAGTTTAAACTGCTTGCCCTGTGAAGTACATAACCAACTTTGGTTCTAGTTATTTAAATACGTACAGAAAGGAAAAAGAAAAGCAGTTCTTAGAGATAATCTGGGCACAGTCTCCATAACAAACAGCATCTGAGCTTTCCTAAAAGAGTGACATCCTTCCTGCTAGCTTTGCTAAACTGTCCACAACAGAAAAGCGGAGAGATATAATCCACTCCATGCAAAATATCACTCAACATCCTCACCCGCATGTCTGAGATGACAGAGCAGAGATCTCTATTTTAAATATCTTTGCTGCTTGTTTTGAAGGCGAATTAATGTTTTCAAGACCAAGAAGCAAGAGCAAAGACTTCCTGAAGAATGCACTGGCAGCAGCTCCTTTATTTTAGTGCTGGAAGGCTAGATCAAGAATCTCAGTTTCCCAAGCAACTGCAGTATGGCTGACAGGGAATGAGAGACATAGAGGAAAAAATAAAGGGGGGTCCCAAGCAACAGTACTCACTGTTTTGGATGGAGAAGCCTTCTAAGCCAAGAAGAACTTTAACAACCTGCTTTTGCAGGAATAATGGCCCCCAGGACGTGGCTTGAGTATTTATAGCTCTTATTCCTTTGCATATGACAAGTTTTTCCATTTCTCTCTATGTGAAATGGACCTAGGAAACATCAAATCAATGCTGACCGTTCCTAGCCAAGATGCTCAGAAGGAAGACAAGATGTGAGCTCATGATGAGCTGAAAAATTCCTGTGAGCCAAATTAAACTGTCCCATGAACACAAACAGCAAGGCAGATTCAGATGCCTCCCACTCACAGTGAACAGCACCGGGACTCATGACAAGGAAATCCAGCCCCTCAATGGAAGAGAGGGATGGTCAGTGGGAACCAGTCCCAGGCCGCTGAAGACAACTGACAGTGTATTCTCAGCATTGGCTCTCAGAAGGGTCAGTTGTTGTGCAATTCTGCTCAGACACGTGGGGTTATATCATCATGAGGAGAACGTCAACAAAGCAAAGGCAAAAAACAACAAAAGAGGGAAAAGACAAAACAAAAACCCCCAACCCAGCAGAAGCTGTCACATGTAAACTCTGCCAAGACTCATCTCTGCAGCATGTCTAAGTCAGTGTCAATTCGTTTTTCCAAGACAGAAGCCTCAGCCTTTCATATCAATAACTATGAACACACATTTTCAGGCCACCTTGCTTAGAGTCCCCCATTGTGGCTGTTAGATAACCATCTGCCTTGCAAGTGGCTATTGTTACTGTGAACTGTCTCTTTCATTCCATTATCTTGCTGAAAAGCCTTTTCTGAAAGTAGTCCATTAGAGCAGGGAAAAAAAAACCAACCCAGAGTATGGGCATGTAGCAGAATCAATGGTTCCCTTTGATCTGCAGGCTCAGTACTACAAATTTGAGAAACAACAAGATTTTGCTTTGCTAAGCAAAGCCTGTTAATTTGGCTCATCTGCACTTATAGCATCTTACTGAAAATGCCATCTGTATCAGACATTTTGAAGACTTTGGTGCAATATTCGCTTAGCTTAGATAAATAATTCAGTTAGAGTCATTAAAAAATAATCAGTGAATTAATTTTCATAGTGTACATCTATGCATGTAATTTTAAAACTCAGTCCTCTACTACCCTGAATGGTGGTGAGGATATTCACAGTGGATGAAGGGAATGCTGGTGATTGATGGAATAAGACTGAACATAGGGTGTTCTTATCCTAGTCATGGAATTTCTTCTGAAAGCTACTACGTGTGTTTGAGTCCTATTACTGGCAAGAGCAAAATGCATATGCACCACAGGGAAAATAAGACACTTTACGTCTGTCGCAGGCCACACATACAGTACAGGAAACTTAATTCCTATTATGACAAAAGAAGTCCACAAAAACATCACTTCATGCAACCGAAAGGAAATCTTTTGTGCTGATATATAGGAAAGGAATGTATACCACTGAAATTACTGTAGATAGCTATAAACTACTATGCAATAGATAGAAAAAAATCCTAAAAACATACAAAATTTACCAGTAGTGACCTGAAAGTGCAAAGAGTACACGTAACTAAATGCCAAGTCCTGATCTATAAAATCCTTTATCAATGACATACAAGCTGATAATTACAAAGCATCAAGACCACAAAATAACAAATAAAACAAAGAAAATTATTCTTTAAGAGAATCAAAACAACAACAGCATTGGGTATGTTATCTTTGGGACTCAGAACACCATTTCTACCTTGATACCTACCAAAGCCAAGGAAAATATACGCTTGAACAGATAACATAAATAGGAATGCAAACAACCACAGAATGCCTCAGGACTATCACCTCTTTATGTTTCAGCCTTTAAATCCAGCAAGCCATTAACTGTTTGTTCTTAGGCATCTCACAGTATTTTGCAGGAATCTTTCAGGAATTAAATATAGCTCTAAAGGAAGCCTTTGAACCTCCTCCCAATGATTGTTTTAGGCATTGTGTGGAGCTATACAAATATATTTGTATGAAAATTCTAAGACCTAGTAAATATTAAATTTTCTATCTCCTTTTGAAATAAAAAACATAGATGGCTTAAAGACAAAAGTGAGTTTTATACATACAAAGTTAATTTGAGCATTAAATTGTATTTTTACTCTCACACAACCATTACCCTGAATCAACGTCAGTATGTCGCAGTGATTCATAACACTGACGCCCTACTACAAGCTACTTTCCCATTTTCCTTTTAAGGATATGATTGTCCTTAAAATATGTACATAGCAAGCAGCCGAATGAACCGCCAAGAGATCTGCAAAGTGTACTTACACTGGGTATGCCATAGAAAGCTTGGGAGTGGGGCTGGGGAGCACCTGGCTTGGGCAAGCATCACAGCCGCCCTCCCATCCTGCGCTCCCAGCCAGCCCAGGGCTCCCCACTCCGCTCCACACCACACAGAGGAGGAAGCTGTCCACCAGCATGCAGAGGACAGAGGGAAAATGGGGCAGAAAACAAAAGGAGAGAGAAAAATGAGGGGGAAGCCAAAGCATTTTAATGAGGATTCATGCTAGTCATTACGTGAGAGGAAGCTAGTCTAGTGTCACTCTATTGGTTTCTCAATACAGACATGCCACAATGCAAACAAAATGCTGATGATAAATAATTTGCCATACACAGGTCCTGTAGAGATGGTAGCTGGTATCTTCTAGTGGTTTTGAAGATGCGCCACTCCTACTACCTGTACTCAGTGCTTCCAGTTTCTATGGTACCACCCCAAGCTCACCACATCCTCCCTCCCTCTCAACTTCCAGTACCCTGTAAAATCTCTCTGCCCAACACAACAAAATGGGGAATTGTGATTTTTCTGCAGAGTTGTCATGCAAGGAAAGATGTGTCCCTTACAGTCAAATGAAAACAAACAAACAGAAAATGCAATGTTAGCTTTAGGGCTAAGGACCAGGATAATATTCCATGTTCTGTACTTTCATCCTTATGAGGTTATTTCAGCTTTAACTTTCTAAAATGCACAAGCAGAGTCAGGCCAAATGCAAATCCCTTTCTCAGGCAAAGCAAATCACTGCCAGCATGTCTGGAGACAGATCCATAGCACATGCACTCAGCCTGTGTGCGAGAGCACGCATGAGTGGCTGTGTTCACGAGTGTGGTGTGCGCAGGTGTGCGTGTGCCTTCACCCCACTGCACGTAACCCAGGAGGAGGTGCATCCTGACTACACATGCATATGTACAACACACCTGTGTGAGTAGGCATATAGAAAACCACACACATACACGTTAGAAAGAAAACATATAAAATAACCTTCTTTGAAGTGTATTAAGGTTCTTACTCAAACCATGAAAACAGGGACTGATCAGGAAAGCACTTTTACCCAATTCAGTGGGGCGTTGCAGCTCGGTATTAAATCGTGCAATCATTTTAGAACTTTACCAATTTTTGCCAATTTTACCCTAGTGACTAGAAGGTCATTTCCCCAGTGAACCACACATATACATATATACAGTCCTTATTATGGTATTTTCTAGCTTTTTATGGTTTATCTTTAACCTTAATATCCTTCAAATTTATATTCTGTATATTTATTTTCCTTTTTTTTCTTTCCATTTAAAAGACAATAAAACCAACTGCTATGTAAGATCAGACCCATTAGCTTCAATTATGTGAATTTAGGATTCTCTGCATAATATAGACATGTATATTTTAAAAATGTATATTATTTTTCAGATACACTGGACCATATATTTTATATTAACTGTGGTCTGATGATTAAATACTCATATCAAAATATTTTGTAAATACATAATATTTACCTTTAGACTTCAGTGATTTTGGAGCTTTTTCAGTGTATCATAAAAATATGTCCTCAGGCACATTAAAACCTTAATAAATTTCTTTGACATGCTGTCAATGCCCATGTACAGTAGCCACTACTCAAAAATGTCCTGGCCATTAATACATATCTCATAAGATCCAAGCTCATCAGACCATTTTATGTGTCACTAGCTTACCATATTTCTTTTTCTCTCTTAAAGTAAAATTATTCTGACATTATTAAGAATGAAAATAAAAAAAAACAACGAGAACCCAAACTTTCTTTAAATAGTCAAAAACTAATTTTATATATTTTAAAAAATAATAATTAAAAAACATGTTTCTCTCCTGGGTTCCTTCTCTGTAAGGTTTAAGCCCAGAGCAACTTTGTCCAAACCCCTGAAAATAGAGGTTTGCAGTGGCAGTGTTGGCAGAACCTCAGTTCTGACCCATGGAATGTGCCACTGGAATAAAATCAGCACTTCAGATTTACTTATCTGGGGATGTATGAGCCCATACAAAACAGAGTTTTGTTCTAATTTAAGGTACTTACACAAAGTTCTATCATTTTAGAACTGTAAAGTTGTCTACCTATAAAAACTAGCTCTTGCTTAAACTCTAGATAATACAGACAGGTGATTTTTTCAATATAAAAATCTGTAGCATTGAGTAAATCTGCTAAAATATGTATATATTTACACACGGCGAGCAAGTTACGGTATAAATGTGAACAGTGTGTATATATTGGCATTTAGTAAAATGTTTCCCTGAACCTGATTGTATGTGTTATTGGACAAGTGTCGATGTAAACATCTGAACCTATGTCAGGTGTCTCTGTTACCCATTTACATTAGACCAGATCAAAACCAACCAGACAGACAGACGAACAAAAATGTGCTTCCTGTTAGACAAGTCCACTTAACTCCTTTAGTTATCTACTGCACACAAGTCAATCAAGTCTGCTGCTGAGCAGTGCTCTCCTTCCTACAGCAGGTAAAATACCTGTTAGGGTGGCTGGTTTTCTGCTTGGCATTTTTTCCAACATCTTGTAGAACAAACGTAATTTCAGGAGCCAGGCACCCACCTTCCACTCCTCCCCCAGAAACGTTTAAAAGATAAGTGTATTGGAGAACCTGTCGTGTCGCTCCTTTTGTAACCGTACCCTTGAAGAACTCATGGCACTGCTTTGCGTGAGGAAGGATTAGGCTCATAATCCAAGTCCTGCTTCCAAAAAGGCATGTAAAAATGAACCTCCCCAGTGTTTAGTGCTGCAGAAAAAAGATACAAATGTAAAAAAAAGTGCTCAAAAAGAAGTCGACTTTTTATACTCAGCCATACAGTCTCATAAGAAGGGATTCAGAAGTGCAGGCCCGTAGGGTACAGTGAAGTAAGCCTTTTAGGTGCCTTTCTCCAAGGTGATGCAAAACTAATTCATTATCTGTGGTCTCCTACACAGACTTTCACACACCCACCTTGCTGTCCATCTTTGTTTCCACCTCTTATTCAACTACTTTTTGGCACTGTCATGGTACGTGGCAGCTTTCACTGTTGTCCCTGCTAAGCCCCTGTTACTGACCCGCCGTACCAGTACTTTAGAGACAGGGATTTTTGTTCTGTGCATCTCACTTTTGGCCAGGTGATGGTGTGCGACGTGATGACTGTTACTGGCATCTGCTCCATGGCTGGCAGAATGCGATGAAAGGTGTTTAATGCTGATGGGTATCTTGGAGTCCTTCACTGTGCTTGAGGGCGTTCTCAGTGTGGTTGTTATTGGAGACACAGGCTTGGAGCGTGGCGCACAGGTGACCTCTTCCACTGTAGGCGCTGCTGGTGGGTTCTCATCCGGCTCAGTATAGAGGTCATAGAGAGCATCCCCACTGTAGCTGTCCCTGGGGATAGTCTCCTTCTGGATGCTTGTGGAACTGTCTTCCTCAGGACCAGGGGTGGTGGAATCCCAGTAGCCCTCATCGCTGTTTGGGACACCTTCGTGCTGCTCCTTCTCCCTGCGCTTCTGCTCCTCTTTATGGTTGAGGTGAATAGGGATCTGGTGGAGGCCACCACGTTTCCCCACTGCCCTGCTCTGGGCCCCCTCAGCACCTCGGCTCTCCTTCAGCCCCTCGGGTTTCTTTGTCCCTCCTCCACCTCCTGTTGGGGTCTCCTCTGTCTGTGACAGCATGTCCCAGAACTCCTGCAGGCAGGTGTCATCCACCTGGTCTGGGCTGGCCATCTCCTCCCCTCCTCCCTGGTAGGTCACCATGGTCGGGTGCTTCTTGGAGGCACCCAGCTTGCCAGCCCCGGGGGTGCTCTTCTCGCAGCCGCCACTCCCGCTGCCCACATCCTCCTCATGGTCCGCAATAATATCTCCGCAGCCTGTAAGAGAGTCAAAGCTTTTCAGTGAAGTCACGTCAGCAAACATCAAACAAATACGATCAATCGATTGCTCTGAGGGTGGATCAACAGAGGAAGGGTCAGGGGCGGCTGCCGTCTCTTGACCGCTATCACAGTGAGGTGCAACAGGGGGGATAGTCGTTATTGGAATGTCACCTGTTATGGCCGCATCCTTCGCAGTCCCAACCTCTCCGGCGCCCGGGTCCGGTCGCTCGTGGCAGAGCTCCTCGGGTCGCCTTCCAGCAGCGGCCGGGTCCTCCCGGGCCGGGGGGCTGCTGTCCCGCGGCTCCCCACCGCCCGCCCCGGCCTCCTCCTGGGCCGCGGCGAGTGCCTCCCCGCTGCGCTTTTCCCGCGGCGCGTCCAGCCCCGCGTCTCCTGCGCTGCCCGGAGTTTCAGACAAAGGTTTCGGCGTCTCCTCTTTGATGCACTCCAGGCTGGCAGTCAGAGACCCCGGCATAATAAGGCCGGACTGGATCTCCGAGGTTTCCCCCCTCTCCTCCTTGCCATTTTTGTCCTTTCTGTGCCACCGCATGCTGCTGAAGATGCCTTTCAGCCCCTTCTTTTGTCTGCCGCCTGCCCGCTGCTCTGCGCTCTCTGCCTTGCCGTTCTCCGGCCTGCCGTTCTTCCGCAGCAGGGAGAAGAAGCTGTGCGACTTGGCCACCGAGCTGCCGGCGGACACGCCGACACTGCCGCCCGGCCGGCTCGGCGGCTCCCGGCTCTGCGGGTCGCCGCCGCCCGGTTCCTCCTTCTTGCCGCTCTCCAGCACGGCGTCGGCCAAGCCGTCGTGCGTCCGGCTCCGCACCATGCCCGCTTTGCCGGCGCCCTTCCCCTCCCCGCCTTTGCTCCTCACCCCGAAGATGCTCGGCATGGTGCCCCCGGACTTCCTCCTCTTGAACAGTTTGAAGGCGGTTTTGTTAATCCTCCCCGACGGCTGCTCGGCGGCCGGAGGCTCGGCACAGTCGCACTGCGAGTCCATGTCTGCCGCCGCCGCCGCCGCCGCGGCCTCCCCTGCGCCGCCGCCCCGGTGCCCGGTGCGATCCCTCACTGACAGCCCCGCCGCCGCCGCCGCCGCCGCCCGCCCGTCTCCATGGCAACCCGGAGGAGGGGTGGATGTGGATAAGCCGCTCTCCCTCCGCCGCGGGCCTGCGCCAGGCCGCCGGCGCCCACCGCGGACCAACCTGCTCCGCCGCAGCGCCCCGCCGCCGCCCGCCCGCAGGCCTTACATAACCGAGCCCCCGCCGCCGCTCCGCCCGCCCCAAGCGGGCACGGCCTCCGCTCGGCGCCGGGGGACGCCCCGCTGCAGCCCGGCCGCCGCTGCCTCCCCTCTCAGGTGCGCGGGGAGGGCTCCGCGCAGGGCACCGGGCGATGCGGTGCGGTGCGATGCGGTGCGGTGCGATGCGGTGCGGTGCGAAGCGAAGCGCCAGTAGCGCCCAGAGAAAGCGGGAGGCAGTGGAGGACGGGGGGCACGCGGTGTGCAGGTGCCAATGCACCACATGGCAGGGGCACCCGCACCGACCCCGGAGGGTACACACCCCCAGGGGCAGAGGCAAAGGATGACACCTTCACCCTCCCCACACCTTGCTTCTCTCTGTCCCGCCTCACCGGGATGGCACCAGGTAGCCAAGTAAGCCAACGGCATCCTGGCATGTGTCAGCAACAGTGCGGCAGCAGGACCAGGGCAGTGATCATCCCTGTACTTGGCACTGGTGAGGCCTCATCTCAGATCTGTGTTTAGTTCTCGGTTCCTCACTGCGAGAGAGACATTGAGGTGCTGGAGCACGTCCAGAGAAGGGCAATGAAGCTGGTGAAGGGTCTGGAGCACAAGTGTGATGAGGAGCGGCTGAGGGAACTGGGGTTGTTTAGTCTGGAGGAAAGGAGGCTCAGGGGGGACCTATTGCTCTCTACAACTACCCGAAAGGAGGCTGTAGTGAGGTGGCAGTTGATCTCTGCCCCCAAGTAACAAGTGATAGGACAAGAGGTAATGGCCTCAAGATGCGCCAAGGGAGGTATAGACAGTATATTAGGAAAAATTTCTTCACAGAAAGGGTGCTCAGGCACTGGGACAGGATGCCGAGGGAAGTGGTGGAATCACCGTCCCTGGAAGTGTTCAAAACACATGTAGATGAGGCCCTCAGTGGTACAGTTCAGTGGTGGTCTTTGCAGTGCTGGAATAACGGTTGGACTTGATGATCTTAAAGGTATTTTCCAACCTAGCTGATTCCGTGATTTTATGATTCTATGTCTTCCCTGCCATGGAGGGGGAGCACAGCAGCAGCACCCACACCAGCCTTTCCCCAGACCCTGCATGCACTGTGCGCAGTCATGGCACCCAAACCATGCCCATAGTGCACTGCCATCAGGGATGGCAGTCAGCAGCACAGGCACTAAACCTTCCCTGGTGCAGCTTTGCACTTTTCCTACATGTCCTGTCACTGAATACCAGGGAGAAGAGCTCAGCACCTCCCTCTTGACCTCCCCTCCTCTGGAAGCTGTGGGGAGCAATGAGGTTGTTCCTAAGTCTCCTGTTCTCAAAACTAGATAAACCTGGCCGAATTAACCTGCCCTAAGCTCCAAACTTGCTAAACACCACCTTCACTGTGGCTCTCTCTTGAGGCCGGGTTATTTCGGCTCGGAGGCAGTGCTCTGCTCCACGGCTGCAGAGCAGACCTGCTTTCAGCTGGAGCTGTGATAATGCGTGTGCCCTGGCAGCCCGCCTTTGCTACACCGCATTAGTCCAGGCTCCTCAAAACACAAACACTTGTCTGGGTTTTAGCTCTAAATGCAAGTGGGAACCACAAAAGGTATCTCCTGTGTGGGCCCTCTGGCTTGGGGCTAGGTTCTGCTCCCTTTGAAGTCAGTAAAAGGTTTTGCCATTGACTTGGAAGAATTAGTTGGGGGAGGGTTAACATCATCAGACATTCATTGCAATCTCCCACGAGAGCAGGTTGAATTATCTGTTGTGAATAATTTATCCAGTGAATTTAGTCCTTTTTCTGTTCATGTATAAAAAGTGCTATTTGCATTCAGAATTAGAAGCTTTCAATAAGAGCAATAAGAGCACATCATTCAACGTACAGGTCTCTCCTGCCTTCTGCAAGAGACACAGGAAAGGACAGATGAGACAGAAACCAAGATTTTGGCTGGAGGAGTAGTGAGTTACGTTTATACGTATAGAGTTTTTATACGTATAGAGTTACATTTATACATATAGAGTTACATTTATACGCATAGAGCACAGTTTATAAGCATACCCAGCACCCACAAGCCATAGAGACTGGATCTCAGAGCAGAATCAAGAGATGTAGATCTAGGTTGCTCACCTTGACCGTGCCTCCATCAGTTGTGGTACGCCATGAGCTCCCCCATCACTTGGTAATATTTGTGCTCTTTAGGCAGATGAAGGAAATGTGGTAAAAAAAGAGAAAATACCAATTGCTCTTATGCAAATGCAAATACACAGAGCCTTTTCCTTTGGAAATTTGAAAGAACAAAACCTGGTCCTGTATCTTGGGAAAAAGTGGGAAAAAAATGCTAAAAAGTAAGGCTTGGACACATGGCTGAACTTAACAATTTCTGCACTTCCATACTGCTGTTTTGCTACATTTCAGCAATCCTTTGTATTTCACTAGTTCTTCTTACAAGCACTGAATCTAAAGGAAAGAGATGCAGGGATACAAAAGGCAGAGGACAGATGACTTAATGCTTCACAGCTGTATGGAACAGCCAAGTTACTGTGCGCTCTTTGTTGTATGAATATCTGCAGACATGATGGACAGGGTGGACTTTCAGCTTATCACTCAATTTAAAATCGAAGTATTAATAGAGAAAAGTGACTTGAGGTCAACCTGAAATTACTATTTAAAAATGTTGTGACAAATTGATTTTTTCCCCGACACATTTGGTTTCAATCCTTTTTGCACATTTAAAAAGATAATTTAGATAACCTTGAAGTACCTCTGGAAATGAGTTGTCAGTCTAAAATGAAATGTTAAAGCATTGAACTTACAAAGTGACAACTGACATATTCCCATTTTTTTTTATTTTCTTTTGGATTATTTTGTTTTAACCTGAACACATCTATGAGCTCATGGCACGCTTTGTCAACAGCAAAAGCTTAGACTGAAAAATCATCAACTTGTAACTGAAGAAGAGTAATGCTGAAAGGTGGTTATATTCATGAAAAATAGCTCTTACATCTAGGGATGTTTGGACACCCAAATGTTGTATGGTCAAAGAGGCTGGAAGAAAATGTTCTCTGCCACACCTGTTATGCCCACATCCTCATGTGTGATGGGAACTTCACACAGAGGGTTCAGTGGCGTTCCCTTGCCCTCTTGGTTCCCCCTGCTTTCGTCTGGGATTTCCCCTGGAAGCAAATGTCATTCTTGCAAAAACATCAAGGGATCTGGGATCGGCTGTGCGAATGGCCTCCCCAGGTGAGCAAGCGTGGTTTCAGAAAGAGGATGGGGAGGAGCTGGATGACATGGAGCCAGAGACATTCTTCCACATGGTCCTTTTGTATTCTTTCTGGTTTTACATTAGAGGAAGCTCACGCAAAGCCTGTGTAAGCAATACCTACTACTTACGGGTTTTCTCAGAGGCTTAAAACTCGGCTCCCTGAGTTCTGGTAGGGATTTCTTTATGGCTTCCCTTCATCTGTGTAGGTCTGGAATTGAAGTCTGCTTCTGACAGTGAAAAACGTCATAACTCCTTCCTAGCAAGGGGGAAGAAAGACCGACGACACCTTGCAAAGTGGAAACTAATGAGGAGCTCTAAAAGCTCAGAGAGACTCCACAGTCAGCTGGGAGCTCTTGACCTGCAGACAAGAGACAGCAGAGCAGCTGCGGTGGGAGAGCTGCTTTTACTGCATCCCCCCTGATCTGGCTTAGCCTGAGGGGCATCTGGAACAGTGGAAGAGATCCCACGCTGAGCTGCACAGCACAGGCATGTTAGCAGGTATATTCCAGCTGAAGCAGATACCAAAAAGGGTTTGTGGAAGAAATGTTTTCAAAGGTGGATTTTTTCACCTTTAGAATGAACATGAATGAAGAAAAATAGACAAGAAATACTATATAATAAAATCATTTGGAAAAAGTAAGTTAAAAAACATATAAAAATACATATATACCTATATATATAAAAATATATGTAGGTATACTTTTATAAATATACACTTTTTAATAGAAATTAAGACTTTGAGGTGAAGGCTATTGTCTCCTGGTTCCCTGGACGTACCCTACAGCTTCTTTTGGGCTGCTTGCTGAAGGTTACTGTCAGAAACTGCTGGTCCTGCCCCCAGCTTTGGCTCTACCACTGCCCTGTGCTGCTGCAATCCTCAGGAAGCCACTGTTCTGCTTCATTTCAGCCAAAGGTGCCTTCTCCAGCAACCCACAGACACCACAGTCCTGTCCCAGCCTCACTTCTTATGGAGTGCTGGAGCCATGGGGGCAGTCCCGCAGCTGGAGCCATCAGGTGAAACAGCAGCAGCAATAATTACAAGCCAGCCTCATCCTTCTTCTCCCCAGTGATTACACCAGGCAGACACTCTCAGTTCCCCCAGAGACCACAGTGCATGGCACAGATGAATACTGAATCAAATCCTAGGATTCACCAAGTATGAATCAGTGATGGTAGTGACAGCTAAAACCGTCTTGTCTCTCATTTTGACAGAAACCCCAGAGTTTTTTGGTGTTTCGAGGTTGCCTCATGGGCTGAAGGGGAGCACTGAGCACGGAGTGACAGGACAGAGGTGTCTGAAACATCCCTGAGGGAATTTCACTTCATGCTTCACTTCTGAGCAGCCCTCTCAACATCATACCTAGGATGTGCTCAGTTTTAATCCAGTTTACCCATTTTCTGCTGAAGTTCTTCACCTTTTTTGTCTTGTTTTATTTCTGGTTAGCATTCTCTACATTCTCTGTGTTTCTACCATTGCATATACTATAGTGTATATATAATTCATGGGGCTCAAAGATGCTACATCAATATAAAACTAGTAGGTCTTCCTAAAGCTAAGCAGTGAATCTAAATTACAGAAAGTGAATTGCAAGACATTGGCTGGCACAATGCATCCGGACCCCAGCTGGCGATGGGAGAAAGTCAGCAGGCTTTTAAAAAGCTATAGATAATTACCATGCCAGGGTCTAAAACTGAAGTACAGGGAGGCCCAGAGCAATAACAGCTTCACAGAGAAAACGGGCCCACTGTTGAAAAGTTACTTCAAACACTGCATTTTCTTCTTACATGGTTAGCTACTTCACAGATAAATTCTTCAATGCATTAGAGTATCAGGAAATGGAAGAGATGCTGTTTACTGGATTACAAAATCAATGGGCTCATTAAGGAAGACATAAGTAATGTTGATACCTTAAGATATGCTTACAGAACCAGAAGGACTAATAAAAGAGAACAGCTAAAACCAAAATCACAAAAAGAAATGGGAGATTAAAGCATCCCTCTTATTTTCCGCATGAGCCTTCTTGATGTAACGCACATACAGTGGAAGGTTCTGCTCATACAGGTACAGGGAAAAAGCATCTGGATTTCTAATATTTGCCACTTGTTTGCATTTGCCTCCCACAGATCCATGTCCTCTAATACTGGGTATTTCTTTCTTCCCTCTCCAGCCCATGCAGCAGCAGCTAGGACCCCCCTGGGGCCGTTTGCTTTGTTATTCATCTCTCTGTTTTCCCAGGTCAGACAATTTTCTACATCCTTTTCTGCAAGCCAAACTCTCCCCAGCTGTAGGTACATAGTGCATAAATGTGCAGCTCATCGCGGCCAGATCCTGGCTGATGCTCACTCTCAGGCAGCTCAAACTTGGGGATGTCTCAGGGAAAAGGCAACACATGGAAGAAAGAATAACGAATGGCAAGTAAAAGATGAGGAATAAAGTGAGTTTCCTTTACTCTATCAGCCTGTCATCTCCACACAGGCTTCATGCTCACCAGAAACTGCCTGATTAACACACGAAAAACCGTCACTGGGAATATCTGGTATCAGTGGAATGTGCAGATAACAAAGATTATCGTGACTGGGAGATGCGCATGTCCCTGTAAAGTATATCTCCAGTCTCCTGGGTGACACTATAACTGTCATTACTTTGTCTTACTGGCTGAAGAGCTGCAGTGCTGGGAAGTGTACAGTGAGCAGAACAAGACCTGTTTCTCAAAATAGAGACCTGGTGTCTGTTTTCAGAAAATTATGTCTGAACCCCACAAACTGATGGAATTTGGAAATGCCCACTGCAGAACTGTGCAATTTAAGTAACCAAAATGTCCTCTAAATCTGCAGGGAATGACGCCAAACGAGAGCTGAGCCACAGATTCTTGACCAGGTAATGATCATGTCCTTCTGCAGCAAAATTGTGGAGGAAACTAAAAATAGCCACGTATTTAAACACTGGTCCAGCCTACCCAAAATGGGAAGAAGTCCCATTTCATCAGCCTGGAAGACTGTATTAGACCAGAGACCTGCTAGTGAGGACTTCACTTCTTGTTCTCACACATAACATCCTTGCAGCGGAGGTCAGCAACACCTTTGCATGTGAAGGGAATCCTGTGGCCACTGTGAGGTTTTCTTTCATTAGTGTCACGCGGGCCCAGAATCCCTTCTGGGTGCAATTTTATACGGCAGAAAAAAGTTCAATAAGAAAAGGATGTTCAGGTTGAGCAAACCAATCGTGGGGTTTGTGAAACCAAGTGAACAACCTGGGCTGAGAAAGGAGGAAGTTACAATATTGCGCTGAAGATTTTTGTAGGGTTTTTTGTTGTTTATACAAGTTTTCCATGTAAATGGCTTATGTTTCGCTGTTTAAAATAGCAAAATAGGAAAATAACAATAATCCCCCCCAAAAGTGAAGCAAAACACGAGTTCAACCTGGAATAAAATTATGGAGTTATTTTCCACTTCAGCCAACAGACTGAAAAAATTGATTGTCTGCATACAATCTCTGTGTTACCCAGCAGATCTTCCCAATGCAAAACAAAAGGATTACAGGGAAATAAGGAAGCAACTGAGACACTGAAAGGGGGGAAACTATCTGTCATCTGCCTTAAAGCTAAATACGAATTAAAAATGCAGGCAGTGCATGCAGTCCCCCAAGGGACAGATTTACCCCTAATTAATAATATGTTAGTGCCCTACCCTTCTGCTTTAAAAAACAAAACAAAACCCTCCAGACTAATCCTGCTGTAACACTGTAGCTAGAATGTCTGAGAATTAGCCCAGCCCAATCCCAGATTTACTTGCCCAGTAATTACTGGAAATGCGGAGAGTTTATTTTCTTCCGTATACTGAACTGAAAGGAGGAATGCTAGAAACAAATCCTGTAAACATGGTGGGATTTTGCTTGGATATACAGCCACTGACTTTCTTCTTTGGATGTATGCAATATCCCAGACATAATATAACCTTTTCTTTATATATATATTTCTAATTGTGACTGACAGACAGTAGTACCATAAGAGGGATGGGTCTTTTCCACTACCTTTAATTAAAAGCCCAAACAAGAGTGTAAACAGATTAGGGGGACAGTGGGGAATAGGGGGACAGAATGTGTTTTTCAAATGGTTGAGAATCATTTTCGGATGATGATTAACATTTTCACTAAGAGATAAGCCTTCAAAACACTTCCATCACATTGGAGGTGCCTGAGTTTTTGCTCACACTTGTACTATCTCAGTCCTTTCCATTGACTTCAGCAGAAATGATTGTTGTTAATGGATGTAGAAGTCAGAATCAGGCCCTTAATTAAAGATTTAGCCTCCCTAGATAGGATACCTAGATAGATGTGATCATATTACTTGTCCTTTTTATTAAAATAAGAATACTTCTCCAATTCATTCATTATTAGTTTGATTTCAGGTGTGCTGTTTCTCACTTCCCTTCTCTCCCCTCATTTCACTGTCTATACAGCAACCAGCCCCTGGTTGTGCATGGATGTCTTTGGGCTCAGGTGAAAGGACTTGGAGGCCATATGTGAAAGAGAGAGGACACTGGAGCACATGTGAAACACACAGGCTGTGAGAGAGCTACTGAAAAGCTTTTAGATTAAACCTTGGCCTTGGAACATGGTAGGAGAAGAGAGACATAATTGTGCTTTTTATTATGACAAGTTTCCAAAACTAAAGACAGAATTCACTGTCGGGATTTTTTCAGAAGCCCCAAAACTGCAACTATTCCTATATGGGCTGCTCTTAATCAGATAGACACTATATATATATATTGCATTTTAAACAGGGTATGCCTCAGCAGCTTCCATAAGGGCTGAATGTAAGATGCTATAAAAAACTAGGCCATTCCTTGCAAACCTGTAGGAACCAGTGGTTTCCATCTGTTTCAAACCAAAGGGTGGGTTTCATCTCCCCATGCTTTAACCAGCTGCAGGGTAAACAGCTGCATCTCAGCTAGGGAGCTTAAATCCCCTCTCTCTAATGTGGCAAAAGACAGGTATTCTTAGGCTGCAGTTTACTTGAGCTGTTTCACATGTCAGTGTAAGTGGATGAAGTAAATCTTACCCTAAAAGCTCTGAGCCCAAGTTAAATACTCAGAAAAAAACATGTAAGTTTGCTCAAATCAGACCTTCTCCAAATATTTCAGCATTCGTGGATTTTAAGTTATTTTCTCCCTTTACCAAAAATATCAGCCAACATTTTTCAGCATTTTTTCCATTTAGAGATAGCATTGTTACACAGAAATAAAACATTTTCCATCATCTCTAATGCAAGCGGGTGCATTGCTGAATGTACGTGCATGTGGCGATGCCTATTTCTTGCACCTGGGATGTCACTAAGATGGTTGGAAGTTTGCAGGACTGGGACTCAGGTCAAAGTTACACCATGAGAAAGGCTCAGTGCAGCCTGGATTTCGGTTCTATCAGTTCCTCAGAGCTGTGAGAGCTTCTAAATAAATCTGACCCTGCTTGTTCTTTCTAAAAATGATGCCTTGGTACACATTAGTGACCTCTTTGGTTGGAGGCAGTCATAGGGAAGCCGGTAGCTTGTAGAGATGCACACAATTCATATCCAATGCCTCACGTTCAATGATCTCTTTAATATTGGTCTCTGACACCCTGCTCTCACTACAGAGCATTGTGTGGTACCCGCGATCCAAATAACACCAGAGGTTTTTTCCAGAGGGCTATTTTTGACAAGAGCTGTTGCTCTGACAGCAGATCGCTCGATCAATTCCAACTGAATGTCAGCTAAAGGACAGCTTTTCACTTTTGTCTTTTCTCTTTTTTTCATCACTAAGAAAAATGAAGTGGTGGGTGTTGATTTATGACAGTTTTACTAAAATATCCAAGGAGTACAGTTCAGTTTAAGAATAGATTAGAACCAGAAGGAATAATGGCTGCGGCTTCTACTCCTGCTCTTCTTCCTGCTCGGACAAAACAGGTTTCCAGAGAAGCACCATTTGCACAAGGAGCTTGTAAGAAATGTAGGATTAGGCCCTTTGAGTTGGCTGGAAGGGTTCCTGGGATGCACAGCGAGCATCCCCCAGCCCCTTGGGACCTGGAGGGCTCTCCTCAGATACTTCCACACACAGTAGTTGAATTCAGCCTCTGTCAAGGACAACTGCAAAGCTTCCACCAAGCTCCACAGTGCTGGACTGGGGCCAGGGGTGAGCAAACTGGAAACCAGCAGCACAGGTTTGCTTGGTGTCACTGGCTGGGTAGGGAAGCCCATTTCTCTTGTCTCCTGTCCAGGGCATATCATACCCTGCTCCCAGCAAAACTCAATGGCAAAACCATGTGCCAGTCCAAAGGATGTCATATGTATGAAATGGGACCGTCAAGATTATCCACTCTTTTTCACAGAGTTTTTCCATGGAGCCTCACAAAAACAGGCTGACAGGTGGCTGCAGGGCTGTGCCTGAACTCGTGGATTACCAGGCCAGAAAGAAGCACCCTGTGACTGTCAGATCTGCAGTCTTGGAAGAAACAGGCTGCAGAAAATGACCTTATTTTTTTCCTCAAAAGCATGTGCCTATGGCCAGTGATTCTTTTTACTTCATGACACACACGTGCATACATTTGTACTTCCCTGAACACACAGAAGTCCCAAGGCATTTTTCTAAGAGAGATTCTTCTCCTTTTCACACTCTGGTCTTACTTAAACACACCTAAGAGCTTACTATCTCTCATAACAATTCTTTATATTAGTTTTTTGAAGTGCAATTGTAGCTGTGCAATAGTAAAGGGGATAAATAGACAACAAACTGCATCCTTCACTAACACTTATGTCAGATCAATTGATAATCCCTTGTCAGGCTGATTGTTGTCAAAACCAGGACAAGCAATGGCATTTTTCATTCCCACCATTGCAGCTGTTGTCTTTTTCTGTTAGCCCAATTAAGCAAAATGAAAAGGAGTAGCACCATATCAGAGCCAGTTTGCCTTAGGATATAAATTGTCGTCTTGTATTTGTCCATAGCCAACCCTGCAAGAATAACAAAGCGATGCCATAAAATTCAACCACTGTGCTGAAAACACAAAGGAACCCTTTTTCCCCCTCCAACTCAACATGGCACCCAGCCACCATGCCCCATGACAGGCGCCAGCCCTCCGGCCCACAGCAGGGCTGTGCACACTCACCCCGTGCTGCCTGCAGCCAGCCCCATGCCCATGATGCTGTGGATCAGGGCTCAGCCTCACTTATCCTGAGCCCAGCAGAATTGGACTCCTCCCCCAAACCACTCCAGAGCCAAGAGGTTTGGATGGGTGCCGCCATGAAAGCTATTCACAACTGGCAGGAGACAGCCCTACACCTTTCAGAGGGAATCAGTGATTTTCTCTGGCGCTGTCAGGCAAAGCCCTTCTGGAAATGAGCTGACGCTATTGTTGTAGAAGCCTAGCTGACTTCTGGCAACAAATGCCGAACAAGTGCATCACCCTCCTAAGTTGTTGTCTGTATGGCAGGACACCCTGTTGTGTGCTGGATTGTCACATGTAATCTATGCAAATGCAGTCATTAGCTTTAGCAGATGTTTTGTTATTGTGCTGCTTCAAAACTGAAAAGGGATCAGCAGGAATTTTTGTTTTCTTACCTAGATTTTTAAGAACAACAACTTGTCGTTAATGTGAATGAAGCCTTTCTACTACATAAGGCTGTGCCCCTCCCTCCTCTCTACATAAGAACATTTCATTTACTGCTTTTCATTTTCTTGATCCCAATTTTAACAAAAATCCTCATAACAGCATTAGGAAAGTAGGTTTGGGTTTATTGTCTGCCTGTAACACATGGAGACAAATAGATGCTTTACTGAGGTATCAAAGAGGAGGATCAATGTTGACAGCAGATTTAGGTTCTTCATTCCTGGTCTTTGCTACAGGCCAGTGCCCCTCATTACAAAGTGCACTTCTTGCTCTCCTTAAGCTCATCTCAGTTAGGTGCCTATGATAGATATCAGAGCAGCAGGCAACGTAGTTTTTATGCAGCCACTTGGTCTGGGGGGCGAGAGGGTTTAATGGCGTGAACGTGGGCCGTTTTGTACCTGTTGTCCCAACACCAGACAGGACCCTGTGCAGAGAGCAGATACAACCCCAATGTCCCATCCCTGAGCCATGGTGCAGCCGTGAGAGCCCTGGCGCACAACCGTCTGACTGTGAGAGCCTGGGAACTGAGGCTGGAGCAGGGATCAAGGCAAACCCGACATCAAAGAGGCAAGAAAGAGGGTGAAGCAGAACTAAGAGGATTTGCTGGGGGCTGTGCCAGGGAGCCCCTGGAGCTGCCATATGGCTGCAGGAAGTGCCGGGCTCCACCAGCCTCCACTGCCCTGTGACCGAACAAGCAGCTTCTTAGCAGCGGCCCTGCTGGGTGGCACTGGGCTCCCTGCCTGCCTTCCCCACACTCTGCAGCTGCTGCCCGGGACAGCGAGCCTCAGCAAGGTGTGGGGAGAGGGCAGAGAGGGCTCAGGGGTGGCACATGAGAGGAGAAGTGAGCCAGGAGCTGGAGCAGCCTGGCAGAGCCCTGCACCCCAAAGCCCTCCTCATCAGCCCTAAGCACAAGCCCACCACCCCAAAGCCCTCAACATCAGCCCCAAGCACGAGCCCACCACCCGTGGGTGCAGGAGAGGGCATTAACTGCACTACGGTAATTAAGTGTGGATTGTGCATGTATCTGCTGGATGTTTAAATGTGGACCAGTTTAACTGAGTTTTAATTAAAGCTGTTGTAAATCAGCTTAAATCTGTGCTCCTTCAGTTCTCTAGGAAGATTTTAACCGCAGAGGCAGGATGCTGTTTCACCAAGGCAGGAGGGTTTGAGCTTGTTAATTGTTACAGGCATATGAAAACCTAAATATGCTGACTCCAAGGCAGCTCTCAGGAAGGGCTCAACTCAGTGCCCTTGGAAATCAGTGAGCCCAATTGCCTCAGGAATACAATCCCCTGGGGACTGGAGATGTTCAGCCTTACAAATCTCTGTCCCAGGTGCAAAGTACACTTTCTCTGTTTTTTCTCCAATGTAAATGGATAGTTTTGTGTATCCTAAAGAAAACAAGCCCTACTAAAATACTCCATTGCTCCCATAAAAGGGAAAGATTAAGACCAAATCATGTCAATTAGCTTCTTTACTGAACAACTAGAAAGCACTTAGACAGTTATAGGAAGGCCTATAAAATAAGATACAGCAGAACACAGTAGCACAGAGTACTAATGGATATTTGGTGTGACTCCAGCATCCAGCTTGTCGTTTGCACTGCAAATATGGTGAAGCATTTTAAGGGAATGATGTTTTTATATTAATCATTTATAGTATTGACAGGGTACTTCTTGTAAGACTCTTAAATTGGTTTTGTACACTGAACATTATAGATGTCAAATTATAATAAAACATTGCAAACTATTTGCTTCTAGCTAGGGATAAAGATTTCCAGAGAAGTTTCTCTGAACATCAAAAGTGAAAAGCAATTTACACTAAGGAACTACATTAACCTGCCACCAGTTGAGAGTGTATAGTGTTTTCAAGAGGTTTCTGAAAATTTTAAGTGTCTTAGCACCAGATGGTAAATTATTATCTTGTGATAAGGTGTTTGTACATAATTTTTCACGTTTATTTTATTCTTGGTGAGAATTAAAGGGAACAAGAATGACACAGGATACTGTCAAAATGGCAGGAAGCAATAATCAAACACTTCCATCCACCTTCATTTCACATGGCAACATGTTTTTCAGTCTCCTTGTTTGACAGAGAGAAGGCTAGAACATGCCACTATGAATCTCTGTTCGGTGTGTTTCTCTTTACTGAGGGTTTCCTGCTGTAAGCCATAGCTGGACAATCATACTACTGGGCTAAATTACAAAGGCAGAGCTTTAAAATGTAGTTATTTTTATACCACATGTGTACCACCAGGATCAAGCAGAACCCCGGGGACCTGGTTGTGTAAGACAGCATTATCAGATGCAGAAAGCTGCACTTGCCAGTGATTTACATGAATGCATTTTCAAGTGAGAAATATAGATCTAGACAATGTATAACCATAATCTGAGTGCCTACCTTTGCATTTAAGCATGTAATAACCAGGCAAATGAAAGCACCAAAGGTCAAAGTCACAATACAAAAATACCAGCTGACTCAATTCAGCCAGGTCCTGCAAAGCCTGATCCAAAGACCAAGCAGAGCAGCAAGACTACACATTTCAGTGTGCGGATGCTGGAGAGGGCCCTCTCCGAGAAGAGCTGAGCACCTCCATGGGAAGCAGCTAAGAGAAAAGGAAAGCTGTAGACAGCATGGAGGAATATGCCAAATGCATTCTTCCTAGTATACATGACACTTCTGGGAGCCTCCTGGGCTGTGTTTGATACACCTCACACTTTTTTGGCGGGGTCTTTATCCCACCGTGATACTTTGTCATTAACAAGCAGGAAAAATGGGGTTACCTCACACGTAAAAAAGAGTGGATATTATTGAGTTATAGAAAGCACTTTCTATATAAGAATATTACATACTAAATAAGAAACTACATACTAAATAAGAAATTACATACTTTCCAGACAGAAGAGGCACCTTGCTGCCATGGCTGGAGCAGGAGAACACCCCTCAGGCTACTTTGCTCCATGGGGAGTGACTGAGCCCTCACTCCACACTGCTTTCTGATCGTGGCTGGAAATGAAGGAAATAAAATATCCTTGAGCTTGCAGTTAGTGTTGCATGAAGCTAAGAAGCAAAAAACCTCTCATGACTTTCTCTTTTGTCCTTTCCAGGCAAGGGCAAACTAATCTGGCCAGGACACTTGTGTTATAATTGAATTGACCTTGGAAAAAACCCTTATTTTTGCATGAACTAAGACTATTTGAGTTCTCTGTAACACTCAAAGCATTCTTGGATTTGCCTGCCATGAGCCAAATTCCAGCTGGCGTCTTTATTGCCATGTCTGAACACAAAGGTATTGTTACTGCTGTGAGCTAGTTCAACTCACCAGTCACGGATCTTCTGGCCCTTCCAGATCTTTATCTTGCAGTTTCCTCTTACTGTTGTTAAAAGACAACACCAACGAGAAAGGAATCTGGCAGCGTGGGAAGTGGCTGAGCTTCACAAGAAGTCCCAGGTAACCCATTCATCTGATTTCTGTTTCTGATCACTTCCTTCTTTAGGCCATTTCTCATGTCTTCAAAAATCCCTTGAGGGAAAAATATAGCCTGTAAAATTAGAGTTATCCTTGATACCCTTCAAAGATTGAGTGTAATACAGGCAGTTTGTTCACTTCTTTTCTTCCCACAGTGTTCAACATTATTTTCAAACACAGACACTTCATATTCTTGTCCTCAAAAGCAGCATACACTTTAATTTCTTTGAGGCAAGAAAGAAGAAACAGGAAAGGACAAGTGTTTTTGAGGACCACCTCCAGGAGCAGAAGATAAAATGCAGTGCCCAGAATGGGCCAGTTATAAAAAAGTAACAAGAGCAAGAGAAGACCAGGAGTAACAAGCAAAGGGCAGGGGAGAACAACCCAGTGGGCAACAGAAGTCTGAGTAACAGCTGGGCCTGAGGAAAGGTGCAGACATTAAATAGATGGTCTGGAAAGCCAAGCAAAAGTCCAGAACAGCCACGATGCAGTACTGCATCCCAAGATGATCCCCAGATACCTGTGGCAACTCAGACCAGAAGGACAGGGGCATCTGTAACCAAAACCAGCAGCTTCTCCAGCACACACATGAGTGGAAAAGTCATCACCACCATGGCCACACCGCAAAGTCAGCCATGCCATTTCTCTCTGGAGCTGATCAGGGAGCTGGAGCACCTCCCGTATGAAGACAGGCTGAGAAAGTTGGGGCTGTTCTGCCTGGAGAAGAGAAGGCTGCGTGGGGACCTCACAGCAGCCTTCCAGTATCTGAAGGGGGCCTATAGGGATGCTGGGGAGGGACTGTAGTGACAGGACAAGGGGTAATGGGTTAAAACTTAAACAGGGGAAGTTTAGATTGGATAGAAGGAAGAAATTCTTCACTGTAAGGGTGGTGAGGCACTGGCACAGATTTCCCAGAGAAGCTGTGGCTGCCCCATCCCTGGCAGTGTTCAAGGCCAGGTTGGATGGGGCTTTGGGCAACCTGGTCTAGTGGAAGGTGTCCCTGCCCGTGGCAGGGGGTTGAGACTGGTTGAGCTTTAAGGTCCCTTCCAACCCAAACTAATCTTGGATTCTGTGAAAAGGGCACCAGAAACCCTTAATTAAATAGCTCATATGTAACACACACACGTATATATATCTGTCCCTTGGTTGAGGATAGAATTGATTCAGTGGTCATGTGTGATTTGAGTAACTGCAGAATTCAGAGGGCCAAACTGATGTGTCTGTGACAGACAATTTCATCTAAAAATTAAAACCCACAGAACTGCCAGTTTTTCTAAGAGGCAAAGGCTTGGAGAGTCAAGAATTCAGTGAAAAACAAAGCCTCAATCCCAAGAGCTGCCAGCTGACAAGAATAGCCTGGAAATATCTTTCTCAATTAGTTAAATTTGTGATTTCACTTCATTTTGGGTGGGTTTTTTTTTTTTTTTTTTTTTTTTGTATGTTTAAAAAGACTCCTCCTTAGATCTTCACAGAAAACCTGAATGTCAAGACGCAATTTATACTACTTTTTCTTTCATGGCTTTTGTGGGAGAACACAGGCACTTCATTGCAGTACACAGGTTTCTGCTTCTCCAGCTATGCAAGAGATTAGTAATAAAGTAAATTAATGTTTTTAAAGTAATTCAGATTTCTTAAATGGATGATGTTGTGCGAGTGGAAAGATAATCAGCATGAAATCTCCTGGTGCCTACAAAACTCACTGCAATTATGGCTGTAGAAGGTCATTAGTTCCTCATTACTACAGAAGTTGTAGGTTAATGTATTGAGACATTTTCTCTTGTTGTTGCTGGTTTCATCTGTGTGAGAGCTGTAAGAGGCCATGTCTGTTTCTTGCTTTCCAACTACCACAATACAGTCTGCTCTAAGCACCATTTTTGTATTTCTGTTAGTTGGTGTAGGGCTGTGCCTGTTTGCCCTTGATTATGTGTTTAATTAGGGCTGAAATATTCCATAATTAATCTCTTAAACAAGATCTGAAATGGAGATCAGTTCTTGTTGGGATCCTCAGCTTACTCATCTCTTTCTACTACACAAAAGAACCCATTGCTTTATCTCAGATACCCTGTTAACACTTCATGCTGTTGCCCTAGTCCAAATATTCCTTCTAACACTTCCAATCAATATGTACTAAAAAGGTTTGGGGGTGGAAGTGAGGGGGGAAGGCAGCTAACTGCATTCTGAGATGGGCTGGATCTTCTTTCTAGCCAGGCTCACAACTATAAAGTTCTTTCCAGCAGCACACTTCTCCTGCGTGCCCTTTGCTCCTGCTGAAGCAAAACCATCCTGCATGATTGCTCTGTTGCTAATTTTCCCTCTTTCCACCCCAGCTCCCAGCCTGAATATGCTTTGTCTGGGCTGCCGCTTTGATGTTGCATCAGGCAACTTTGAAACAATAACTTGAAGACAGCATTAAAGCCAGCCAAGGGTGAAACATCCAGCCGTTACAGTGCAATTGTGCAGATCCATGCCATGGCTTCACAGGGAAGCCCCCAGATACAAGACCATGGGCTGCCTGGCTGTCTCTCACAAGGAGTTCTGTGAAAACCAGGCAGGAGCAAAGCTCCATCCTCCCATTCTGAACTGTTCACTACTTTGAGTGCAAGCAGGATGGATACAGCCCTGCCAGAGCTGTCGTCATATGTTGGTTTTGAACAATAGAGGATTGGGGGGGGGGGGGGGGGGAGCAGGGGAAAAGTTGTTTGTGTGTTTGCATCTGTCAATAAGGGAGCTTAAGTTGAGGATGAGAGAGGAGTGCTAGAGACGTACTCAGGGAGATTAAGTGCAGCAGATTTCTAGGTGAAATCTGGTTAGTGTTGATGCAAAAGGTTGTGGGGGAGATTTTCAAAAGCACATGTGGGAGGAGACTGCTTGTATCCTATTGATTTTCTATTTTGGTGCTTAGCACTCATCACTGTATGACAGTCTTGTGAAGTACTGGAGCTCCTGGAGACAGTGGAAGATGCCCATGAAGGAAGCAGGTTGATGAGTCAGCGCTGACACTAACATCCACTGCAGAAAGGGAAAAGGAGGGAGCCATAGGAAAGACACCCTCACCCATACTGCAAAGTGAATGCAATGCAGTGGCCCCTACTTCCAACTTATTTTCCAAATAACTGGTAGCTCAGGTGGAGGCCAAAGAGGAGGAGCATGATACACAGCACGTGTTCAAGACCTGTAGGCATGGTCCTGGCTGTGCGAGCAGGAGTCATCACTGCATCAGGGAGCACTAACAGGGAGGACTGCAGCCCCCACATCTACCTTCCCTGTGATTAACTCTTCCATTGGCAGACAGTCCTTCTCCTCTGTTTTGTCCAGACCTGGCTGGTGGCACTCAAACAGGAGCAGCAGAGATAGGGCTGCAGCAGGTGCCCACACTCATGGAGAGTGGGATGCAAAAGCAGGAATGGGTTTAGCAAAGCTCTGAACCACGGGCACTACAGCTCTTTGCTTGCTGTCAGGAAACAGCAGCTGCTGCTCAGCCACATGCACTTTGCTTTTTTTCTGAAGGCAGAAAAATAAAGTAGGTCACTTTTGTTTGTCAGAAGCAGAGATTAAGGATATCAGGAAAGGGCACAGTATAGTGTAAGCTGATGCTGAAAACACTGGAGATCCAGCCTGACTGGGTTTATACACAACATGAATGAGAAACTCATTTGCTGATATGAAAAACAGAGATCATGTTTAGATACTACATGCAGAAGAGATGTCAGGTGTGCTAGTAAGAGTAAGAGGGAAAGTGTGCATTCATTTAAGTAAATATGTAAGGTTTATGGCTCTTGAAGAAAGGGAACTAAAGAAGAAAAAGATTAGCTGTCACGTATGTTGGAGTGCTAATCAGGTTCTTGCTTATTTTCCTAAAGAGGTCCCAGTTTCTAAAGCACTGCACGCCTACAAAGCCTCTTCAAGTTGTTGAGAGCTGAGGATAACCAACAGCATTTAAGATGACTAAACTAGTGTGGGGAGCAGCAGGACATCATCTGTAGGACCACTGCTACAAATCCATAGCTATTAGGCACAACAGGCATTGTCACATGCAAAGGACTCAGGTGTTTTGCCATTAAATCTTCACACATCTGTGTGATAATTGTTCACACTCCCCATTCAGGCACATCCCGACCAGCAGGAAACAAGGAATGTTATACTTCAGACAGCCTTATTTGCCGCACAAACCCAAACCGGAGCGTTTGTGTTGTCCAGGGCTCACCTCCATAGCAGAGGGTCCAGGCCCAGTTCCTCAGATCTGACAGTGCACTTGCCCTTCTCACAGAGAGTCCCAGGCCATGGCAGCAGGGACGGGGTTGGGAGGTGCCCCAACATTCATACTGCCAGCTGCAGGAAGAACAAAGGCAGGGTAACACGTGTGGCTTTACTGAGCGAGCTGGTAAAGGCAGGCACTGACCCAAGACACTTCCCATGGGCTTCATGCTGCCGCTGTGTGTCACAGCAGAAGAGCCTGGAGCTGGTTTAGCCCCTAGGGGACCAGTAATTTTTCAGACATGGCTCATCCTTCATAGTCAGTCAAGGGAAATCTGAAGTGAGTTAGGGGTCTAAAATAGGCTATATGGACAGCTTCCTGGAAACATCTTTCTCCCCATGGCCTACAAGGGAATCCAGAGGAGTGCAGAGCATGCATTCTACACACAGTGTGACCAGTAGGTTGAGGGAGTTGATTCTCTTCCTCTACTCTGCTCTTGTGAGACCCCCACCTGCTGCATTCAGCTCTGGGGGCCTCAGGACAAGAGGGAGCGAGTCCAGAGGAGGGCACAAAGATGCTCCAAGGGCTGGAGCACCTCTCCTATGGAGAAAGGCTGAGAGAGTTGGGCTTGTTCAGCCTGAAGAAGAGAAGGCTCTAGGGAGACCTCATAGCAGCTCCAGTGCCTAAAAGGGCCAACAAGAAAGCTGGAGAGGGACTTTTACAAGAGCATGTAGTGACAGGACATGGAGGAATGGCTTTAAACTGACAGAGGGGAGATTGAGATTAGACATTAGGAAGAAATTCTTCACTGTAAGGGTGGTGAGGCACTGGACCAGGTTGCCCGGAGAAGTCGTGGCTGCCCCATCCCTGGAAATGTAAGGTTTGATCCTTCTGTTCACAAAAGAAATCCAGTGTGTTAAAACAATGCACTGACCTCCAGGTCACTTCAGAACTGTGCCTTGTGTGAAGTTCTTCTTCAGTTTTGCCTCACAAGCTAATGGAAGAGAAAGATTTAATAACTTGAGTTATTATAACAAATACCAGCTATCTTCGGGTGCAAACAGCAGTTTAGCATAAAATATTCAGACTGCGCCAACACTGAGGATCTTCATCTGCCATCTGTACGCTGCTGTTCTAATCATCTAGATGTAATATTGCCATTCTGTGATTTGATAGAGATTTTAAGCAGTTTGGGAGGAATTGTTATTCATTGTGATTTCAGTACCACTTCATGGATTAACTGTAGATATTTTCCAGATAATACTATTAGAAAATAGAATTATCTATAGATGAAGCTTCAAGGCCATCAGTGAAATTGGTCCATATAAATGGCATGTGAAATAAGACTAAATCTTTGACCTGAATAGATTGCAATCTAAGCAAACCAAAGGGAGAACTGATGAAAAAAGGCTATTATCTCAGTTTTCCACAGGCAAACAGGAGTAACCAAGATTAAAGACTTATCTGAGGTCAGAGATAGCCTGCGGCAAACCCTGCCATCCAACTCATCTCCCGAAGTTCCACATTTAACTATGAAGCCATCTTACTATTTTCGCACAATCATAAGAGATAATTAAAAAAAGCCAGATAATTAACCCTCAGTTTATTACAGTCTCAAAATTATTGTAATATCTTTAAGAGAAACTACATTTCTTTCCTCTGATTCACATAGCTGCTGGTAATTTCTAGTTCTCCAGAGAACTTGCTCTGCCTAAAGAATCTGACTTATAGGAGTATTTATGAACTACTTGAGATGCTTTGGTGAGAGCAGGTCACATAATCCACATCATCTATTTTGTTAGACATAAAGAGGAAATACTGCATTCTGTACCAATTGCTACATTATTCCACACCTACCTAGAAGTGAGTATCCTTCACAGAGATCAAAACTAATAGGTAACAATGTCTTTGGTGTATTTCCAGCCACCACACAGAAGGCAATCCATATCTGTCTCAAACTCTGCATTTTGAGAGAGAAAGGAGAAAAGGATTTTCTATGTGCTCAAGGGGATAAAAGCTTCACCTCTACGCAACATGTGGGGCTTTCTTACCAGGGAGGAACACCTCAATGTAGTCAGCACTACCAACCTTGCTCTTATTCTTCCTAGTTCAAGCTATTCATCTATTGTCATTGCTTCTTGCCCTCAGACATCAGTATAGCTATGGTATCATGGTATGGTAAGGCACATCTGGAACATGCCTTGGAAATAAAGAGGATCCAACACTGGTATCACAGGGCCCTTGGGGAAACACAAGTGTATGGAGAACCAGCGTTCATTGGAGTCACCACAGTACACAAAGTATATCTCCCTTTAGCATTGCAGAAACCTGCGTACCATCTTCTTTGTAACCCCCTTTTAAATACAGGACTTCAGTCTCTGGTGTCTATTAGTAGTGTCCTGTGAGTCCCTGAACTCCCCACGAACAACACAGGGTGCCCACGTGCCTTGCAATGCTCCCCAGTGCTGCTCCAGAGGTCACTGCTATGAAGTGCTCCATTAAACAACCAGTACAGTGTCGACATCTAGGCCCCTTGCTCCCTCATCAGCCCTTCCTTTCCAGGCATGTTTTTGAGCTGCTCCAAACCCTAGACTGTAAAAGCAGCAGGAACGTGGCTCTCAGTGCCTGACTTCACACATGACTGAGTGGGTCACCCAAGGTTCTCTGCACAGGCAAATGACTGAAACAGGCACTTCCACCATGTGCTTCATATGACCTATTTCAGATGTGCACCTTTGCCTGAGGGCTGCTGTGCACCAGAAGCAGCTGCTCATCTGTCAAGGAGCCAAGGGCGACCAGCTCAGAGGTGGATCTCTGCACTCAAGTGGGCACCTGAAGCTGGAGATTAATCCTATCAGGTGCCACGGGGACCTGGGTAAATGCCAGCAGCTTGCAATTCCTCCTTCAGGTTTGCTGGAAAGAGCGCTCAAGGGCTTTAGTAATTTACATGGAGACTGGCTTCAGTGGGCAGAGTAATTCCAACCTTCTCTTCATTGCTTTTCTATGATTTACAGCTTTGACTGTAATTCTGCATTATCTCTGTTTTATTACATTAGTGCTAGAATCTAGAGGCAACTTTAAAATACTTTGAACAACTGCCCTGACATCAGTTGCTTGCTCAAATTCTCATATGAAATCCACTTGTACTCCACACACCACTTCCAGCCAGTCCAAATCTATTCTTCCATGTCCTCAACATAAAAAGGACATGGAACTGCTGGAACAAGTCCAGAGGAGGGCCACGAGGATGATCAGGGGACTGGAGCACCTCCCATATGAAGACAGGCTGAGGAAGTTGGGGCTGTTCAGCCTGGAGAAGAGAAGGCTGCGTGGAGACCTCATAGCAGCCTTCCAGTACCTGAAGGGGGCCTATAGGGATGCTGGGGAGGGACTCTTTGTCAGGGACTGTAGTGACAGGACAAGGGGTAACGGGTTAAAACTTGAACAGGGGAAGTTTAGATTGGATATAAGGAGGAAATTCTTTCCTGTTAGGGTGGTGAGACACTGGAATGGGTTGCCCAGGGAGGTTGTGAGTGCTCCATCCCTGGCAGTGTTCAAGGCCAGGTTGGATGAAGCCTTGTGTTGGATGGTTTAGTGTGAGGTGTCCCTGTCCATGGCACGGGGGTTGGAACTAGATGATCTTGAGGTCCTTTCCAACCCTAACCATTCTATGATTCTATGATTCTGGAAATGAGTGAGAATTTCCAGCTTGACGAACTGTTCAGTAACCTCATTGTTATTCTGCAGGTTTTCAATTCTATTTGCTGTCTTAGAGGACTTGATAAGAAAATTTAATCAGTGAGCATCTTCCCTAAGAACTTATATAGGTGCTTTCCCTGCCGTATTTGTGGCTTTCAGTTCTGAATAAAATCCGTTTTTCAGAAATCAACTTCTCCAGCTAAATAAAGCCTGATAAAACATAACCAACTACATCAAGCCTAGAAAAAATGGCAGAAAGAAGAGGGCAGTTGCTATTATCTTTGTACAACAGAAAGGGAAAAAATAATATTTGATTTATTGGCATTTTCAAGCATTACAGCTGAAAATGATAATGTCACAGCAGCATAACTGCATTATGTAAGCGGCCTCAGGCTCTTTCCATAGTTCTAGCTCAGTCTGAATGGCACATAAAAGCCCATCGGACAAGGACAACCATGGGTGTGTGCCTCCAATCACACCGTCATTTGAATGGCAGTAAAAACAAGCAACTAAACACAGTGTTGAGAGGTGCCTCTCAAACTCACATTAACAATTGCTAGCATTTCAGTTCTCAAGTCACCATAAAGACCAGTTCCAAGCGTTTTATGTTCTAGTAATAAGGTATACTTAGCTTTGATAGAGTTTTGCTGCAGAAGCGCTCTTCTCTCCAACCCACCCTGATTCTGCTTAGCTTTATGTCCAGAGAGCCAGGGTCCCTAAAGAAGAGTATGCAGCTGGATGAGTATCTCATTAATGCATCTCTGTGCTAAGCCCTTCATCCTTAATGAAGGTTTAAAAGCAAAACAAGGCTTTGTTTAGTTTGTTAATATGAACCAGAGTATAAAGGGTTGGCAGTGCCCTCTCCTAGACTTCAGCATATTTGAAGACTTGCAGTCCAGAATGGGCAATTAAAGCGTTGTGGAGAACATGTTACTATCACAGATTACATTATTTGATTGATATCAATAAAAGTATTTCACACAAAGTAAAAAATAATTGCAAAGAAGTGATTGTGAGGACATCACTTCCTTCACCCAAAACAAATCACTGCCTCTGCAGAGCATCCAGACAGGAACATCTTCAAGACAATGGAGCATTTTGAGACAATCCTTGCATACAGACAACCATCCTATTCCTAACAAAGTGGCAAATGTTGAGATCATAGTGTTTCTTACATTGTCTTCAGAGAAGCTTTACTTACCCTCTTCAGGTTGTGTGAGTGCACTATAAAGAAAAGTATGAAGAAAATCACATCAAATACCCAGTATTATTTTCAGAATTATAAGCCAAAAGATGTCATAATTTTCTTTTCTTTCTTAAAAGTATATGGATTAAAAAGATGCTTTACACAAAGTGCTGGCAGTTTTAAATTGCTACATTTAGTCCAAAAACTATTCAATAGACACAGGAACATCTTGGATTTTATTTTTCTTTCCCCTTCCTGTAAAGCATACTGGAATTTGGAGCCAAATGTAGAATATTTTTTGTCTGAAGTGAAAAACTCAGTTTAGCCCAACCTCTGCCAGAGAGCTTGGAGAGGAGCTTTTCCTTAATTTGGAAACAGGAATTAACATGAAGAGCTACAGAAAAGGTAAACACGATTTAATAATGTCATAAAAATTTTGTCTTAGCCATGATCTGATTCAATTATTTTATGACAATTGATTAATATCGAGAGGCAATAAGCAAGCAGTGCTGGGTGTGCCGGGGAGTCTCCACTCCACCAGAGACGCACACCGGGGTCTTTGGGGTCTAGTCTCTTATACTTCTTGGTCCGGGGTCTCAGCCAATCCCTTCTTCTGTACCCGGATGCCGACGTGGCCCCTTTCTATTATTCTTTCCTTGTTGCTGGGGTCTTTCTCCGGTGAAGATGTTGCTGAACTTCTTGGTAATACATTACCGGGGAGATGTCTTTCACATGCAATTAACCACCATCTTAGCCCCATAAATTCCATTCTTTATCTGGTTACTTATCCTGTAACAGGATGTATCTATCTCTTAGTTATGTAGCCCCCTTAAAGCATTCAAGCAGTTAATCAAAGCACCCTTTAAACAACAATGCGTTTCTGAACAGTTAAACAAAGCACCCTTAGAAAACAAATCGGTTGAGTAAGAGGGATTATTCCTTGGTTTCTTATTCTCTCTCATCATTGTATTGACAGGAACATTTATCATAATCATGATCATTCCTATACATCCCACACACAGTACAATGGTCACAAGGGGTTCCGATTCCACATAAAGTGCAATGGCGACAAGAACTCCGAAGTTGCTGACACGAATCATTCCTGTATACCTCACAATAATGAGCCCCAAATTCTCTCCGGAGCTGGTAGAGACTCACCCCGTGGTGTAGCTGTAATTCTGTCTAATGGCCAGACGCTGCTAGAAAAGCAAGTTTCCTTGACCTTGTGAGACCAGAGATGCCTCAGCTCTTTCTAGGCTGTGATTACCAACTTCTAAAAGCCTCCCAGGGGCAAGAGCACATCCTCAATAAACACGCTGCCTGTTTAGCACTAAAGGCACCCCATTATCTGTTACACTAATAAGCCTACAAAGCAACAGACTGAGCAGGAGCAGCACAATTTCAGATCACCTTTTAATTGCAGTAAATGAGAGCAGCTCTCCCTAATCCTCACAATGACAGGGTACCACACTTCACATCCTCAAGTGCTGCTCAGAAGTGCTGCTCTTCCAGCACTTGCCTAATGGTCCTTTTCAGAATGGGGTCAGGTCAGCAGCTCTTCTGCAGACCTGCCACAATACCAGTTTCCAAATTACTGCACTGTTCTGCAGCTCAGACCAAGCACAAAGTACTGCTGCTAGAAAACCCAAGTGGTGGTTTTCTACCTTGCTGACTTGGATAGCTCATACCAAGACAAGCAGCTCAGTAGTAAACCACTGTCCTTTGGCTAACCTCTGCAGCTACGTATGAGCAGATCTTCTCAGCCTCAGTTGCCTTGGAGTCCGACTTAATATAGGCAGATAAGAGAAAAAAAAACAAGAAAATAGTAGAAAGTACCAGAAACTGAAAAGCCACAAGAGCTCTAACAACAACAGAGCATATAGGATTCAATGCGAATCTGCAGATAAGAGAGCAGAATCTACCAAGTTGTGCTCTTTAAATAAACTTTTGGCAGGACTTTAGGATAGCAAAGGAGAATTTTGCATATGGATTCTCATCCTGAAATAGAGCAAGCCAAACTGAGACTGGGGAATTTGAGTTTTTACGGCTATATATAACTCGGTTCTAGGGTTATATAAATAGCTCAATTCTTCTATACAATACCTCACACACCAGTCAGTTAAAGTAGTTGTTATTACTAACCCTAATCCTTTCCCCCACTGCTGAACTCCAGCTGACCAGCCTCTCTCCTGCATCAGCCTAAGTAGAAGTTCATTCTCCGACAACCTCATGACCCACTCTTGGTATGCAATCTCCTTCACGTGATCTCTGCTCGCGTAGCAGCTCTCCTTCCCTTTGCTTGGTTCATATCAGAAAACAGCCAGATACAGGTTATCTCTCTTCTCCCAGGCTGTCCCTTGGCACTGTGGATAGACCTGCGTGCTAGGTGATATAAGCAGCAGCAGCAAAGGATTTAGAGCGCGGTTCAGCCTCTTTGGTTTTTACAGCTGGTTTTCACCAAACCTCAGTGCTCTCCTCTGCACCATGTTTCACAAGACTTGTAGTGACTGTTACATCCAGTTGTGCCCCATGCTCCCCCTTTGCATTTCCTGCCCCAAAACACATTCAAAGTCAACTTGCCATAAGTTTTTAAAAAGAACCACTAGATTAACATTTACAAAGCTTTGTCCTCATAAAGCACCAGGTGTTAAAAGTGCTTGTGCTCTTCTTTTGAGACACTACTAACCTCGTGCATTCTGGCTGCATTCAGGCTGGGATTTAAATCACTTAAGAAGTAGTGTTCCAAAACAAAACCCTCCTTAAATGTGGATTTAACACATGCATAAACATTCATCCTTTCTCTTCCACTAATCAGTCCTTCTCAGGATGCTTCCTAATAGCTGTCAGTAGTGCCCTTTAACATTCTCTGCACCCACAATGAGCATTTAAAAGCTATTCAAATAAATGATAAGAAATAATTGTAATATTTTTGCCTGCTCATGTGCTGTCCTTATCACATTCAAGAGAAAAAAGTAATCAAAGTTGTTATTCTATCACGGTAGACATTTTAACTTCCCAAATATATTATGGATAAATACACTTGCATAACCTCATGGGTAAGCAGGTAACCTAGAAATGCACATGCAAAGTCCATCAACCAAGCAGAGAAGTCAAAATTTGGTTTATTAAGAATCGTTTCTTCTACCAGCATATTACTGGAAACAAGTTTACTGAAAGCTTAAAGTTGGATTAGAAATTAAAGAAGGATCCAGGCACTGAGAGCTTTTCCTCCACTGAAGCATTTTCACATGAATCTCAAACAGAGCACTAAGCTACAGCAGCCTCAGGCTTTCATGGAGAAACTCAGCCAGAGCAGCTAGTGTCACAGCTAAGGAAGGTGTCTGAACAACATCACACTCCTGAATACTCAGAGAACAGCCCTGCCTTGTGCTGAGGCAGCATCTTGCAAGAACACAGACAGCTTTAGTGTTTCACCCAGGCTGCTTCAGGGATGGACAAATAAAACACAGCAGAGAGCAGTATTTTTAGGATCACTCGAGCTTGCATCAAATTCTGGAAGTAACTCAACCAACATCAAAGCCTTCAAGCCACTGCAATATCAGCCCTTCCTCCCACAGCCCAGGGTGGCCACCACAAAAGTTAAGAATCACATATTCATCTCCATTTTTGCCTTTTGTAGCTATAACAATGAATGCTCTATGGACTAAGTCAGCATAGCCTTTAGGCTATACTAAAAGCTGAAGATACACTTAGCTGTTCCTTCTAATTACATAGGCACACATGAAACTCTGCGCTTCCACTACATCCAGTTAGTATCCATGCACTAGAAGGTCATGTAGATGAACATGTTCATGCACTTCATGTAGCAGCTACTGTCACTGGATACAGAACCCTACTGGCAGATGTTATGATTGTTGTGGCACATGGTTAAACATACTGCTATGGATTGGCAGTTTTGACATGTTGCCCAAACAATACTAACCAGATTCTCCCACAGCGTATTCCAGGACACCTGAAGGGTTCCAGCATATTCCAGGTTTCCTGCCTACCTGAAAAAGAAGCCACTCAAGTAAAAACCTCAAACAGATTGAAGAGAGCCCTTTAAGTTGTATCTACCTACCACAGGAGGGTCCCATTCTGTAATAAAGATCACAATATTGGCTATACATTGCATAGTCCAATGCTCCAGAACATTATTTTCCATCTGTGCTATGGAGAGAAACCATATTGTCAGTGCAGATCAAAGTGGAGTTTGATGTGGATGAAAAACATGAGCAAAATACTTCTGGAAGAAGCTTGAGCATTGTGCAGCAAGTACTAGATAAGGAGAGCTTTATTACTGTAACAAAAAACGACTGCTATCTTTACTAAATGAAGAATATACCTGTACAGCCCTAAGAAGCCTCAGAACTAAAAAATAAAAAACATTCTTAATAGTTAATGGAAGAGCCACTGAGAGTTAGTGTTTCCAGAAAAAAACTGCAATTTCTTAACCAGATTTGTTGAAGCTGCTGAACACACTAATCTGGATTACCAAGTATGGAGTAATGGTAATCCTAAATAAGCAGAAACCCCTCTTCTCTTTTCCTAACACTTAACTCTAATTAAGCCCAGAATAGTGTTTGCAATTAATAGACCGACAGTAACTGCTCGGCCAGTAATTAACACACCAGAGTCAGTAACATGAAGTTGAGCCAGGCTCCCACATGTAAAAATTACAGAATCATTCAAGAAACTAATAGGCCAAGTCATTTCTGTACGCTATGGTCTGTACCAGATATGATTCATCCATAAACCTAAATTTATTCAATATTTAATGTTCATATGCTGCTATGATAAATGGACTATTTAACACCAGCTACACTGGCAATATTAAGATAATTTTATTTCAAGCTGTATGGATTTTCAAAACACATACAAATAAAATACTTATTACAAAATTCCATTTGCTAAAGTTTCTTCAGGAATATACATGAAGCGTGATCCCAGCACACAGGTAAGTGACTTTATTACAGAGAACATTACAACATGGAGCAATAAATGCTAGAGAAACAGCCAGTCTTTCCAGATACATTACAATGAAAACAGTTTTCCTTCTCTTTGCCACATCCAACATTTGAATTTCATCGTTTTTAACAGCCAGGTCTGAAGTTACAATGTGTAAGTAAACTGACCGTGGAAGTTAACAGGCACTCAGTAGCCCCTAAAGGGACATTAAGCTGTATTTTTCAAGTTCAGTAATTCAGGGGTAAAAAAATCCCTGAGACACAGAAAAACAACAAACTCATTTTCTTTGCTGGAAAGGTGTTTGCAAAGGAACATTGCCATCAGACAGCCATAAAGATAAACCGTAAGAATGAAGAGAGACAGTAAGACAGATCAAAGAAACCAACCTGTACTGCTTGGTAATGAGGAATGCCAACATGGGGCAGCATGGGACTTCACCAAGGCTGCCTAATTGCAAGAAAAGCATTCAGTAGAAATATATGCAGAGATACAAAGCACAATATATGTACATGCTAACCTGTCATTAACAGAAGAAGCACTTTTATAGTGTCATAAAGTTTAATCCCACTTAATTATAAACACTATACAACTGACCTCAAAAGTTAAGCTATAAACAAGAACTAACAAAATATTGCACCCCAATTTCCAAGTCACCACCAGGACATGTATTACTTGAAGTCAGTAGATTAAGAAACACAGATCCATATATATATCTTCTGGTGCTTGATGCCAATGCAGATTTGCTTAGCCACAAGTGCTTAACAGGCCAGGTCACTGAATTCTCTGGGACCTGGAAACTCATCTCAGAAGCAGCACGCCTCTGACCTTCTAACTTCAATCCCAAAGCAGCTGCTGGACATCAAAACTGCTCTCCTTTCAGTGAGTCACACCCCAGCAGGATCCTGTTCCTTGTGCTACATGCTGTGACAAGGGTTCCCAACTATATCCTTTTCCTTAAGCCTATTGCACGTACAGAAGTTGCTCCACTGAATTATGATGCCATGCTGATTTTCAATGCTATTTAACGTGTAGGCAGGTCAAGCTAGCTAGATGAAATGAGCTCATCCACATTGCTCACTAAGGCTGACCCAAGCCTTCAGAAAGAAGATTCAGTATTTTCAGGCTTTTAAAACATCCAAAGCATTAAGAAGCCTGCTACAGCTGACATATCAAATACCACAATAAGCAGCACTTGGAGAATAGTGTGGCATAAGAAGTGAAAGCAAGTCAAAGCAGACTTTAATCTAAACATCTAATCCTAAAGGTTATTATAGGTTTCACGACCAGTATACTTAGCCTACTATCAGCTACAAGTTTAGAACCATTAGCAACTAAACAAGTTGTAAGAGCAACCTTTACATTCTGACCCAAAGATCTATAAATTATCTCTGTGGAGGTATGATCTAGTTCAAAACCAGATTATCTTTAAACTAACTAGAAAGAAATTGTCATACTTATGCAAGGCCCTTGTGGTAGCCACACTTGCTCAAGATCAGGGCAAGCCTCTAAAAAACAGATGCTGATAGCATGTGCCCTGTGTTATTTTAATATCAAATATCATTCTGTCGGTTACTACTCTTACTACTAAGAGGATAGTAGTTGAGCTGAGCTACCCCAGCCCCTCTTCAGCTCAACTATGTAACCAGTTATGTGCTTGGTTTATCAGAATGGGAGTAGCAAGTTCTCATAGATTTGCTGATACGCTACTTTATCAAAAGGCGTTATGAGAACAGCAGCTACACAGGAAGAACACATTACCTTTCCCAGCAAGGCATTCCCCAGTGTGCTTGTCCTAGGGAAGAGACATATCAAACTGTCACAGACTGATCTGGTATAACTTTCCCTCTAAAAAACCCATTATATTAGGGCATTTGTTCCACATAGGGATGTGCATTTTTATGGAGGGACTGCTATTCCAATTCTCTAAATGGACTCTCCAGACTTCAGGCCTAGATTTAGGTCACCAGTAATTGGACATGTGTGGAAAATGCACAGGCTCAGTTCAGTGTTGCTTAATTAATTTCTTAGTCTGTTGATTTGGCAGTTGTCCTACAAAACAGAACAGTTGGATATTTAAACTTGTATTGAAGAATACATTATGGCAATAGCAAGCCTCCCAAAAAACAAGCCCCACTCTTCTGGTACTAGTGAAATAAATATTTTAAATTGCTGGAAGTACAAAGTAAATTCAGTTTTTGTTCCTCAAGTAAGACTATCAGCTTGGTTAATCAAAAGAAATTATTTCTTTGCTATAGCATTCAGATTAGGAAAAAGATCAAGCACAGGACCAAACACAGAAACACAAAGACTTTACACCAAGACCTTCTTAAGACGAAGCACTCAATTGACAGGTACCAAAGTTGCACAGCTGATGGTGCAGAACCAGCTACAGCAACTTCCTATCTGGGACATTATATTCCCAAGCAACTGGTGAGTGTAACCACACGTTACTGCCACAGCATGAAACAGTTCTGTGTGTTATTCGACCTGTACCAGGCACCTTTCGGTACTGTCACTGCTCTCAGAGCAGCATGCTCATGAAGAGGACAAACTGAAATTAAATTTTATTCTGCTCCCAGAAGGCTTCTGCCACCCTTTCTTTTAGTCAGCTTGCTTGATGTTTTCTAAACCCTTCCTGAAGGACACAGAACAGGCCCACTGTGCAGAGTCCGGGCCATCCTGCCAAGGTTTCTGTTGGAGCTCACTTTGCTACCATCTATTTACTTCACCACAGGTCCCACGTGCTTTAGGTAGCTTTGGCTTAAGCCTAAACAGCAAATGAGAAGGGACAGCTGCCTCTCTGCAGGAACTTTTCTCACTTGTGACGCTGGGGACTGAGTTGGCAGAGCTATCTGGACTTTATAGGAAGGCTGCTCCACAAAATGACCTTATAAAACTCAATTCACATTAACTAAATATTTACTTTAGATCAGGAAGCATTGTATTTTTTCATGAAGAAACAGGTTCTTCAGATAGTTCTATAGGATTTTAAAGCTGGCCTAACATACCTTGATTTAAAACAAAAAAACATCTCAAGTCCTTTTGCCAAGCAGTGAACTCTGCCAATAAAAAATGCCTGAAGACTGAAATAAACTCATTTTAACAATACTGAAAGGGAACAGATCTTCTCTTCAAATGCCTTATATACAGGGGCACTCAGTTAAAGTAAAAACAACATACAACAGTATTTGCAAAAAAGCTTAATATAATCTTTTGAGTCCGTAAACAGTAAATATGAAAAGTGTACATGGCACACCAGAGCAGCTAAATATTAAAACAAGTATAAATGGATAACTTACCTATATTGTCAGCAATAAACTTGTTTCACTACTGTGATACAATACAAGCTGAATATATGTTTTTCCAAAGGAAAACCACAGAACCAAGTTGGTACAGAAGGTGAGGGAGAAGGTGAGACAACAAATAACAAGGCACAAAAACCTCTCTTGCTGCAATCCTGTAAGGCACCACTGTGCAAACGTGAAGGTATCGAAACCTGTAGTGGAGAAATTCTGAATGTGTTCAAATGACTGGATAATGTATTTTAAAGATGACACTATGCTTATATGTTTGGGAATAAAAATACTTAGAGCATTTATTTACACTTACAGGCTTTTAAAAAACAAACTAGTGAAAAGGGTGAATTAATTGTCAAATACAGGAGTCACAGTTAATTTCTCCCAGACAGCTTCACAAGTGCAACTTGATCATGACCTATACTGGCCTTGTTAAGAGTCCTGGATCCAATATGGTGCAGAGGGAAACACTACTGCCCATTACATCAAACTGTGTGTGGCACACCAGTAATTTTAACCAAACAGACTTCAGGGACTAGGATGAGAATAAACTCATTTTTAGTTGTAACAAAAAGTCACATCCAGGGATTGTAATACCCAAAGTTGTAATTTATACCTCTAAGAGATGGGTGTCAGCAATCTGCTCAGCAAATCCATGAGACAAACTTCAGCAAAACCCTCTTCCCTTACTAGAAGCTTACAGATGCGTAATTAAACTTACAAACTCAGTTTCTTTTTTTTTCTTTCCTCTTATGTCCCGTGATCTCTACTGCACCTTGCTAGAGGATTTTGTCCTCTCTCCAACTACGTAAACAGCTCTAGATTGCACTGAAATTACTTTATACTTGCATTTTTGCAAGATGAGAACAGGATTTCACTCATAACTAAAATTATTTAGGAGGCACTCAGTTTTCCATAAGCTTCAGACACATGAATGACTTTTCACTTGGGAACAATGTCAGCACACTACACTTCCAAAATTTCTGCTTCCATTTGTGCAACTTCAGACAACTGCACAGCACATAAACAATGTGAATGAATGTGACTATTCAGTTATTGGCTAAATTTTGTTTTCTTACATGACATGTTTTAATCTTTTTATTCTACACTTAAATACCTTGCCACAAATCAAAACATTTAAGATCAGACAACCTGTAGCTTCAGTGACACTTAATCTACTGAGCTGCCAGAGAGGAAAATCAGGCCAATTTACTACATTTTAAACAAGAGGAAATGTAAGAAAGAACAGTCTTCAGTGATAAGTTAACATTCATATAGCTATTTGTTGAAAGGCAGCGCCAGGTCAGGCATACGTCATTCCTTATATTCAGTCCTGTTTTAAGGAAATAATTTAAGCAAATACAATGTAAACAGAGCCATGTAGACTGCAGTAGTAAAGGACAATATCATTGATCTGACAGGTTTAAGGCCAACTATTTATGATTTGAAATATACCATACTTTCCCATGGCACTTAATATGCTGAATATTAGTACTGGGAGACATTAAACAAGGGTATACATACTTATGTTATACGCGATATATACATGTAGCTTCAGTTCCTAAAATAGAAAGTTCAAGTTTACTTGCCGAAATAAAATCAATTTGTGAAAGACCACCTGTGTTTTCCTATACTGAATAAAGTAATATTACTATTTTAATCAATTTAGTGCAAACTGACTTAAGTCCAAAGACATACCATTCCTGGATTTTTAGTCACTACTTACCGATTGCCCCCATCTCTTAAAAAGAGAGCTACACATTTTTTCCTGAAAAGAACAGCAAACATGTGACAACTGGCATGCTGTTCTAGTCTATGTCAACAAAACTTGCTGATATACAAATCATGATTTGGTCATGCAGCAGAGACCCATCCTCAAAATAATCCATCTCTTAATTCAAACAGTCTAAGAAGAGTAGCACAGTGCTGGAGTTTAATTAGCAGGTCATTCTGGCCACGCCATACTCCAAGCTGACAACAGCAGGCTCAGCTTTTGAGAACTCTGCCACAAATTCACTGTAGCGATTGTCTGCTGTGTTGCTGCCCTCTATAGTTCTTACAGCATCATTTACAGGGATCAATGGCTGCTCCTTCTTGAAGCATGGAGTGGTCTTCAGTGCTGTGGGCGCAGGATGAGCAGGCTGCTGATGTTCCTTCACAAGGACTGCATCTGGCTGCCCATTTCTCTGTTTTATTTTCTGAAATACAGAGAATAGTTAGTAACAGTGAGCATAACGGGTAATATTCTGTTTTGAAAGGAAGTGAATCCACTTCTTTTGCTGGCCAAGTCAGCATCTGCAAAACCCTGTGTTACATACCCTAGGTTAGAAATGTAACAGTATTATTAAATGTTAGGCCACTGGATAACGCATTTTTCCCCACAGTTGACAGCAGATACTGTGAACACTGTGCACTTAAGATTTGCAAACTAAGAAGAAGGCAGAAAGGTTGCCTGTCAATGTCCACAGAAAAGCACAGGTTCTTCCAGGCTTGCCCCTTGTTTGGCTTACCATCAGGATAGGAGTACTTTCTGGAGTACAGGCAAAGGAAGACAGGATTTGGTATTATTAGCAAGCAGGCAGCTGACAGTAGATCACAAGTCTCTTGAAGACAAAAGAGCAGTTTCACACCTAAGCCCTTACATCCTTCCTAATAAAACTTCTAAAGACTTTTGGTTTAGATCTGAAAAATGCCAATACAGTTTGTCCAAATGTAGGAATACATCAAAAGATGAAAATTAGAAAGCAGCACTGGAGGAAAGGACCTATCCTGCAAGCACTGAGCAAAAGAAGAGGAAACATTTTGATTAAGGGTTTGGGGTTTTGTGGTGGTTTTTTTTTTGTGTTGGGCTTTTTTTTTTTTCTCCAATCAATCTCACCCAGTAACTTGAACTAGTTAACTGAACCAGTGTTTGCACCCTATAAGAACTGAGACTGAGCCCAGAAGACTCTGGTGTTTCTTGGCATCCAACTTTTTTAATTGTTTTGAAACAGAAGTAGGAAAGCCTACATTGAGAGCTCAAACAACAATTACATCTCTTCATTACTCAGGTGAGAAATGTGGGATCAGGTGAAGGTAACACTTTGGAACACAGTTATAGAAAATTCAGAACTGAGACTTCACTTTACATCTTGCTTATCCTTCAGCTCACTTCATCTTGGGTTTTCATCTTGCTGCTTCAATTGTGCAAAAACTTTTAAATATACAATTAACACTTGAAACAGTTTAAAGTGACCTACATTCATTTCATTACAGTAGGATCAATTTAAAAAAATCTTTCCTCCTAGAAAACCTGTACTTCCCTCCTTCCACCCCTTCCCCAACGTAACATACAGGAGCTGTGTTACCACTTCTAGCTACATAACAAATTAAAATTCATAATTAGGAAACTTTTGTATTTCTTAAAAAGTGTTATTGTGAAGTTTCAACACCTTAACTGACTACAACAAAGTATCAATTAAAAGCCACTAATTAAGTCATACTAACGGGAGATACGCTGTAGAATGTTTCCTGGTTTACTGTAGCACCTAGTAGAAATCATTTCTAGTCATCTGACTTCTGCCTTCGAATAAGGATTACAATGTACATGCCCCATAATTAGTGACTTATAACAGCATGCACCTGCATATGAATTTAAAAGAAATACTTACTGCTTCCATTTTAGTAGCTATAATGGAAATTAAACATTTTCAGTCTCCCTGGTTTAGCAACACAGCTACATTGGCTGCATAGTCTGGCATTTATCATAGAGGCATACAGTGAAAGTCAAAGTCAACACTACATAGAATAAGTGCTAGGCCACGCAGTAGTGACATTCATGTGAAAGCTAGCAGCATTATTATAGTGTGCAAGTGTAAATTTTAAGTCAGAAGTACACACACTTATTTTTTTAATACTTACAGCTTCTAGTTCTTTAATGTCTTCTTCCAGTTGTTTATTTTGTTCACTCATATTCATTATAAGATTGAACACAGATTGCCTGGGATGCATACTTCTATCAAACTGATGGTACATATTTCTCCAAAACCTGCACAAAGCAGACAGTTTTAACTATGCAGGATAAAGACAAAACTGAAGAAGTGATACTGTATATAATTCAAACTCACTTAAAATTGAATGATACTGTATTTGGCTCCAAAAGAGTTAGTTCTGGAGAAAAGTCTGGATTATACAGAGGATTCCGATATTTCTTCTGTTCTTCCAGAAGGAATGGCCACAAGGAATATGTCTTCTCCTTTAATCTTAAAGCAAGGAAAGATCAAATTCAAGATATTTATTGCAAGCAAAAAACAAAAGCTGTACAGCTCAGCATAATAAAAATCAATCTTTTTAAATTTACCAGAAATACTTATAAATCTTGAATTAAAAACTCTTAGTAAAATCAATTTCTTCCTGGCCTAACTTAATGTTTGCTAGAACTGTCAGTATTACTGTAGGTACTAATGCTTCTGCAGTGCAAGTTTTGCAATAAATCCTTTAAAGTACAGTTTGAGACAAAGATGAACTGATGTAAACTTTACAGAAGTTTTCCAGCTGAAAGAATTAGGAGACATCCTGTTAATACTTCTAACTGACAATAATTAGTCTTGAGCAGGCAAGAATTTTAAGGTTACCTAAGAAAAGACTGGTGGAAGGAATGAAGTGATACTTCTAAACTTAAGATTACTTTTGGGTGGTAGGAGCAGAATAAGCCTTAATTTCCCTAGGAAAACAATATACTTGGGATTTTTTCCCAGAATTAGAAAGACCATCTTCAGTGTGCAAAGGCATAAGAAGCACTGCTGTTCCCTAATGCTGATCAACATCATTTTCAGTACTACAAATCTTGCCTCTATTTCTATTCAGAGCCTAAAATGAAAAATATTCACAGGAGTTCTTAGCTGCCAGAATAAACAAGATATATTACAATAACATCCGCTTACTTTAGTTCTTCTCGCTCTTTTTGGCAGTTCCCAATGAAGTTGCCAAACTGACATGAATGGACATGCTCATGGATCTGAAGGAGGAAAGCTTCATTGTACTCAAAGGCTTGTGGAAACTGCTCAGTCAGATTCCACACACTTTCTAAAAACTGGGTGAACACTGGCGAGATCTCTTTTGGATCACCATCCAGCTGAGAACACCTGAAAAAAGATCCCATAAACAGATTAAACCCCATTTAAGTTTAAAATCAAAAAAGTCTTAGTTGCACTTATTTTAAAAGTGACAGCATATTAATTTGACACTAGCTTTGGTTTGGATATTAAGCACCTAACTTTGAGAACTGGGACGATTTTTTAATAGAAATAAGTTTATATTTAACCTTTTTTCTGACTTGTAAGTAATCACACATCTATATTCAATACAGAAGAGCAACATAAGACAGTTAAGCTCCTTTGTGTCTATTACTCCCATAGTAATATTTGGAGTGCACTAGCTAAAAGCAAATTAATAAGCAGTAAATAGCAGCAATGCTATTGTCATAGCTTATGATAGGCAAATCAAGAGAAAAACATACAGGCTTCATCATTAAAAGCAAGAATAAATGTACACTCATTTCTAAAGATATCAACAGTATTTTATATTACATAAATAGTGAGGATGTAGCTTTAGATTGATTTTGCATATGTGCAGACCTAGCTGCAGTCATCAACATCCAAGTGTGAGGCATCAGTAGCACCAGAAATACGTCTACAATAATATAAATCTATTATCCAGTAGGTATTTGAATAAATAACAATACATGAAGTGTGTTGTCTACTGAAAATAGCTTACTCGTTGCAAGATTTCTAGCAACACTGCAGTAGTTTAACATCCACAATGTCTTCTTTTTTTTTTTCTTGTTTTTTTAAGAATACTTAGTTAAGCTCACTGTGTTTTAATTTATTTTTAAATATTAAAAATAAATACATTTTACAGTATTGGAAGAGTGAACTACCTGTCAGAGAACTTGTGCCCAAAAGAAATCCAGTCTTTCTCTATCAAGACCTAGAAGGTAAAAACCAAACCAAAACAAAAGGAAACAGTTAGTTCCAATCAACACATGGAACTACCTTTATGTACTTTCAGGACTTCCCAAAACACCGTATATTGCCACTGCAGAATACTGTTGATTTTCCTACTCTAAAATTCAGAATAATTCTTCCAAAAATATTCTTCCTCTCTACAGAAAGATGAAGAAATGTAGATTGCTTAAAGATTTTATCTTTTCTGCTACTGGGGGAGCTGTCATTTTTAGATTTTAATACTGTTGATTTGGGGACAAGTGACAAGCACAGAGGTACTATAATTTAGTAGATGTACTATCTTACTTAAGCACTTTGGAATCCTTATGTCACAGGTAAGGAGGCTTTTTTGGAAGCAAAAGGCAATCATTGCAACATTTCTGCAGGGTGCCTGAAGCAACACACTATTTGCATTTAAGTTTTCTTGATTTTAAATAAATGCTTCTTCCCAGGGGCAAAGTATTTCTAAAAGAAAGATTTACCAGTATACTGCAAATCCAAAAAAAGCATCAGTAGGTTTACACTGCTTCCTTTCTTACTCAAACATTTTATTATAGCCTTTATTTATCAAGGAACAAATCAACAATGCAAAAACTTGCTTACCATGAATCCTTTGATTGTTCTGTAATAGGAATCTAGCAAGAGAGCTCCAAGAGAGCAAACTTGGGAAGTCCTATCCCAGCCATCTGAGCAGTGCACTAATACACTTGCACTCTCAACTGCTATTGCCTGCAAGACACAGTTGTTTCTTAGTGAATGTTCTGTTCCAGGCAGTAGTCAAAATTTAATCAATAAATACAATAGCTACATTTATCCCACACTCACAGCACAGACTATTTTATTTTACAAAACCAGAAAAATGTTTATTATGAGGCAAGGATTTGATACTATCAGAAAGCTAGGATTTTTCCTCCACGGAAATGTAGAAAATTCCTTATAAATAAAAGAAATTCCACTACCACCTTTGCACAAGGTAACAAGAACATCTACAGTGATTCCAAGTTCTCTTTCCACCCCTTATAAAACTGAGCTTATAAATCCCTGAGTAATGCAAAGTAAGAAGTGTACTACGCATTTCAGACTAAACAGGTTAAAAAGCCCAGAACACCACACGTCATTGACGATACCCACTTGTTCATCAAAATACACAAAAGTTAATGGCTAGAAAATATTTTTGAAGGTCACCTTGAGGGCAATTGTCCATTTTGAACTAAAGTAACTCCTGATATTTTCTCTCAGTAACAACAACAATCCTATTTTTGTTCCTTCACACAGCCCCCCTTAGGTCAAGCTACTGGCTTTACAGATGCCTCGCAAAGACTCTTCATAAAGAGTCCGATTTCCTTGACAAATGAAGTCAATGTAGCCAGTTTGGCTTCTCTGCCATTAGTGCCCTAGGAGTTCTGTTTTTCAGGTTACGCTAAATAACAGTTCGCTCCATCTACCTCCAAACTGGCTACAACTTTCATAAATACCTAAATGCGCCAGGCAACATAAGAATCACTTCATCTCCCAGTAAGGTGACCAAAGAGCATTAAGAAAGTAAATACCTCAAAACATCAGCTCGCATATTCAACATTTCAAAACAAACCCACTTAAAATAGTGTATCCATGTATCTGTATAGTAAGCACCTACCGCCAAAAAGGTCAGTTGCAGAATTTTACACTGTACGAATTACAATTTTACATTGTACTTGCCTGGTGGCAAGTCAACCTCCTATCAAACAAAGCAGCAGCATGCAAGTTACCTTGACTAGGAAGACAGCAGCATCCAGCACAGCTTTGATGTGACGCAGCCATCCAGAACTTTCCAAACCAGACAAAAAGTCATTGACTGACAAACCCTTTGTGCCACTGACTGAAAGAAACCAAGAGTTAGAAAGCCATAAGAAGTTACAGCTACCTATAACCTGCAATGGAGAAAGAATAATAATTGTATGTTGTTTCTAATGCCCCATGTTGTAAGCTGATTAGAAATCTTTCAGGAAACCACCATTAAATGTTTTCTAACCCTTTTAACAAATGTTTTTTGACTCTGTAGAACTACACTAACTATAAATAGCAAGAGCAAGATTTTTGTGTCTTTTTGACAAAGTAACATTTCAAGTAAATACACTGGTTAACCCCAACAGGGAGCTTTACCCTTGCCTCACCAAACAAGGTAAGGGTAAGGCAACAGAAATGCCAAATAATCTTTACCTCCGACTATGGGAGGAAGTGAATCAGCAGAGAAAGTAGAGAACAAAATTCACCAAGTCATTCTGTGACACAATTTCATGTTCAGTCAAATCCCCTAATCTACTGAAGGGTATGGCCTCTGAAACCACTACCTCCTGAACCTTTCCTGCACTACATGGTTCTCAGCTTTCAGCCATGAAAGCTTTGGTATACTCCCCATTGCTCAGAAGTCGCAGTGCCAATTGCTGTTGAATGCTGCAACAAAGACAGGCTTCCAAGTAAGCATTCCAGCACCTTTTCTAAAGTCCTTGGATATTTGTCATTTACAAAAACTGTCTAGCAAACTATAGCACAATGAGGTAACAAAACATCAAGAAACCCTGACAGACAACCAAATTTTAAATGTTAGTCTGTAAATATCAGTAAAAGCAGCAAAACCTATGTTAGTTTTCCCTAGTCTTTGAAAGAGACAGCATCATCAGGCAAGTGTGGCTTCTGAAAGGTCTAGCACATGGAGGAAATCAGCCGAGGACGATTTGATCCATTCAGACAGCTCACACTCCCTGTACACCAGTGGTTCCGTACATTTGTTCAACCACAACAGTATACAAACACGTACACAACCCCATGGTAAAGATAATAAAAATATTCACGTCTGTAAATTCAAACATGTGCATGGAAGGGACTGGACAGATAAGGCAATGTCTACCCCTGCATTCTGTACCTTGTAGCTTAAAGCACAAGGTTTTAGCTGGAAAATAAACAGGCTTCCAGCCCTCGGTTTGTTTTCACCCAGACACTGCTGTCAAAATCTGCTTTTCATCAGAATTTTCAGCTGGATAAAAATATTTCACCACTAGCATTTCCCCATTCTAGCTAGACTTCTGTATTTTTACAAACCAAGGCAGAGATAAGAACACGTTTTGAGTCTAAAGAATTACTTCCCATTTCTGAGTTAACACAGACATTTTTATACTGGTTAACGATGAAACAAAGAAATTAACTGACACCGTTTTGACGTTAAAAATGCTGGGGCGGGGGGGGGAACCAAACACACACCTCTCCAGTCCCTTAAGGTCACTAACAGACTGAAATATGATTTCTGGTACTACTAAGATCTTTAGCTACTTCAAAATAAATATTATTTAAGACAGTTTTGGCTAAATGGATCCTGTCACAGACACATGCCCTGCATGCATCTGAGACCCAAAATCTCATGTTCCATTGCTTGATTGTCCTTATACATACTACTAGCAAGGCTTCATGCAGCACTTCGAAAGGTGACTAGAACCTGCAAACTGAAGTACAGTGGGTCGGAAGCAGAGGTTGTTTTTAACAAATTAAAAAATCCCGAACAACCCCATACAGACACTCTACACAACCCTCAAAAAAACTCTCTTGGTTAACACACTTCCATCATCAAAACATACTCAGCAAACCACAGCAGCTATTATTGAGCCTCTTCCTCAAATATTTCCTGCAAAAATGCTGGTTTTTGACGGACAAAACATTTTGCTTACCAGAGTTCAATTTTCTCTGATACACAGTACTGTATTTTTGAATATATGAAAACTAGACTTTAATACCACAGCCAAAATTTTAGTCTTTGTGAGAAGAAGGACTTCAGGGTGTTGGCTGATGAAAAACTTAACATGAGCCAGCAGTGTGTGCTCGCAGCCCAGAAAGTCAACTGTGTCCTGGGCTGCATCAAAAGCAGCGTGACCAGCAGGTCGAAGGAGGTGATCCTGCCCCTCTACTCTGCTCTTGTGAGACCTCACCTGGAGTATTGTGTGCAGTTCTGGTGTCCTCAACATAGAAAGGACATGGAACTGTTGGAACAAGTCCAGAGGAGGGCCACGAGGATGATCAGGGGGCTCGAGCACCTGCCATATGAAGATGGGCTTAGAAAGTTGGGGCTGTTCAGCCTGGAGAAGGCTGTGTGGAGACCACATAGCAGCCTTTCAGTATCTGAAGGGGAGCTGTAACGATGCTGGGGAGGGACTCTTCATTAGGGACTGTAGTGGTAGGACAAGGGGTAGTGGGTTAAAACTTAAACAGAGGAAGTTTAGATTGGATATAAGGAAGAAGTTCTTTACTGTAAGGGTGGAGAGGCACTGGAACAGGTTGCCCAAGAAAGTTGTGAATCTCTATTGAGAAGCTGCCATCTCTGGCAGTGTTCACAACTAGGTTGGACAGAGCCTTGGGCAACATGGCTTAGTTCAAGGTGTCCCTGCCCATGGCAGACAGCTTGGAACTGATGACCTTAAGGTCTTTTCCAACCCTAACTATTATATGATTCTATGATTTTTCCACGGCTGTTGTACAGATGCCCATCAGGGGAGCAGAGTCACCCTGTCCACACTGACACACTACTTAAGAACAGTTTTTTTAAGTATCTTGTATTTAGTGAAATAAAAATCAGCTGAATCAAAGAAAAGACTGTAAACCCCCCTAGCATGCTTCATGGTGTACTCCCATTGCAAAATTTTGTTAGGAAGGATTATGTCTTACATATTGCTTGTAAATGTAATCGTTCAATTCTGAGGGCTAATCAGGCAAATAGACAAAGAGCCAAAGAGCAGGACACATGCTGAAGAATAAATAACAGTAGTTTGTTATAAATAAAGCTGAGGACAGTCCTGGTTACAATGGCTGTTGAACTAACAGGGTCATTGGCATCACATTCCTAATTTGAGAACATTCAGTTCAGCACATCCGGGGAAGCTAGAAGTTAAAAAGACATCTGTCCTGGGTTCGGCAGTAGCAGTTCTTTTTCTCCTTCTTAGTAGCTGGTGCAGGGCTGTGTTTTGATTTTCGGCCTGGGAACGGAGCTGATAACACAAATGCTTTAGTCTGACCAAGGACTTTCTGAGCCTCATGCTCTGCCAGGGAGGAGGGGAAGCTGGGAGGAAGCAGAGACAGGACACCTGACCCAAATTGACCAAAGAGGTATTCCATACCATAGCACATCATGCCCAGGATGTAACAGAGAGCTACCCGGAAGGGCTAGTAGACTGCAGGGTTGGAGTAGGTATTGGTCGGTGCTCGGTCAGGTGGGGTTGGGGGAGTTATCGGTCGGCTGGTGCTGAGGTGTTGTATTCTCTTCCCTTGTTATTTCCTTTATCATTATTATTATTGGTGGTAGCAGTAGTGATTTGTGTTATACCTTACTTACTAAACTGTTCTTATCTCAGCCTGTGGGAGTTGCATTCTTTTTGATTCTCCTCTCTGTCCCTCCGAGAGTAGGGGGAGGGCAAGCAGAGGAGGGGAGTGAGAGAGCGACTGTGATTTTATGGCTGACTGGGTTTAAACTACGACAGCTCTTTTTGGCACCCAACGTGGGGCACGAAGGGGTTGAGGTAACGACAGATCTGACCGGAGTGTGTCTAATTGTATTTGTGATAAGCATTCATTGTTTTAGATCAATAGTCACTCATCACAATGCTGATTTATTGGCTCTCAAAGTTGTTCCTCTTGATCTCACAGTCTCAGTATATCGTACCTTACTTAGAGCTGGCAGTTGCTGTGGTAATGTTTTTCAAGTGTGGGGCTTGGGCTAAAGTTCTTGTTCTCATTGTACTTTATGATAATGATTTGTAATACAACAGAATCATTGATCATGAAACTGATCTGGCTTATGTTCCCAGTGTGGTCACCACCTTTATACTTTGGGAGATATATAATAAAGGTGCTTAGCAATTACACATCTTTTTTCTCCTTCTTGGGTGGTCAACCTGTGAAGGAGACAGTCTTTTACCCTCCCAGCCCCCCTCTCAGACCATTTACAGCATCATTTAAAAGTTTTGAAGTTCTTAAATTGCCTTTTAATACTGTTGAGACCTGTTTGCTGATTGTGATGGGGATCAGCATGTCGACACACACAGAGTGTGTTTTACCCACAACCATTTTGTCTGATCTCAAAAGAAGCAGAGTCAGGTTTGGGTCTTGTCTAGAGTTAGATGATGATACAGGAAGAGCAGGGGATTTTCCCCAGGGCTGGACAGTCATGAGTGGCAGTGGGTGTAGGACAGTATGAGCAAGCATCTGGTCCACTGGGCCCCTCCAGTGCTTTGGAAGCGTTGGAGATGGAAGGCAGCTGTATGGAGTCCTCAGCAACAAGCTGCAGAAACTGCTGACGGGGACAGGGAGTTATTTTGAGCCTGGTGGGCCCATGGCACTTCAGGCCATCAGGGCAGAGATGCAACTTAGAGATGGACTCATGATCGAGGGGTGAACTTAGCAATGGACACTATCGACCAGGTTATTCACAAGTGTGAACACTGCACACAGCCTCTCCTGCTCTGAGAGACTGTTACAAGAGATGGAGCCTGACACCATGGACCAGATGGAGTCAGAAGCTTTATAGGGACTGGTCCATGCACTAAGATAAGAGTGCACTAAGATAAGAGTGCACTGAGATAAGAGTGATGGTATATTGAAAATGTGGGATCACATCATATTCATGATGTGAATGGTATGGAATAAGGGGTGGATACTGTCCTGGGTTCAGCAGTAGCAGTTCTTTTTCTCCTTCTTAGTAGCTGGTGCAGGGCTGTGTTTTGATTTTCGGCCTGGGAACAGAGCTGATAACACAAATGCTTTAGTCTGACCAAGGACTTTCTGAGCCTCATGCTCTGCCAGGGAGGAGGGGAAGCTGGGAGGAAGCAGAGACAGGACACCTGACCCAAATTGACCAAAGAGGTATTCCATACCACAGCACATCATGCCCAGGATGTAACAGAGAGCTACCCGGAAGGGCTAGTAGACTGCAGGGTTGGAGTAGGTATTGGTCGGTGCTCGGTCAGGTGGGGTTGGGGGAGTTATCGGTCAGCTGGTGCTGAGGTGTTGTATTCTCTTCCCTTGTTATTTCCTTTATCATTATTATTATTGGTGGTAGCAGTAGTGATTTGTGTTATACCTTACTTACTAAACTGTTCTTATCTCAGCCTGTGAGAGTTGCATTCTTTTTGATTCTCCTCTCTGTCCCTCCGAGAGTAGGGGGAGGGCAAGCAGAGGGGGGGGAGTGAGAGACTGTGTGATTTATGGCTGACTGCATTTAAACCACAACATCTTCCTCATTTTGAGCTATGAATCATTTTCATAGCATTTTGTTCCTGATCAGTCCACTGATGGCACATTTCTACAAGGGTCTCAGAAGTAAGTTATTGCATATGTCTTCTTCTTTGACCCGAAGGATACTTTCTACTACTAGACTGGCATTCAGCAAAATTCTAGTGAATTATACAGACTGAAGTAGAACTGTGTTCATTTACCCCAAAACCTGATCTGAAGATTAACTACAAATATTACTCATGAGTTTGTTTAAAACTGAGTTTATTTAAACTCAGTTTATTTAAACTCAGTTTAAGGTAATCCATCACCACAGATTACAGCAAACTGGTACTACACAAAGCTGGAATAAAATATAGGAATATCAATAAAGTTTGGTTAAGCTATTATTAAAAACTTGAGAAAAACATTTATCCTGTTTTCATATACACTGTTATAGCACAGTTAGAACATACCTTCCAAAAGTTTCTGTAAGCTGGATCTCATTACATGAATATTTTCAATGCCAACAAACTGGAACCTAATGTTAGAGTAGTTGTCTTCGTTCTCATAGCCCTTCCCGGCAGCTCTGTTTGCCATTGCATTAAGCTTAAAAGAGAAAAATAAAAATATTGAAAAATATCACTTGAAACAAAAAAACCTCTCAGATCAAGAAAACAAAGTCATACAATTTCAATGGAATACACTGGGAAAAGAAACACACAAGAGCACATACGATAAGCAGAATCCAACGAGTTAAAGGTTTGTGGCAAATCAACTTGACAGCATTCAAGTGTAAGAAAGGCATAGTATATAAAAAGTAACAGTCAGTCTATATTTAGAGTTGACATATCTGAATAATGCATTTAATGATTTCCTATTCTCTCCTCTGTATTTCCACTAGTAAAACTTCACTTATTTCTGAGCAAAACCACTACAAAACAATTAACCTAAAAGGGAAAGGCCCAGACCTAATCAAACATGTGCTTTCCAAGCATCCTAAAAACATTGCTTTTAGGGTTAAGAAGCTAATAAATTGCTGCAGCTATAAAAATTACAATTATAAAAAACAACAGTTGGCTCAGTTTCAGTCTGTCAGCCTGATTTAATGCTGAAAAATAAGTGCAGATCCTACAGGGCAGGATTTTTACTTTAGATACTTGTTTTCCAGATATGTTTTTCCTGCATTCAGAGATTTGAGTGAAATGAATACTAATTTAAATGCAGGTGATTCTGCAGAGTGGAAGTTACTCCACATTCCAACACAGGGCAACCCCCCCCCCCCCCCAACATAATTCAGTTTAATTAGATAGTGATGAAGTATGGTGGTGAGGCACTGAAACAGGCTGTCCAGAGAAGCTGTGGCTGCCCCATCCCTGGCAGTGTTCAAGGCCAGGTTGGATGGAGCCTTGAGCAACATGGTCTAGTAGGTGTCCCTGCCCATGGCAGGGGATTTGGAACTAGATTATCATTAAGGTCCCTTTTAACCCAAACCAGTCTATGATTCTACAATGACCTCAGAACACTACATAAGAATTTCCCCTATGTCTTCCTTAACCACATTTAGCATATTCTTAAATACACCTCTTCAGAAGTTCACCAGCATATTCAGTGAATTCTAGTGGAATCCTGAAAGGGCTTCAACTTCTTTAAGAAAAAAAAGTAATTAAATACCTGACTAGTGAAGCTTAACTTTAAAGAACATTTTTGCCCATGATAGAGTCTTACTTAACTATTTTTTTCAGAATTACACTGTATCCCTGTACTCTAATGTTCAGGAAGACAGGCAGGTCTGTAGAGCCTCAAGTATGTATGTACCTTTGGTCTGGTGTCCATGACGTACATGTAGCGATTTGAAGGATTCGCTTTACTGATGGCTTGCAACATGTGTTCATCTTCCAGGCACCTGGCACTGAAACCTGAGAGAGGTTGACTGCATCTGCAAATCGCAGCCTACCACACAAAATAACATTCAAATTAATCCCTGTAGTTGAAATGCTTTGCATCCTTCTAAAAAGGCACTGAAACAAGTTGTTTCATTTGGCAGATAACAGCATTAAACTGAAGAAGTTTAGGTGTTCTAACTTTTCTTAAATACATCGCTGGCAGACCTTCATACACAGTACCTACAACTTAAAAATTTTATCACAACTTTTTTTCAGGCTCACCTACATCGGGAAAGTACCAGTTTATATAGACTTTCCCCAAGTATAAAAGTTTAAAAAAGTATAGGCTGGAAAAAAAAAATACTTTCTGAAAACAAGCTGCTCTCTTGATATTATATAAATTATCGGTTTACTACTGCAAGTACAATATGTTATCATCTAATGTAATTTTCATCATCTCATTTTCAATTATATATTGCATTTCTTAAGGCACCAGGTGCATCTTACAAATAACTATTATCTTCAAATGCACCCAGTAGCTTAGCACTCATCCATCAAATTTTTCAACTCAGCAGGGTGACAATCCTCTCCATTCAAAGAGAACGCCCCTAGCCAAGACAGGGCAGATGCTGCTTCATATCACTCTACCAAACCTTGCAAAATCTTATTTCTCATCCTCTAGTTCTTGCAAATCGCTCAAACAAGCAGACAAAGAAACCCACAACACAGAAACAAAACCAAAACCAACCAACCAACCAAACAAAAAAAACCAAACCAATAAACCAACCCAAAAAAAAACCACACCACCAAACCAGTGCTCTTGTTTTGGTGGGGCTTTGTTGGGTTTTTTGTGATGTTTTATTTTTTTGGTTTGTTGTTGGGGTTTTTCTGTTGTGGTGTTGTGTTGTTTGTTTTTTTTGGGGGGGGAGGTTTTTTTGTTGTTTTGGGGTTTTCTTGCTGGGGAGAGGGAGGAGTATTTGATTAACAGATTTTATTCTTAATATATCAAAGAAGACAGATCACTTGACAAAAAGCTATTTTCATTTAAGGTCAGTCTCTGAAAACTTTAAGAGATTCAACTGATTACTTAAGGATTTCTTTTAACCTGGCTTAGCTTAACTCAAGAGCCTGTTAGACACTACTAGCATCAGCTGTATTTAAGGTTATCATGAGTTACACCATTCTTATACATGTCACTGTAGTTACCCCCTTGCCTACCCTGAACTACTGCCAAATATTGAGAAATACTCTTCAGTACATTTGTATTAAGAGGAACATTCACCATACCTCTTTATTTTTATGATAATATGACAACACTGGGAACCTTCCTTTGCTTCTGAACTTGGAGCTACCAACAATTATGGGCTTGCTTGCGGTTCTGGGAACATAAAGTTCTTTAGGATAGGTTTCACAAATCTGAAAGAGACAAACATGCAAACCGAATTTTATGTACAAGGCACAAAGCCTATACTAGTATAGTATCCAATTTGAGGGATGTTAGGTGAAATAAGGCAAAGGTTAAACACTAACAAGTTTCTCTATATATACAGAAATAGCTCAGAAGAGGAGACAAGCCACTGATAAAGTAGTACAAATTGGTACCCAAGTTATACAGTTAAGCACTGCTATACTTGCATTCACTTCTCAAGAATGCCACCTCAGCAGAAATGCTATGACTTCGTTTCAAATAAAATATTGAAATTATTTCCCTCATTTTTAATATTTGCAAACTATAAAGTAAAATGAAAGCTAATCTGGGAATTGGCTGCAGCACCACAGCCACTGTCTCCCACAGCCAACACTGCAAACACTCAAGCAGAATCCTTCTTAGTTAAGAGGTAACAACACTGCAGAGCACCAGACTTTCTTCAAACAGGTAAGCATACTCATAGTATTAGATTGTTTTCTATAGGACTAGAGTCAGAGGACAGAGCAGAAACAAATGCAAAGCAAAACACACTTCCATTACAGCACTCACCTTATAATCACGATTTGCATCAGACAACTGCCAGTTTGCATTTGGCACTCCCATTCTCTTATATTCTTCTGCTAGATCAATAAGCTGCCAGCCTTTGACTTGCTCAGATTCATTTTGTTTTGGATTATAAGAGAAGGCATACAGTTCTTCATATTTTGCTAAAAGGTAAAGAATAAGACTATGTAATGAGTTGTCCCCAGAAAGGTCTGAGTGGAGAAAAGCAGCACAGTTGGCAAGCCTTGAACTTGCCCAAACTGCAGAGAAAGTTTTAGGCTTCAAATTCTCAGAAGCAAGACTAGATACTTGACACTCTTGATATATTTATCATACAGTTAACTGACACAATTACAGATACTTAGTTAAAGCTAGGTTACGAAAACTTCCTTGAGTGTGCATGACCTGTTTCAGGAGGGACATTTCTAATTCCATGAGGGCAAAGCAGAGGTCACAAAAAGAAAACTGACAAAATTAAACAAGGCAACAGGCAGAATTATTAGAAGACTTCACAAGCATTTTATCTATGTAGCACACCAATTAAGAGACTATACGCATTTATAGTCACAATTTTAGGAATAACACTAGGAAGGCAAAACAACACAGGAATCTCACATTATCTCAGTGAAGACCAGTGACCTACAAGAGCCAAACACATCTTCTGAATTTATATGGAAATGAATATTTAACCATTAAAATTCCTCTACATACCAAACCCATTTATTGACTTTTACATAATGCACATACAAAAAAATAATAAAATATTAAGAGCCACAGATTTACCACCACTACCTTGTTATTTAGGCATATACTGCGAAGTCTTTTACAGTTAGAAGTATTACCTGTTCTTGACAGCTGAAGCAAAGAGTTATAAATGTCATGACAATCTCTCTCCCTGGGAACGACAAAGTGAACTATCCTGAAGTTCTTGCACTGGATGACAAGGGGGCAGCCAGAAGTAGTCAAGGGAAGTTTTTCCACCACAGCAATGTGATGATGTAGTATCTGCAGCATACAAAAACTCAGTGTTAGCACACTGATGAAAAATGAGAACAGCATACATGCTGTTTACAAGAACAGATGTAAGACACATTAAGTGATCTTGAATATGGACTTTGACTAATTCTGTCAATCATTTAGTTATAAAAAGAAATAAATTTAGAAGAAGAAATCAAAGACTGGCATTTTGGTCAGGATATCATAATTTTTCAAAATACAGTTATTCTCTCACTTCATATTCTGAAGTGCTACCTAATGCTTGTAAGGAATAATAAATAACCTTCTAAATCCAAAAGGAAGAAGTAAAGCTCCACTGTGGTTACTCCTCTGTAACTCTGCTGACAAGCTTAGTGCTAATTAGGCAGGACCCAAACAGGATACTTTTTTATTTTAAGGATCTACAGGAACATATTTCAGAATTTTCAGGCAAAATAGACAACTCAGGAAAAGCTATTCAAAGTATAACATACAGAAGATGAAGATTTTAAAATGCTAGTATTCAACACCTACAGAATGAGCACAAGATAAGAAAAACATCTTCAGTATTACCCATTGTGTTATGTAGACATGACAGTCTCTCAGCTAGATTTTGCCTTTCAACCACTTTACAGAAGACTGTCAGTAACGGATATACAAAAGCCCTTGATAGATTTATCTTTGTGGCAAATCTACACAACACTTAGGAAACTAACAACTGTTCAATCATGGAAAGAAAACCACAGATACATCACCTCAACTGAACAAGATGTTCTTATAGGATTTTAATTAGCTCACTGAAACAATCACCTTCTCTTAAATACTGATCAAAATTAGATAGGCATCTGAAAACTATGCTGCCAAATATGCATATACAAAGAAACTATATCTTGAAGACATTAGCGTAAGTATACTTGGTACTTGCATTATCATCACAGAAATGCAATAATCTGAATGCAGGTGCAATTTCCCCAAAATGAAACCTTTTAACATAGTGCACAGGGTGACACAAATAATGCTCCTGAATCATGCTCTCACCAGTAACCCATTTTGCCTGAAAGGATACAGTTTGGTTTGTATAAAACTGTACATTGTACCCAAGAACAAATCAGAGAAAAATAACTTATTGAAAACACCATGAGACACCTAGTTGGACAACCAGGATACAGGATGAAGGGTAAACCAGAAAAATACACCTACAGGAGAAAAATTAACCATACCCAGGGAAATGAGATTTCATCCTGAAGGATGACAGGCACTCATTTGGCCAGGTAGCTGAGCTATAGGGAAAGCCAGACCTTGATGTCCACATGCATGCCATTAGGGCCCTGAACAGAAAAGCTAATGGGAATTACTGAACTAGCCAACTTTGATGGTACAACACTGGCACAGGTCACCAAGAAGCTGCAGCCCCTTCTGCATCATTTTATTCCAGAGATGACGACTTGGGAAGAAACTGCTGCTTGTCATTCAAAAAAGGACATGGGATATTCAGTATTTCACAAAAGCCTAGATCTTGTGATTTTTCTGTCTCGTTTAACTTAGGCAGGCTCTAAATACAAAGAGAATTAACACAGAAATTTTAAACCTGATGCTTAAATTACCTATCAGTTTCCCACTCCCGCCTCTGAATTGTGGTGCAAGTCAGTTATTCAAAGAAAACCACCACACATTCACTCAGGAACACAAATGAAGGCTACGGAAGAAATTACAGCAGCCTGAGAAGTGAACATTTTCAACAACACCCTATTTCCACTGCAGCAGTGTCACGCAAGAGTACAATCTGTAAATAATTAACTTATTATGATACCATGAACAAGGGGAGTGTGGAGAATAACTTATAACTTCAGTGAACATTTCAGTAAACAAATTTAACCTTAGATCAGGAAACACAAATGCAGCTGGAGAACCTCAGCTTCTGAGGTGCAAGCATTCATTATCCTTACCCATGTCTCTCTCTGGCTTGAATCTATGAATAACAGATGAGTTGCTGTAAGGTATAGAGTTCCCGTCAGTGACTTATTGCTTGTGCTAAACCTATCTAGTAATTTCACTTGCTCGACCTGTAAGAAGAAAAAAAAAAAAGGAGGGGGAGCAAAAGTTAATATTGGGGTGGGTTTTTTGGTACAAAGCAAAATATTAACTGCAAAAAGGTCTGTCAGTAGAAAACAGTAGAAAGCATAACAGCATACATACAAATATTCAGGCTAAACTATTAAGAACACAACAGTGGTCACACAAGCTTTGAGAAGACTGACTAGCTACAATACCCTGTTTCAGTACAAAAGTGAATAATGAAGCCACAATGCTAGACTCTGAATACTCACTCCACGTACATAACTACCATGGTTATTTACTAGTAAAACAGACTAAGATACCAATTTTTTTTAAATAATTGAGAACATTAATAAGCTTTTAGACTCCTTCCCCAAAACAGCAAACACACACTAACAACTTCCTGTTATTCAGATGCCAGCACTGAATGAATTAAGAGCTCATCTTAGTAACATGCTTCATTGGCTCTCTGCAGACTCAAAGCCATAAAAATGATGTCCCTCCTAACTTCAGTTTTAGGTATCTACTGCCTTTTATATCATCCCCAATTTTAAAAGTTTAGATCATCATAACCTTGCCTCAGTCAAAAATAAAATACTACTGGAATTCTAATAATTTTAATAATCTCCTAGAAATTCAAGGACTGCCATATGGAGTTTCAACCTTGAGTCTTGCAAGGGCAAATTCCTCCTCCTGGTATTCCATCAACATTGTTATCTCAATCCTATAGAAAGCAATTCAAAATAAAGTGATTTCTAGAGAGCCTGCATTTATCTGCTGCTTATAACTTCACAGGCTCCACAGTTTGCTTTATTTGAAAAAAACATGATTCTCTACGTGCAAAAACAGGAAAGGAGCATGGCTTATCTCCACACATTCCTCTATTTCTTGGCAGCACTGTGTCATTACTGCCCAGTTAAAGCTCTTTTACTTGAGGCTTGCTGTTACTGACATTAAATGCATGATAGAACTCCAAAAACATCCACACCAGCAAGACCAGCACTCAGATGAGGTGACTAAGACAGCTCATATCTATTGTGCTGATGTTAAGCTGCTTGTAATTCACATGTACAAACTTATTTATCTACTAAAAGCACATGTAATTACACAAAATTGCCTTATCAATTCTGGTATTTTTTACAATCTAGCAAGGCCAGATTTTGTGTCTGAAAGTTAGAAAAGCCACTTAGTGCATACAAAATAATGTAGGAAACACAAACATCAACTAAAATCCAGTGACACTATGATACTCTAGGTTTCAATTTAGAAAGCAAAAATAAATACTTGGAAGCTACATGCATCAGTACCTCAAAATACATCATGCTGTAACCAGCAAGGTTACATTGCTCAGATACAGAGTAGCATAAAACAGTATAGCACAGCCAAAACAGAGCTCTATTTTGGACAGCTCTGCAGCAGTAACTGCTCAGGTACCTGTCACTGCACCTCCTCAGCAAATTGAGAAGTGCACAGAAATTGCTCCAGTTTTGTTTCTGTAACACAACCCACAAAATCCTGGCATGTGAAGTTCCATTCTCCTCCATGTAACAAGGGAGCTATTCTGAAAGCTGTATTTCTATGTTAGATAAGGACAGGCATTAGTGCTCCGGCTTCCTCTTACATAGGTGAAATCGTCAAGAATCTTTAAACACCATCAAATTGTAATTCAGATTCAGCCTCCACAGATTCCATGTTCATGTAAGCTTACCCCAAGCCAGCTTTAACAGTTATTCAGCTAGGACACTTCCTTTTCAGCTGTAAAGTTTGGCAAATCCTTAGTTACAGAAAAACATGTCAGCCATCAGTTCAGAGAATGGGTTCACAAGATTAAGAAACTGAGGACTGCTATTGAGTTTTAGCACATCTGCAAACAAACATTTTCAGTCGCAGCTGACATCTGACAGCAGCTAGCAATAACAAATTAGTGAGTTTCTAAACCAGTAAGAATTTGAGCACCTACCTCAATAATATAGTGCACTTACAGTGAAAGAGTCACTGAACAGTCTATTGGGATTAAGAGTTTCAGACCAAAGGCAAAAAACCCAAGGAAATGTTTCAATATAGGAGACAAGTTAGAACAGAAAGGAAGACTGCAACTATACTTCTGAAGTCTTGCATCAAAAAAGCTGAGGAGTTAAATTAGGACAATGAATCCAAGACAAAACAATTACAGTATGTTATTTCAGGATTCTTTTACTAGACATTCGCTAAAATTAAAATGCATTTTCCCTTACCCATTTAAATCTCACTCTTGCAAACATAAGTTTAGGATTTAGCAGTCAAGCTAAGCAAAACTTTCCATCCTCAGTAGAGGACCCATTAGTATTTTAAATAAAACAGGTTTGATTTCAAATATAAATCTAGATTTGACTGAAGAAATTAGTCTTTGCTACCTTGCTTTGCTTTAAAGTATTTTTAAGGACACTTTAGTTTTAAAGCTTCATTGCAAAACCACAATATTCTTATTTGTAATTTCACCACCACCTATTGTGATCTGGCTTTCATAATTTGTTGCTATTTAAGTATAAATTTCTCAGATAGAAGTTATTACCATGTTGACCTCACTTTTTTATTCAACATAAATCTATTGGACAGTTTAATTTCACAAGCAGTAAACTGTATTTCAGAGAGCTGTGCAGACAGTTTCAGGACAATTCTAACTTCAACATTTCCAGCAGACTGAAGTTTGAGGAAGAATAATACCTATTTCATCACATTCTCTAAGGGATGACAACTTCCCTGGACAGCAGCTAATTTGTGCAAGACTGTACTGTTGTTTCAAGCTTATTTCATTATTACTTTAATAAAACAGACAGGAAAAAAACCCAAAACAAATGTTAAGTGCTTTCAGATCAGAAAATGTAAATGTGTCTCAATGAGATCCAACTTGAACCTACACATGCACTGAAGTTTTAAGGCCCACAGTGCAGGCTGTACTTAATTTTCTTACTTCCTATAACTGTAATGCTTGGAATTACTACCATCTAGCATATATGCTTTTTAATCCACCTGGATATTCAATAAACAAACAGATACAAAAAGCTAAGCAAGCATCACAATTATAACCAAATCCTCATGCTATTTCTAGCCATGAAATTGATACTTTTAGAACAGATTACTTCTTTAATGAATTATAAAAATACTTGCTACAAGCAGTAAGTTTTGTATAAATTGCATTCAGAGCTTGTTTCTCTCTCCAGTTATATTGCTACAAGAAGTATTTTTTCCCCAGCAGGGAATCAACAACCTGCAGAAACACAATGATCTATAAATGGAAAGAATTCAGTGACCTGTACCTTTCCAGTCTCAATTTCAAGTTTTAAACTTACATGGGCACTCGGATCATCAAAAGACTTTAGCTTTAATCTAGTTTTTATCCTGAAGTTAGCTATTGACTGCAACATTATTAAGTTCCTAAACAAGGAGTTTCAGGTTTACAACTAAATAGGCTGGCAAAAAACCCTTATCTCCAACCTGTGATTTTGGTGCAGGACTATTTCATCCAGTAATCTAGTTTACTAGGTGTCACATGTCACTAAGAGCAGCTTCATCAGAGACCTCCTTTTCCACATATACACATGCAAACATACATGAAAAATAAAAACTAGTTACTCACATTTCATATAAAAAATATAAGGTATTAATAAAAATATTGTTCCTTTATATAATTATTGGTTAAACAATAACTATTTAGTCCTGAAATATGACCACTCCTTTTCTCCGCACACCTATAAATCTCATTTAAAGTCAAGACTGCCAGGTTAGGGAACTAATCACTTGACAGTTTCCAGAACCCGACAAAGAGAGGCAGTCTTTTTAGTAGCCCTCACAGCAAGGGCTGATGAGCAAGATGACAAAGATACTGCTAGAAAAGTAATTCTACAAAACCTATGACATAAAAATATTTACAGAAAGAACGACCTTTTTTACATCTTCAGTATAGAGGAAAAACAAACTAACAAACTAAAAATAGGAAAAAAGGCCCAGAGAAGCCTAAAGTGCCAACTGTGGCTTAGCTAATGTTTTTGAATAGCCTAACACATTGCACACATACTGATAGCTGCGTTCCTAACAACACACACCACAACCTTTAAAAAGAAGAAAAAAAAAAAAAAAAAAGGGAAAACAACGTTGTTGTCACAGCCTATTTGCCTCCAGAGCTAGGAAAAGCTGCATGGAACCGCATCCAGAATACACAAGCCAACTGCCGCCGTCTCCAGCTGGCTGCTGCTGCTGTTTCCCCACCCCACACTAGGCCCCTGTTACACCAGGATGATTTTATCGCATCCCCGTCATTTAGGGCACGGCTCACTCCGCAGGGCTACACCAGGGAGGCACGCACCGAGCCCCGCCCGGGAGCTCTCACACCTTCCAGCCCCGTGAGGAAGGACACCCGGAGGAGCCCCCAAGAAGGCAGGTGCCCGGCGCCCCGCGGCAGATGCCGGCTGCTCCCAGGATGCCCCCATAAGCACGGGCCGCCCCGGAGTCACTCGCGGGAAGACACCAACTACAAAATGGAAGGCAGCGGACAACAACGCCCTCACCCACAGCTGACAGCTGCAGCGCAGGGGCTCCCCGGGCCGAACCGGCCCTCCCCACCCCACAGCTACTTGAGCAGCACCGACAACACCAGCACTGAGCTACCAACCGTGCCCGCAGCCGACAGAGAGAAGCCGAGGCAGAAGTACCTTGGTGGTGCGGATGTGCTCCATAGCAGCGCCACTTCCCTACAGCCACCACCCTCCACAGCTCTCCCGGCCCCGGGCGGCCGTTACCTAGGAACGCTTCCGGGGCGGGGCCAGGCGGAGCCGAGCGGCGCTGGCTCCCTGCAGCGCCCCCTCGCGGCATATGGAGGGCACTACGTCTCCGCCAACAGCGCGCATGCGCGGCGCTGCCAGCCTGCCTGCAGTGGGGAGGAGGCGTGTGGACGGCGGGAGCTGTCGCCTGGGTAATCCAGGCCTCCATTCGTGTCACGGAGAGTTTCAGTCTGTTAGAGTCTCGTGAATGAGGAAATCCCTGGAAGATTGTAGTTCTTGTCGTATCATAGAGGGCTGAGGTGGGAAGGAACCTCTGCAGGCACCTAGCCCAACCCCTACGTGTAAATAGGGCCACTCAACCACGCTTAGGTGGGTTTTTACTGTTGACAAGGATGGATCTTTCTGGACAAACTATAAAGTTCAGTTGCTCTCACAGGAAAAAAAAGTGTTTCCTGATGTTCACATAGACGTTTCTGTGTTTCAGTTTGTGCCCACTGCCTCTGGTCCTGCCACTGGGCACCACTGAGAAGACTCTGGCTCCATCTACTTTGTGCCCTCTGGTCAGGTAGTCAAAGATCCTGATAAGATCCCCCTGAGCTTTCTCTTGGCTGAGCAGTCTGCTCATCCAGCCCATACAGTAATGACTTCTCTGTGAGGGTATTACGGAAAACAGTGTCAAAAGGCCTTACTGGAGTAAGAACTATTACAGGTGCATTGGGGAGTTTAAGGCTGTACAGGAACAAGTTATTGTTAAAATAAGAAGTTGCACAGTGCAGTGACTCATCCATGTCAGAGTTATGTGGGAGCACAAAAATCTTGTGTGTGCTGCACAGTATTTAAAAGATATGCTAAAATTTAGCTTAAAGGTTTCAGAATGGACTATATAGGTCTTGCTGTTTTCATACTGTTAATCTAAATTAGAACTGGTTCAGTAAGGCAGGTTTTATACAGAATTAACCTCTTTTAGTAATGTGGACTTCATAGTTTAGAACTTGGTTTTGAGTGGTAGCATCCACAAGGCTCTTAGTGACACGATTTAGTGTTGGACTTGGCAGCCCTGGGGTAATGGTTGGACTTGATGATCTTAAAGGTCTTTCCCAACCTACTTGATTCTATGAGTTATTAAAATCATACTGTGAAAGCATCACTCTGCCCTTTTCCTGTTGTGCCGGTATATGTTGTCACTTCATGGCCTGTCAGATCAGAAGAATTTGTTGGCAAACAACTCTACAGAAATCACTCTATAAGTGCCATTTAACAGTCAGCAGTTTGGGGGCTTTAATTTCTTTAGCACGTTAAAAGCTAGGCATGAGTAAACATCGACTAAACCACAGATCACATTTAACTACGCCTGAAGCTCTGCCTCGCGTGAAGGCCAGCAATCAAATCACCCAGAAATGATCTCGAACATCATTTCAGTAAACAGTCTGTGGCCACCCATAGTCTTCAGCAGTCACGGCGCAGAGCAGCAGAACAGAGCTGGGTGTGCATTGTTCAGCATGCTTTGAGGGACTCTGGAGGTAACCGTATGAGCTTCTCACAGCGCCACGGTTCATCCAGACACGCGGGTACATTCGAATTGCCCGTGAGGCTGCGGGCAATTGCCATGTACCTGAGAAGTACATTTCCCCAGGGCTTCCCCCGCGGGTGCTTCCACCTACCAAGCTAAGCCCCTCCGGAGCGCCCCCCACCCCCTCACCCCATGGCCTGCCCCACCACCAGCCTCGGCCCAAGGCCCAGCACCGGCCCAATGGGGCTGTTCGGGCGAGCGGCGGTGCCGTCCCACACGTTACTGTCGCTTTAAGGGCCGGCGGCGGTGGGGCTGTTCCGTGGTGCATTGCGGCGGGCTCGCGCAGGGAGCGTGGCTGGTGTCCGCGCGGTCGCTGCCGCCGCTCGGTTCAAAGTGGTTGCCGGGCGTGATGAGGCCCTGAGCAGCCGCCGCCGCGCCCGAGCAGGCCGCCGCCGCCACCACTGCTCTTTCCGAGCCCTCGCCGGCCGGGCCCGCTGCAGCCTCTCCGCTCTGGGGCCGTTCCCGCTGTTGCCGCCATGTCTACGGGCTTCTCCTTCGGCGCGGGGACCTTGGGCTCCGCGGCGGCCGCCGCCGCCGGGACAGGAGGAGGGGGCGGAGGCTTTTCCTTTGGAGCTGCCACGCCGAGGTAATGGGGCACCCTCCCGCTCTGCCCGCCCCGGCACTGGGGCCGCCGGTGCTCTGCGGGCCTAGCCTGGGCCAGGGCGGCACGCGTGTTCGTGCGTGTGAGTGCTGGGTGCGGGGGCGGAGTCGCAGACCCTGGGCTCTGTGTCCCGGTGCTTCTGCTGCTGCCGGAGGGCCCTGGAGGTCCGGCTCTCCTGGCCTAGAGGGTCCCTGGTGCTCGTATGAACTGGCTTCACCGTTCTCCTACCAGCTCGCAGGGGCGAGGGAGCCCTGCCTGAGTCGGCGGGTTCGTCACATGGGGATCGATCTGTTCGATAACTAATAACAAAGTGGGGTGCTCTTAAAGTTTTGCTGTATTGTGGCTTTGTGTCGGAGCAGCGTGTCTCCGCGATTATCCCTAAGGTTCTGAACGCGGAATGTGGATCCGTGCGAATCTAGGTGTCAGCAGCCAGTTTGATCTTGTGTGTGTAACGTGGAGCTTGGTGATGTCAAAGCCCAAATGCTTAATGTTCAAATCTGGCATGCCATATTTTTTTCCCCGAAGTTGGGTGCAGCCTTATGCTTTATGACCTAGATAACCTTACATTTGGTGTACAATGTGTCGAAGTGAAAGAACTTCACTGTGCTTTGGTATGCATGTGACATATGACAGGCTCTGTACTAAAAATGTTATTGGTATTTAGATTTCTCAGAATAATATGTAAGTCTTTGATTTGGTTGGTTTTCTCCTTTTCTGCTTACTCTGCTGGAGCGCAACTGTCCCAGCAAAAATTTTTAGGTTTTTTTCTGACCAGCTTCCTATTATGCCTCTGTTGAAGATTAGGGCTGTTGCAGTGGAGCTTTGTATTGGAGTTTTTTCCCAAATCTGATCAGGCAAAATCAATCACTGTAATGTAATCTAAATGTGCAGGGTGAGCTACTCAAGGGAGCTTCAGATATTTTTGAAAGTATTTCTGTCACAGTTTACAGGAGCTAGCAATGGAAGGGAACAGAGCATCCAGATCTGAGAGAATATCTTTGGGTTAAATGTCAGTATTGGTTTTTAGAAGCCCATATGGGTGGGAATAAGTCTTGATTCTCTTCTAATACTCTTTTCATCATGACCGACTGATGATGTTCTTGTTACCTGAGCTTGGTTTGTGGTTTGTTTGGGTTTGTTTTGGGTTTTTGGCTGGTTTGTTCCCCCACACTCCACCAGTAAAGCTTATCTGGAGTTGGTAAGGAACTTTTGGGTTTTTTGTGTCGTGTCTGTTTAATGCAGATTTCCTGTGATTAAAATGAGTGAATTAAAATAATGTTTATTCAGAAACATCGTTTTAAATTATTACTTGAAACAAGGGAAACTCTTGGTGATCAGCCCTTGTTAAAAACTGCCTATTGAACTTAAATATATTTATGTTTGGGTTTGGGTTTTTTTGTTTTTGTTTTGGGTTTTTTTTCTGTTCTAGCTGGCTTTTTAATATCTTAAGAAACAATAAGCAAAAGTTTTAACAGGTGCTAATTGATAGCAGTATGGTACTCTGCATTTTTATTCATATATTCTTAAAAGCAGGAAGTTGTTAGGGCTGTTGGTCAAGGTCTATGACAGGGGAAGAGGCCTTTTTATCGCTGATTGTTTGGAAAGAATCTTGAGCATCCCTATGGGATGGTTTGCTTGAGAACAAGTTTGAGATGAGGGAGAAGCTGTTCTTCTGGGTTGGGTCTAGACAGTATTGCCAGGCATTGGGAGAAAACAGGCTTTATTGTGTAGTCTAGACATAAGTATTATTCATCAGTGTGACTAAAGATTGTATTCTGGTGGCCTAAGTGATATGCCAGCCTGCCCAAGTCCTGCATTGCACCAATAGTTCAGGTACTTTAGCTCTTTCTTTTGTTAATCAGTGTTCTCTATAGTATGCTCTAACCAGGTGCTAGAATGCTTTGTTCTAGTTCTGAAATCAGAATTGAGAGCTGACTTAAGTGACCTTCCATCTGTTGAGAGTATAGTCCCTCTGGCACAGGCTTTTTTTGCTGGTGAGAATGCCCAGTGCCATTATTTTATGTCTACAGCTTGGTTTCTTTCTATCTTAAAAACCAACCAAACAAAAAAATTTAGCAAGGGTCTTGGGTTTTTTTGTCCTGTAGTGCTGAACTGCATATTTTGTACCTTTGTTTTCTTTTGCTGGGATCCTGAAACAAGAAGAATTTTTACAGAGCAATCATCTTTAATCTGGAAAAAGATCTTGGCTGGTGAGAGAAGTACAATGTTGTAAGTTCTAAGTTTACAAGCAGGTCATGGTGCTATAGTTTGGTATGTTGAACTTTTGAGAATAAAGAAAGCTGAAATGCTTTGGCTTCTGTGGAGCTGGACAGTTAACAGGCCTGTGTCCTTCTAAGCTTCACGACCCCTCTGCTTCCTGCATTATTCAAGAATAACTTCAAGCTAGATTTTGAACTTGCAACCAACTTTTGTTGGGCTTGCCACAGTCAGTTTTGTAGATACTTTCAAAAGCTTTAAGGTAAAAGCTAATTGCAGCCTTTTTTCTAATGATTTATATTTAATTTGTTATGCCTACAAGCTGCCTTCATACACAGAGGAGTTAAGGAAACAGTGAGAGAATACTGAACACCTGAAACAGAAAATTATTCTTGACACCTGTTACCCTGAAGTTTAAGTTGCATTTTGTTTCAGTTCTGCAGTTGTACTTACGCAAAATGTTATCTAAGGTAGAGAAAACTTTTACCTAATTTCTAGAAAGGCTTACAAGTGGAAGCAGGAGGGTACTGCAATTAAATTATCCACTTGATCTTTCATCAATTTAAGAAGAAAATTTAAAGGTTATAGACTCATCTGGCTGCTAGTACCTGTAATTAATTGGTTGGAAATAGTCATGATTATTATATTCCCCTGTGTTTTATACAGTGGTTTAGTGCTTTCTCAGCTAAATGTAAAGCTTGTTCTCTGTTTGCCATGAAATTTCTAAAATAGGTAGTTTATTTAATAAAGAAAAAATGCTTCATTTTCATGGTGATGACTGATCTCTCCTTTATCTCTCTTCCCTTGCATGTGTGAAAATAGCTCTGAAAGTTTATTTCTGTAACTTTCTGACAAATATACAGTCAGAAAAAAGTATGGTAGGCATGAGTCCTCTGTGGTTGTGCCTGTGCAGAAGGATAGCATTTTGATTAGAAAATGAATTCATGTGGTGGTATATAGGGCAAAGTTGTACTGTTGCTCTAAATGGTTGTGTGTCTGCTTATCACTTTAGAAAGAAATAAAAGTAACATTGGTTGAGGTTTCTGATCAGAGGTACCTAACTGGACTTGGAGCCTGCTTTGAAAAGATGCTTGTGTGGGTTTGTTGTTTTCTTTGTGCTGCTTCTAGTGCTTGTTTTCCCATTTCAGTAGTGCAGAGAGAATAATTAGGCAAAACTAATGAGATGATAGAAGAAAATTTCAGATTTCCCACTGCTCTACCAAGATGCATCAGCTCAGCAAGGAGTTGAACAAATGCTGGAGTTGGCATCAGGGCAGCAGTGGCAGTTACATAGCTGTAGAAGGAAAGAGGGAGATCACCTTCCTCTTTCTGTTTGGTGGCAGTGAGCTTGGACTTCATCTTGTCCAGCTGCATCTTGTGTGGTTTGGGAAAATGAATGCTGGCATGGGAAAGAAATCGAGATATGGGGAGGGTGGGGTGTGGATTTTTTTATTTTGGAAAATGATTGCTAATAGTCTTTATTTTGCAATAGCTCAACAGGAGGACTTAATTTTGGAACTCTGGGCACTGCTACAGCAACTACGTCAGCTCCTTCAGTGGGCTTCGGGAGTAGCCTTTTTGGATCAAAATCAACCACTGGCTTTACACTAGGAGGCACCAGTACAGGTAGAAAAAAAAACAACTGTACAGCAGAAGTTTGAATCAACAGTGAAGAAATATATCATATGTACACAAAAGCTGAGTCATCATAATGTGTTTGGGTTTTGTTTTTTTTTTTTCCCAGTAGTTCTGGAGCTGAGCATGTTGCTTGTGTAGCTTTGTAAAAAAGGCTTCATTGGACAGTTTAAAAGCTCAATCATTGAGAACTCTGCACTACCAATGCTGCAGAAACACAAATGCAGTTACCAGAAAACTATGCCTGGGCCTATGTGTAAATTGTTCCTTAATTTGAATCCTTGTGTTTTCTAGAAATTTAATTCTTTATCCAGGATGTTCAAAATCAGTATTTAAGATTGAAGTAAATTTTGATCTGAAAAGTACTGTAAAACATTATGAGATTGTTAGTATTTGTGATGTTTGTAATCCTGCAGTAGTAAACCTTTCTGGGGTTGTGTTTTGAATTTTTTCAGTGTTAGCAATATGCATGAAGAAATTTATTTGTATTTGCTTAAGTCTGCAGTTCAGCCCATGAACATAAAGGTGTATTGGAGTGCCAAAGAGTAAAGCTGCTGACTGGGGGTATTTTGTTTCAGGCATTATGCTAATATTGCTAGACAAAATAGTCTTTTATTTTTTTCTTGTACACTTGTATGAGTAGGCAGGGGAAGTTGTAAGGATCAGTCTACTAGAAACAAATTCAACAGTAGACTAAAAGCTTGTATTACTGTGTTTGGCTCCACTGGGGTAGTTTTCTTTTAGCTCTCAATGATTCTTTTTATCATCTAATCATATAGGGTGGTTTTTATATGACATGGCATAGCACTGTGTTGAAGATGCTATCTTTAAATTACCTGTGGGGCAGAAACCCTAAACCAAGACAGGGGATTTTATGAAGTCTTTGGACAATTTAATCTTCATGGTACTGTTAACCTGCTGGTTTACATTCTAATCTTATGTACTGCCATATGGCTGAAGAACTATTGATAGAATGTCTACTTTCCATGGTTTTGTTTACCTGTATTTGTTTGATATTTTAAACAGTTGGTGGTACTGCAATGTTAACACCAGCTTCACTATTAGCAGATTCTTGTAAAGAAAAATAATGGTTTTTGAAGTCAGTTATGCTTTAATTTCTGTTGCTGGTTCTTACAAATAACTGTTTTCTATGTTAATATTGTTTTGCTTTAAACATACCACAGAAAAAGATTGTATAATGGTCTACATATTGTCACATAATGTTGCCTTATTTCAGTGTTTTGTTTCATGTTTTTTTACTAGCACAACTGCTTTGTGGTTTTTCAGTTACTATTCATATTTTATTTTTGTTCTTAAAGCAGGAACAGCAACAACTATTGCTACAGGACTGGCACTAGGTGAGAACCTAATTTGGATTTTAATCTTATACAGGCAAAAAATAGATCAACTAGATCTTTTTTGTAATGTAGAAAGTTAGTGGTAATTTGAGCCTGTTCCCCGTTACTGATTGCAGTCTGCTTTGCAGCCAGCATGTTAAGGCTGCAGACCAGAGTGGATCCCTACAGTTCTTTTCCTTGTTAAAGGATTATTCCATTCCTGTACAACAGTGATAGTGGTCATAGTGAAAAGTTAGGCTTTGTATTTATGTCCCTCTCATGAGCCTCATCCTTCAGCAGAGGAGAAGTTGTCAATTCTTCATATAGAATTTCTTGCTGTAATAAACTTTGCTCGAACAGGTCTGGTTAGCAGAATAAAGAGGGTTTAACTGGAAACAAACTTTGAGAATATTTTACTTTTGTTTCTCTGATGCATCTTCAGCTGTCATTAGAAATACAGGAGTATGTGAATAGTTGGGGTGTTTGGGCTTTTTCTTCTTAAACATCAGCAGCTGAGGTCTGAGGAGAAACTGAGCTTGAGTATCACAAATGGTGGGGATGGTACTACGGGACAGACTGCAGTCCAAGAACTTGGGAGGCCATGCTGCGAATAAATAGGAAAAAATAGCATTGGATAAAGAAGTAAATGAAATGGGTAGAAGGGAAGAACAGCTGCTAACCCAGAACTGTATGTGTGATGCATAATCATATGTGGCAGTCAGTGCTATGCAGATGAACATCAGTTCTATTCAATAGCTGAATGAAATGATGTAATCCAAAACAGACTGACAGCAGTTACTGAGAATACTAAGTATGTGGTTTATACAGATACTGTTGTGGTTTGTGTATGTGTACGCACACTCCTGTTACTTTGGAGTATGGATTCTAGAATGTAAAATGTGTTCTTACCATGAAAGCATCAGGAAGTGGAAACTTTATCTGCTTTACTTCAAAAATGTTCAAAAGCAAAGTTTGAGGGAATAAGATCTTACTTTTTTGTTGTTTACAAATTGATGGGATATGTGCATTCATTTACATGCACATCCAATTGAGAATTTTTAGGCTGTATTTTAGGCAGTATTGTTTATAGCTCTATTTGCCAATATTTGGTTCATCCAGAAGATGAATCCAGAATTTTTTTTATTTTTTTTTTTTTTAGATTGCCATTAGATTTTTATAATTGCCACTCCATGATTAAAGCCTATTGGATCTCTAGTAATCCTGGAGTAAAATTGCCTGTGTAATTAATATAAACCTTTGAGATTTATCTGAAAGTGCTATGGGGATATTGTACTTAATGAAAGTGTACTTAATGAAATGCTGTGGTGCTTGTGATGGTTCTATGGGAATAGTTCAGAAGAAAAGACTAATTGAGCATTCATTCGCAAATAGAATGTTCTAAGGATGATACTGGTTTTGGGTTTCTTTCAGGTACACCTGCCACCACATCAGCAGCTACTACAGGCTTTAGTTTAGGTTTCAACAAACCTGCAGGTTCGGCCACACCATTTGCTTTACCTGTTACTTCTACCTCAGCGAGTGGCCTGTCATTATCATCTGCTCTCACATCGACTCCTGCAGCAGGTAGGAAATTATTTAGGGGTTTGGGGGCTTTTTTGATTGTTTAACAACAAAACTTTATAGTAAAACAGTTCTATGCTCTATATTTTTCTAATATTTACTTACTTTTGTAGTACTGTAATGAGAAGGTTCCTTGGAACTTCACTAGTTCTAAATTTGGGTACCCTAATACAGATAGATTATATGCTGCCAATATCACATGAAATACTGCCCATAAATCAAAGTCATTAGGAGTGTAGCAAGAGCTGTTGTCATGTAAGATCATTATTTTTCTTATTGATAACCCTACTGAAGTTTGAAAGCTTCCTACTTGCACAGCTGAAAGGTTTGGAAAATGTCTGCCTTTTGTGTAGACGGCCTGAAATGGTTACCTCATAGTGGGAACGATGTTTTCCTCGTGTAGTTCTTATACTGTCACACACCTGCCATCATATTTAATGGCTAAACTGTACTGTGCATGATGATAAAATTAAGACAAGGGTTCACTTTTTATACTCAAAGGAGTTTGCATTTGAGCTCAGCTATCTGTGCACTCTGTGCTTTGTCCCTTTATGCCTATTGTCTTTCTCTACTTGGTTCTTCCCTATCCTTAGGCTCAGACTACCAAGGAAATGTTCTCATATCATCTGTCTCATGTAAAATATTCTAATGCTTAACAAAACGTTGATATTTCAGCATTTTAATACAAAAAGTCAGTAGCGCTTGTTAGATCTCTTATGCTGTAAAATAACTTCTGTGCCAGGCTCTAGTTTATCTGATATTCTGGAGGACTCTCAAAATTTTTATGTAGTTGCAGATAAAAATGGGCTTACTGGGATTATAATATTGTAGGACAAAGTAACATGTAATTCAAAAGTCTCTATGGCTTTCTTTGGAAAATCTCCAGGAAATAAAACCAGTTATTATCCAGCTGTGATAAAGATGCTGTTCATACCTTTTGGTTATTTCAGATTGTCTGTGAAAGTACTTGAATGCAGTGTCTGCATGAAGCTGTGTTGCTTTCTCTGCAGGAACTACTGGCTTTACATTGAATTTGGGTGGTACAACTGCTCCAACTACAACTGCCTCTACAGGCCTTTCCTTAGGAGGAGCCTTAGCAGGTTTAGGAGGTTCACTCTTCCAGAATACAAGCACAGCAGCAACAGGTAAATGTTATTTTAATGGTTTCCTTCTGTCTTAAAACATTGACATTAATGTACGGTTGTATAAATTTATAATGTGAGATTTAATTATATAAAATCTTAACACTGTTAAAGTGTTAATTTTAATAGTGCTACAGTTGAAAAATAGTGTTGCTATCCATGGACAATAGAAAATAAAATCTGAAATCATTGGCTTCTTTCTCATTTTTAAATTCACTTATACGTAGCCACTTTTTAAAATGAAAATGCAAGGATATCTCTGTCATTGATCATAAATGAGAGAGTGCAGTGGTACACAGCTATCTCCTTAAACTGGAGAAGTTGAAAGCTCTTTATTTTGGTGGCTTTTGGTCTGAATAAAATTTTTAACTTAGTCTTGTCATTTCATGGCTTCCTGGTTTTTTTTCAGCTCTTGAGGAAAAATTTGTGCTGTTTGGTAGTCTTGGCAACACTGCTCTGAAATTCTAAATAAAGCAGGAAGCAAAAAGATGTTTAAGATGCTGATAATAAGTTAGCTGTCTAGCTACGTAGTAATGTGAAGAAATTACATAAAACACTTGAGTTGTATGAAACTTCATGCAATCTGTTTTCTAGGTTTATTTTGCATATGTTTTTTAATCCAGATGTAAATGGACACTGAAACTGCAGGGAAGATTATATGTAATTTTCGTTTAAAATGATTTAATTATCAGCATTTTAAGTACAGAAATTTTGCTTGGGTTTCTTGCAGGGCTTGGGCAGAATGCTTTGGGTTTGACTTTGGGTACAACTGCGACTCCTTCAACTACTGCCAATGAAGGTCTTGGTGGCATTGATTTTAGTAGTTCTTCAGACAAAAAGAGTAAGTTTGTTTTAAAACTTTTTTTTTTTTGGGGGGGGGGTGATATTAGCAAAGCACTTAGCAAAGACAAGAGTGTGGAGTTAGAACTGACAACTTCAAACTTCCCCCTGCCCCTTTTAAGTCATTTCAGTTAATTTCATTCCTGGATATTGTGCTTTAAAGAAAAACATTCTGGTTGCAAATTTAATGTAACTTCATTTATGTAAAATAAATACAAACCAGTATCATACTTGAGAACCAGGATCTAAATCCTTTAGCTTTTTGGAAGTGAAGATTCAGGGTCGTTTGCTGAAAAGCAGTGCAGATTTCTGCACAGCTGTATGTCAAATAGCCACTAGAGGGGGGAGCAGAGCTAGGTTTAAGTTCTTTATTGTATTGCATTATGAAAAGGACTCGTTTAAAACCAGCTTTCTCTAACTGTGACAGATCTTTAACTTGGTTTCTGTGTGCACAGTAAAAATGTCCTGATTTTAGCTCTATTCAAAAACCTATTTCTGGTGGTGTTCTATTTGATACATTCTGTCCCATTGTTAAAACCAATTTTAACTGGTAGCTTTAAAGAGCTTAACTGAGGGAATATTGAGCATTGACATGGACACTTATTAATTTATTTTGTTTTCTTACTTCCAGAATAAGCTTAGTTAAAGATGATTCTAAAAATGTGCATTTTCTCTAGGGGATCAGTACTGTTAATTTAATCTCTGCTCAGAAGCCAGATTTTAAACGAGGTATACCACTAGTTACAAGAGATGGAAATCTAGAAACTGCATCTGTTTTTACAGGGTAACCTAAGTTGTGGAGGCATAGTTCTTCATACTTGTAGAAGAGGTGGCATATTTACTGTCCAAACCAGCATTTTCTGCATTATGTTGATTGGTGTTGGAGTTTTGTCACTCCCAATTTCAGTAATAAAGAGCTCCAATTCCTAGGTTCTTACAGGATTTCCATTACTGTATTAGGATATCACAAGGCTTCCATAATATACAAGTACCCTAAAATGAGGACCAGACAACAACAGGCTCAAAATCTACTGAAGTATTGCTTTGCCCAGCTCTTAGGGTGGAAACGAATGAGTACCTCAATTCCTCATATGTTGCATATTTAGGAGTGTTTCCCATAATGGATGGTGCTCACTTAAGCAAGCCTGACAAATATCCCTATCTGTGTGCTGCTACTCATTTCTGTCAGTAGAATTGTTTGCACTGTTATCTGAGGAACTGTGGTGATTTTATGGTTTCGAGTTTATTTCTTTTCCTTGCTAAGGGAATAGAAGGAGGAGATATGCCAAAGGAAAGTGCCCTAGGAAGCCCAGGATGGACAGGGACTAGCACCTTTGTTCTTGAACTGGTTATAAAAGCTTTTCCTTCTGGACTCTCTAGACAAACTGTCTAGTATTTCTTTAAAATATGGCTGTTGTTATACGTATTTTCCTCATATTACTAAAAAGAATATAAAAAACACCCATAAAATGCCAAGCGCTTGCCCAGGAAGTAGCAAAATCTGATTGCACGTCTGTACAGCAGAAAAAAAACCACAACCACAAACAAAACAAGAAAAAACCAAAACCAAAATCTTAGTGGTTGGAAAGAGAGAAAGCAAAGTATATACTTAGTTTTCTGCCTAATTTTTAGGTTATCAGCAGAAAAGAGAGACCCTAAATTCTGGAGTTTATCCTTCCCTCCCTCCAATTTTGTGTAGATTTCCACTCTTCCCCACCTTTAGCAGAAGGCACAGAGAATAGTGTGAGACTCCAGGCTCTCTCGTGTACCGGATGATTGAGTCTGCAGACAATTTAAGTAGATGATGTTTCTAAAAGTAGTTGCTTCTCTTGGCAGGAGCACTAGCTTGTGCAGTTTAAAATGTTTGTGGCACTAGCATTGGCTGCACAGCTATTTCTGCCTTGGTGGCACTGAGAGGGATGTGAGGATGTGAATTACATCTTCATGTAATGACTATTACATGACTGTTTCTAGTCATGTAATGACTATTACATGACTGTTTCTAGTCATGGCCTGTGTTATACACAGTGTTGTTGTCAGCTCTGTTCAGAGGCAGTTGGCATCTTGATCTGCAGATGCATAGTTTGGAGTGTGTAGGTTGTAGGTAAGCAGTAATATCTTCAGTCCTGTAAAACCTCATTCATTACTGTGCTTAATGCAACATCAGGGAAGTACAGTGGGCAAATGTTCATTAGCTTTATATTTGAGAGAAGATTCAGATTGCTGAATTTAAACACTTCAATGTTTTGTGGGTGCAGGGCTAAGTGAGTTATGGTTGCATAAGCAGGAACAGATTCCTTATGCAACTGGAGTTTATGCATTTGTAGGGACTTGCATAGTGACACAAGATGTTTTGCATTACTCTGTGCCAAGGAATTAGCACCTCTGTTGAACCATTGTTCTTGAAAAGATACTCATCTGTGAAGGGGGAGTGAATTAAAACTGCCTTTGTTTTGTGGCTAGCTTAGTCTGTTCCTGTTATCAAGAGAAATAAAGCAGATTGTATTCATGAGTTCTTCCCTAAAATCTCATTAAGGTTGTTTTGTTTGTTTTTCAAAACTTTATTTCTGACCTACAGTTTTTATTTTCTAGGTGACAAAACAGGAACAAGACCAGAGTAAGTGTCAGATTTTCTTTGCATTCCATGTCTTGTTAAAAACCAGCTAAACTAGGTATGTTGGCTTTTCTGCTACTTAGATCTTGAAAAGGGCATAAACATAAATAACCAACTTTTGCAATATGGACAATTTAGTAATGGTCATTCATTGTCTTTTCCCATCAAATGGAATACCTATATCTTATCTGGCATCTGCTATAGACTGATCATGTGATTTGAAAAATGGTTTCTGCAGATGTGTACAATGATTACACCGCAGGCTTGGACCCTGGCATAGTATACAAATCATTTCTAGTTGTGGCATACGTGCAGTGAGTGCAAAACTGTGTAATTAGTCACTTGAACTTTTTCATATTTAGTAGTGACGCAAAAATGTTTGGCAGTATAAGCACCATCTAAACATGTATTGTCTCTTGTAGAGATAGCAAAGCACTAAAGGATGAAAATCTACCTCCAGTAATCTGTCAAGATGTGGAAAATCTACAGTAAGTAGTGTGTTTTTTCTTAATTTCTGATAGTTGCTTGGCTGAAGTATTGTATGCTGTCAATGCTCTGTGACAAAAACACCCTGCTGCAGGCTGCACATAGGATAACTTACTAGCCCAAGGCCTTTTGGTAGGTTAACCTTGGGAGCAGACTACACAGTAGCTGAAATCTTATGCTGGGTGATTTTTCAGTCTTGCTTTTCCATACATTTATGCAAATGGACATGCCCAGCAAATACACTCTTAGAATCTGATCTGTCTCTCCCTGTGAGTATTAAGCCTGCTGCTCTTTCATAGTAGGTATTGAACCTTATGTTCATATTGCATGTGTATTGTGGATCTCATATGGAATTGAGAGAACTGCAGAAGAGCCTTCCCTCAGGCAGGAAGGAGGCAGATTGTAGACTAGTCAAAGAGGCTGTATGTCGCTGTATTTGTGAGCTGAAAGTAGTAATTGCTTTTACATAGGTGCTGTATATTATTTTATATATATAAAATAATAGATGAATCTTAGTTTGTCAGGGTTTCGCGTAACATGTTAAACATTTGCTATTGATGTTTAGGGGATTTTTTTGTTCGTTTTTTTGTTTCATTTTTGTTAGGTTGGTTTTCTTTTTTACAGTATTGGCATGCTAGGAGTTACGGTAATACTGTATATGCAATACAGTAGTTTTACTGTTTAGTACTTGATTTTGGAAAAAAAAGTGGCTATTTAAATAATGTGTCTGAAAGGTAAACACTTTGGTACTTCAGGTTCAATGTATTATGTTTCTTTCTTCCCCACCCCTTTCTTTTTCCTTCCCCAGGAAATTTGTGAAAGAGCAAAAACAGGTTCAGGAAGAAATTAGTAGAATGTCCTCTAAAGCAATGCTTAAAGTACAAGAAGACATTAAAGCTTTGAAACAACTTCTGTCTGTAGTTGCTAGTGGGTTACAGAGAAACACTCTTAATATTGACAAGCTGAAAGTGGAAACTGCGCAGGTATAGTTGAATTTAAGTTTTGTTTGTAGAGTTTGTATGTTGATTATTTCATTAGGATAACTAGACTTCTTTGTCAGTCAAGTTAACACATGTCCTAAATAGTTGTAAACAAAATTAAAAATGGAATCTCTTCTGATCCATTTGAGGTTACTGAGAGAGGCCCTAAATCTGTGATGTCAGTATTTTCAGATAAGTGCAACGGCAATGAAATAACTAGAGCTAGTCTTCATGTAGTGAACTTGAGTCACACCTCTGTCCACCAGTCTGCATCTTAACTGTGCAACCAGTTTGAGCTCAAGTTTTGATGCAGGTGCTTTTCAGGTTAAGTTCTATACCACTTTTTATTTTGTCTGTTAGGTATTTTATTCTAAAGTAAAATGTTTCATTTTTCTGTGTCTTGCAATGCCAAAAGGAAGTACTCTATACTTGTGACTTGCCAACAGTTTTCTGTGAAAACAAAAACTTGTTACCAGTATTCTCATATGTATGATGTGGCTCAGAGTAATCTCAGAACTAGGCATTGAGGAATTTGTAATGGTAGAGTTATTAGACAGTATTAAACAGAAGGGAATGCTGTAATGTTCATCAATAAAAAGATCACTTCTAAGGCATTTTTTGAACTAGTTAATCTTTTGTTGTTTTTGTTAAGGGTAAATAATGGGGTTTGTTGTAATTCTTCTTTTAGGTGTGTTGCTTCCTTGCATTTGATTACTGCTTTTTAACTCCTAGCCCTCCATCCATAATTGTAGCAGAATTTCTGAAGTACAACAAAAATTGCACCTTATTTGACAGTTTAGTGCAATATTTCCTCAACTTCTGAGCTCAGTGTCCTTTCATTATCTCTTGTTGGTTATTCCTTCCCCAAACTTCTGTTGATATTTGCAGTTCTCCAGCTTTCTGGTAGTGTAGTCTTTGAAGATTTTCTGCTCGGATTCTGTCACAACGTTAACTTAAATATGTGAAGAAAATATTTCATGAGAATGAACAGTAGAGTTGTAGTTCTCCTTCTGTTTTGAACACTTCATACAGAACCTTATCTTTTATTAATTTTTCCCTATTTATTTAGGAGCTAAAGAATGCAGAAATAGCTTTACGAACACAGAAAACTCCTCCTGGTCTTCAGCATGAAAATACAGCCCCAGCAGAGTGAGTTACTGTTATTCATAATAAATAATCACTAGTGTAACTTTGAGAAGACTTTGGGGAGACCTTACTGCAGCCTTTCAGTACTTAAGAAAGGGCTTGCAAGATAGACTTTCTAGTGGGACCTTTAGCAACAGGACAAGGGTTAATGGTTTTAAAGTGAAAGAGAGTGGATTCAGACTAGATATGAGGAAGAAATTTTTTATTATGGGGTTGGTGAAATACTGGAACAGGCTGCTTGGAGAGATAGATCCCCCATCCCTGGAAACTTTAAAAATCAGGTTGGATGAGGCTCTGAGCAGCCTGATGTAGTTGAAGATGTCCCTGGTCATTACAGGGAGGTGAACTATATGACCTTTAAAAGTCCTTCCAACCCAAACCATTTTATGATTCTATGAGCTTCATAATATGAGGGGTTTTTTTTCTGCTTCTTGTAACATTTGTACTGAATGATTCATAGAATCAGTGTTTTAGTTCTACATTTAAATTGTCTTTATTTCATTGACATGAAAAATAGTCTTTACTCACTTTCCACTAATAGAGGGACTTCATGAATGTCAGAACATAACTATTGCAATTATTTAAATGAAAATTGTTCAGCTGATTGGATTTTAAAAGTGGCAAACTATGAGGCTTAATCATACGATTTTATTGTTCTACTCATCTAGCTACTTCAGAATCTTGGTTGAACAGTTTGAGGTACAACTGCAGCAGTACAGGCAACAAATAGAAGAACTGGAAAATCATCTTGCTACTCAAGCAAATAATTCACACATAACTCCACAAGGTAAATGTTTAAATTTTAATGTTTCATCCTTAAACATTAAGAAATTTTGTCCCTATAAAAAACTTATATCTTCTCTGTTGTTATTGTTGGCTTTTCTTATTTAATGTACAGGAATAAGTGTTCAGATAGATTCTGCAGTTGCTCAACATGAAGACTAAATTCATAAAGGTTATTGAGCTTTTTAAGATGGATCCAGTTTCTGAGGTGTAATTTATAAGCCTGATTTGTTTTGACGTTAACTATATCCATCTCCCTCCCTTCAGCATCTAGCTGTTATAAGGCTGATATCTCTTGTCTTGCACTGGGCTGTCTTGACCAGATATGTGTGAGTGACTGCTCTGCCAGGTCCAGATCAAAATGAGGACTTTTCCTCAGTTTGGAGCCTTTTGGTATTGCCTTCAGATCTGACTGAGAAAATCTAGTCTTGTTTGATGCCACATTGTTCAATCTTGGGAGAATCTTTCTGGTCAGAGAATACTGACCCCTGAACAGTAGTCTTCTGGTTGGTTACCATTCCTGTGATCATAGACATCTTTATTTCTTAGGCCATCATAGGCGTATGTCCTGCAGTAAGCAGTGATTTCAAGTGCATGTCTTTTTGTGCCAAATGATACTTTACCATCCTGTGAATACCAGGATGTTCCATAGACTCTGGACCTTTTGTGCCAAAATACAGAGAACTGTCCAGACCTAACTTCCAGAATGGAAGACCTTTTGAATCATGAAGGCCGTATATCTTCCCATGTGATCTTCTTGTCTGTTTGGAGTATGAGAGGAATGCCTTCAGATTTTTTTCATCAGGGTTTTCAGCAGTTTCTGCTATAATCCAAAGGTTCCTTGCTTGTGCGGGCAAGGCTCAGTCTGTTGTGCCAACACATTCAGACTGCCTGCAAATGATCTAGTGATCTAGTCAACACTGTTGCATATATAGGCTTTACCATATGGGAAACCATGACCCAGAATCTCTTGAAAATTTTTAAATGTCTAGTATTCAGTGTCAGTAAATTGCGTCCAGACTCTGGAAACTAGTGGCCAGCCTTCCTAGGTACCACTGCCTCCACAGACCTGCAAGTTGGCATGAGATTTATTCCATAGCTTTGGTGGGGTTTTTTTCAGAAAGAAATGCAAATTATAATGGAGAAGTTCCCTTATGGAGAGGCACACCTTTCAGTTCAAGAATCATTGGTAGTAGACCTACGCCATCTTCAAGAACTTGATAGCTACTACTTGCATTTCAGTAGGTTATACACATCTTCAGAGGAAATGCAGAAGCTGATATTTTCAGAGTGGAAAAACACTTGAGCACTTTCCTTGTTCAGCACTTTTCTGTTCTCCACTTCGGTACATTGTTTCAGTTCTTTGTTCAGAAAAGCATATTTTTTATCAGCAGATTCTTAATTTTTGTCAAAATGTTTGAGATCTCCCCTTTAATCCCAAAGTTTGTATTAGTTGGGTCAGTGCACTGAAAACAGTTGCATATCTGTTTGGGAAATAGAAAATCCTAAATATTAAGACTTTATGTAGGCAAGAAGCTCTCCATTGTGTTTCTCTGATGTGCTTGTGGGTAGTGCTAGAGTAAGAGTTCCTGTGATGCTTGTTAATGATGTCTTTAAAATGTAAGTAAAGCTTCCGTTCTACTGCTTTCTCTTAGGTAAAATCAACTGAACACTTAACTGTGCTTTAATTCAGAGTGGGAAATGCACACAGACATAAGAAAATCTTAGTTAACTATACGTAAAAAAACAGTGAAGTAAAATGTTCCTGTGTAATTAGACAAAGTTAGGTTAAATGATATTTTTTTCAGGCTTGCTGAATGATAAAATCATAGGAAACTCATTAGCATGTGTATAAAAATAAGTCTGAGAAAAAGGTACTTCTCAAAAGCAAGTTCGAAGCCCTTTCAAAAAGCAGGCCTTGGGTGACTTGTGCCACCCAATTGCTCATAACCTTTTTCTTTTCTTTTTTTTTTCTATAGACATGAGCTTGTTCTCATGAAATTGTTTATGTGCTTTGTGCTGTATCAGTTTTGGGTGGACTACTTGTAGTACAATTGTCACTTACCAATATTTTACATGCCTCTTGCAGATTTGTCTATGGCAATGCAGAAAATCTATCAAACATTTGTAGCATTAGCTGCACAACTTCAATCAATACATGAAAATGTAAAGGTATGTTGTTTTCATGTGTTCTTGTGTATTTAGTGAAAGAACTATGAAGAGTCAGTTTTTGAAAATATAATATATATTAAGGTATTTTTTTTTTCCCTTCTGTTAAATTAACTGCTTTAAAAATGTTCATAATTATCCTGGAGAAGTGCTTTGATTGAAAAAGTAACTTCTGTTCATCTGAAGTCTAATTAAAATTATTTACTTACAGGGATGATAACAATGTAGTAATTTAGGTTACAAAATATTTTTCATTTGACTGCTTTTCCTTTCTGATTACTGATCAGTTTTTGAAATGTCTGTCTTTGAGCTCATGCTCACGTGTTTGGCTTTTTGCCCAATGACCTTTTGATCTCAAGCAAAAGTGGTCTAAATCTGCTCTTGCACAAATAGGTAACAAAAAGCTAGGCATTCACATGTAAGGTTTCTTGACATATCAAAGAATTTTGGTGAGAATTGTGTTCTGGCGTTTTCAACCTGGCTTTTGTGGAAAGTCATATGTACAGATAAAGAGGACTGTGGAAAAAATGCTAATGTATCAGAAGTCCTGGTTAGGTTTGGTTTTACTGTCATGGGCTTCAGCTTGAATTTCCCTGTTACAGTTCTGTACTAAGAAAATTTGTGTCTTGCAGTCAATAGTTTTTATGATCTTCAGAACCCCTTGGAGAAAAGTACAAGTGTTTAGGATTGTTTCTGCTAAGTGTTTTCCTTAATGGGAACTAATTGGGAATTAATTTAATTGCTTGCACTGCATCATGTTGCTTCTGTAAGTGTGGATAGTTGCTGGTTGACAGCTACCTGCCATCAGATGTTTGTGCTGAGTTAACTCAGTTGTGGTACCAGATACAGAGTATGTCAGCTCCTCCATCATTTCAACAGAATTAGACAAAAGAGGATCCCAGATGTGTTTTGGGCTTTTCACTTCTGAGATCCAAGTGTAGCCTAAAACTCTTGCAGTGGTCTGTGTGATGTTGGTTTTTTTTTGTTGCTCTTCAGTAAGAAGAGCTGGATTAGTATGCAAGTAAAAGCAATAGTATCTTCAGTACCTTGGCAACATGATTGAATATGAAAGACTTCTGCAGCTTGAAGTATCCTATTGCCTGAGATTCAGGGGGTGGTTTGAAGATTTTTCTTTCTTTGGAGAAATTCTGAGATTTAATCTGGACATGAAAGCCGATACCGTGAGAGACACTATTATAGCTAAAGCTTCAAAAATCAGGAAATTAATTTATTGCTTAAGTGGATCTGTCATTCTGACTATTTAGTTTAGTTTATCAGATAGGAGAGGAGAGCAGCTTTGAAACTGCTGTCTGCCTTATTTGATGTTTGTGATACGGTTTGTGAAGGCAGACCTGTGACCACAATCCATTCTTTTGTCTGAAGTAGGCTTTCTGGTTTGCACATACACTTTGATTCAAAGGTCTGAAGTTATAGAAAAATACAGCCTGAAACATCTTTGCACAGGGCTGGTTGTTAAATATATGCATATAATATATGAACATATAGATATGTATCTAAGGATAGTGAAGAATGGAATGTGCTTGGGTACAGTTCAGGTAGAGAATGTCATTAAATTATTCTGCATAGGTTAGTCTTAAGAACTGCTCTACAATGTCTAATGGCATTTGTCAGTCAGTATGGCATTGTATTACATCTCACAAGAGTTCTGCAGATGCCTTTTTTTGCCAAAGGCAGCACTCCTGGTGTGATAATGAGTCATCTTTCTCTCCCTGTATTTCCTACTGTTGCTGATAGGATTCGAATACCTGTAATCCTAAATCTAAGTCAGTTTTTGGACTGTAGGCTTCTCAGAACCAAACGTATCCTTAGCTAGGAAAACAGGACTTGCTATGCCTTCTGTAAAATTCAGTTGAACCTATTCCGGCTTTAATAAATTTATTACATTTAAAGAGTCTCTGTTAGAAGATGGAATGAATTCTTTAATTGAAGCCATTTATTCTTATGTTATCTGAGGTATTCTTAGTTCCCTCATCTGCAACAGACGGGAGTAGCTCATGATGAACAGGCCAAGCTAGGTGTTTCCACATGAAGTGGATTTAGACGAGGGAAGGGCATATAGGCAAGGGGAGAGGGAACACGACACAACAGCTGTGGGCTACTTGTTAGTCGAAAGCAGAATGACCTATTGCATTTCCACTGCATTACATCACTGATGAAATGGATCAGAAATGAGTGAATTCCAAAATTCTAGTAGTTCCTTCAAATTTTTATTAAGAAAGAAATATGGGTGAAGATGAAGAGAGCAAAAGCAGACTACATGCAGAAAGGACAGTGCTGAAGAGTGTATTTTTATATTATAAGCTAGTAATGTGGCTGTATTTTGCCTCTTATCAACTAGTACAGTGATACAAATTGAATTGTGCTGATTTGTATCAACTCTAAGGCATTGGACTTTGTACTGTTCAGTATATTACTGTTATGCTTGACTGCCTTGCAGAATTTAAGGAACTGTTCTGGCTGTAGCCAATGCAAACCAGTTCTCTCCAGCTCATAGCCTGAAGAGGTCCTTTTAGGATGTGGGGGCTTTTGTTTTTATCTTTTTTCTTTTTTCCTCTTTTTTTTTTTTTTTTTTTTTTTTTTTAGGAAATGTTATGAATAACTTAACATTTCTTTCCTTATTAAGTTAAGGTTTTATGTCAAATACACTGAACTAAAATGGCTTCCCCCACCCCTTCAGATGCTCAAAGACCAATACCTTGGCTACAGGAAAACCTTTCTGGGAGATGCCATGGATGTGTTTGAGGCAAGACGAACAGAAGCTAAGAAGTGGCAGAGCGCGCCACGTGTTACCACTGGACCAACCCCTTTCAGCAACATACCAAATGCAGCAGCCGTTGCGATGGCTGCAACACTTACTCAGCAGCAACAGCCTGCTACAGGTCTGAGTGCATTCAAGTTATAGATTATTAGTGTGACAACAGTAGTAAATTTGTGTAAAATTTTCTATGAAGTCTTCCTTTGTGTTAGACTAAAAATCTAAACGTTGTGATGATCAAAGTTACTGAAACATAGCCAATAGAAACATGCAGGGTAGACTTAGCAATAATTATACAGCAGATACTTAATCTTGTGAATTTACTTGTATTAGTGATATTTACTGTATTGTTCTAACTTACCCCTTGGAATGTGAGTCTCCACTCTTCAGTAACATCTCTGAATATTCATACTATAGCCTCTTTCCAGAATTGTATGGTTATAGTAAATTATTTCAAAATGGTGAGGAGAGAATATCTAAATGCGTATTACCTTTTTCTTATGTAAAATTAATAATGCATTTTTTTTATATAGCACTTTGGAACTGTAAAATGAAAAATGCTGTAGAGCAGGAAGGATAGTGGAGCAAACATCTCTAGAGTAGGAAGACAGATGCCTGACTTATTGTTCTATAGCTAACTCTTTTGTCAGGGTGATGTTGGAGCAGTTTTTGCTGGCTGTTCTGCTGTTACAAATAAATACTAGAGAAAGTAGTGTGGATCAGTGGTTCTGTTTGTGCATGTGTGTAAGAGAAAGACCAAAACAGAGGAAACGCATGACCCACCGCTAATGCAGAATGGATGTGTACGGCAAAGGAGATAACTTGAGGCACCTTAGTTAACATTGTTATACTAACCAACACTTTTCAGAGAGGATTCCTGAATGTAGAGAGTTGAATTGATAGCTAATCATTTAACAGAAATAAGATAAAATCCATTTAATTTTACTTGAACATGGATATTCACTAAATTATGAAAATCATAGGTAATTTCATTCTACCATCTACTTTCTAAAATGTTTCTTATCTTAAGTGTACTGGAAGTCATATTAGCGCATTTTCCATCTCTTGTGTTACAGTAGCAGTCATATTTTGAATGGTTTTAGAGACCATGCAGCAACCATCCTAAGTCTGACAAATTACTAGGGTGCCCTTGCCTTCTCCATAAAAGGAAAATATAACGTGCTTCCTGCCCTGGCCCTTCTAAACAGCAAGGAGATGGATTTAAAAAACACATAGGCTCAAATATTTTTAATACTAAAAAAAAAATTGAAGTCGTTATGAAATGTTTTCTAGATTTCCATCATAGATCCCAGTCTTCCTGTTGCTGCTATGTTAATCTATGAAAATTTTGTAAAAGTGAGATCTGCAAGAGTCTGACTTTTTAACAGAAAACATGAGATAACGTAATGTCATGCTTCAGGGGTTTTAATACAGATAAAAGTGTGGCTTGTGCAGCTTAGTGTTGCCAAAGTAGTTCCCTCTCCCTTCATCTTTTTCCTTCTCATGTTTGTTTTGTTAAATACTCTCCATGGTCATTTCAGAATTATTTGTATATGAAAGTCTTATATTTAGAACATCACATTTAAAGTTACACATGCAATTTGCATGAATTGGGGTGAGTGGTTTGCATTTCTTTATTAGTCCAGATTCAAGAGAACTTCAGTAAATTGCCGCTTATGGCACAACATGAATATTTTCTTAAAAGTAGGAGTGAAGAGGGGCGGAGGGGAGGGAAAGGCAGAATTTACCTGTACCAATACACCTGAGGTAAGGTGACTTTGTACTTTGAGGTATTTTGTAGTGAAAGGAGCAAGTGGGAGTGTGTGTAGGTTGGTTTTTGGGGCAAGGGTTTTGGTTGATTATTTTGGCAGTGTATTTCAAAAGCCACAAATACGCCAACTATAAGAGTGAGGCAGATAGAACAAAGCCATTAACTTGCCAACAGAAGTTGGTAAGCATGCCAACAAATGTAGACAATTGGTCTACTACTTACTGGGTTGGAATGCTGTTATCCTCCATGCAACTCACTTGAAGATCTGGAGAACTAGAGGTAGATTAATGTTTTGAATAGCACTTCAAGAGTACTTTAAAACTCTTAAAAACTGGGGTTAGATGTGTCTTGAAGTCATCATTTCTGTTCCTCTAGCTGAAAAGCACAACTAGTCAGGCCTGAACTATTTCAGAGTTATCTTAAAGTCTTAAAAGCTTGCTAGAAAGGAAAGTTTCACAATTTTCCTAAATGACTGATTTCAGTGCTTGGCTTTTTCCTAACAACTTACCTGAAACTTCTTAGCTTCAGATTAAGGCTGCCACTTTTTGTCTTACTCTTAGAGGAAAAGAAAAATCTATTCTTCCAGTTTTGCAGGAACTTTAAGTATTTAAATACTGCCTCCTCTTTTTTTGAGTTTTCAGATGGCCATTTGCTGCAGCAAAAGTGCCAGTGTTTGCATGTTTTAACCTTATGTTATGGCTGATAAACTATCTGCTAGAAGTTAGTCATGCATATTTCTTTGCAAGATCTAGATCCTGAAGATTGGGATAGATGAAGGATTGTAGGAGGTTATGAGAGAAAAGACTACAAAATGAGGTATATGTAAAGGGGGGTAGGGAATGTCTAACACTTGACCTGCTGTTGCTGTTCTTGAAGATAAGAATAAAACAAATTAATCTGGGCTTTAAAGTTTTTGACTAAAATCTGCTATACGGTACTCCAGTATTGTGGGATCAGGATGGTTAGTCTCTTTTTAAAAAATATTTGATGTTTACATGGTTAAGTCTATTTTGTAAGATTAATTTAGGGTTAGTTACTAGTTTGGTTTTTTTTCCTCTGGAAAAGTTAAATAATTTATTTTAAATATGTGTTCAGAAGTCAAAAGTTTATTACCTACATCTAAGCTGTGGGATCAGGGAATGTTTCCCCAGTTCCTGGGTGTAGATATGCACCCTATTTATGTTCTCTCTGTATGCCAAGGCATGTCTGGCTTCTCTTGAAATAAATAAAGCCAGTAGATCCTGGCCATATGGAAAAAAGGGAGCAAAGATGCACTCCATTGGTCTCCTGGGATAGATAATCAGGACACCAGGACCATGGTGTGCACACTGGAGCACAATTTTTGTGCAGTTTTTTGAAGCTAGATTTATTGTAATTATGCTGAAGTCTTGCCTGCACACAACCTTTCTTGCTAGTTTCGCACTTTGCTCTGAGCACAGCTTTATTGGTAGCAGTGAGGCTGGTCATGCATTGCGCAGTAGCAGCCAAGTGCCTCACCTTCACCTTCCCTGAACAATCTTGAACAGCATGGAAGTTAAAATGAGGTAGCTAGTCTACCTGTTATTATTGATGGGACTAAAGTAGAAGATTTTAAAGGAAACTAAAGCCTAGTGAACCAAGAGCTGTGAATGTGTGAGGCTGAAATGGGACAAAGTTGTCTTAAAGAAATGCTTTTCTTCAAGCTCACCTTTCCTCCTCTAAAAAAAAGTACCCCCACAACAACTTAGGTACTCTCTCCTTAACTTGTGAAGTGCAGAGTTAGTCAAAGCATTATCAAGCTATTAGCACACTTTAAGCTTTGACTTAGTAGGAGATTGAAGTGCTCCTGGGAAAGAATGCTGAAATCTTCATAGCACTTAAATTTTTTTATCGTGTGATTTGATACTAACCTTGGTTAAAGTTAGTCAGTGTGTTACTGTGTCAGAATTGGATCTAAGTTGTGACATTAAATTTGTTCACTGTTAGGACCAGCTGTGATTTCAAAAAATTGCAGAATGTCACTTTGGGAAATCTGGCTGACCTGTCTGGGCTCATCGTAGTGGGTCCTGTTCTTTAAACTGAAATGGCAAATATATCTATATCAAGTTTTAATCTGTTAAAATACTTGTTATAATGAATTTGTCTCATACCTATAAGAGCCAGAAGTGCCACTTTTTTTTGTTTGATTGCTAGTACCTTTGGCATTGAAGAATCTTTATTACTAGTTTTGTGCCATTGAAAATTACGTTTACTTACAAAAACTGTAAGTAATGATGATGCCTTCAGAACGTTATGGTACAAAATCAACAAATATCATATATGTTGTTGCTCAATGAAAAGCTTGTTAACCTAAAGCATAAGATCCTGTTTTATGTGATCTGAGGTGTTTTTTACTGGCTCTAAAAAAAATGTTGCATTTGGTAAAAAGCTTTGCCTGGAGGACTGTATTGTTTTGTTTTAAGGTCTTCCACTAACAGTGCCTCCTACTGAGATAGAAACCTGTGCACTTGAGAAGGAACTGGATATCTGTTTTGGGGTTCTTCTAGTTTATTAGATGACTGACTTGTGTAGTTTTTTTGTTTCTTTTTATTGATAGCAATTTTCTTTTAAAGAGCTGCTAGGGATAGGTGTATCAGTATTTAAACTGGATGTAAACAAGTTTAGTTTGAAATTAATGGGAAAATTTGTAATCACAACATCTGATATACTTTTTAAATTGAAAAAATAGTTTGGTTTTCCCAACCCATTCCCTGCTAAGCAGAGAGTGAAAGCTAACAACTTTAGTTGTCCTTAAAATTTAGTTTAGCACTACTTTGAGAATACAGATATCATTCAGCTTGGATCACATAAGAATATTGTGTTCCTGGCAAAAATGTTACTTTTCAACATACAGTGCCTTTCACTTGATTCAAAATGATTTTCCATTTAAATCTTCAAATACTGAAGTGATTTTAAAAGCTGGAAATAGTTACTTTGTAAAACTCTAGATAAATCCTAGTAATGGGAAACCTCATAGTATGAAGAAATTTTGAATTAAAAGAAGCCCAAATGTGATAATGATTTAGGAAAAAGACTGAAATCTGAGATTTATAGCAATATTTAAATCGCCACTTTCATAGATACAATACATAACCTTCTCCATCTTTGAACATACTTTATCTTGGGGAAAGGTGTGAATGTCTGTGGATTAAGAGTTTGGCACTGTGTTTTATCCTCAATGATTAAACTTTTTAGTGCACTGAAAACTGTTTTAAAAAGACAGGAATATAAGATTGTACTGTGAAAACTGTCAAAATTTATTAAGTATTTATCAGAATTTTTTTAAAATGTGTTAGTGATGGGCTAGCAACTTGATTCTTTATTCTCCAAGATTAAGGGGTCAAAAAAAAAAAGGGAACAAAGGAACTGAGGCTGTAAATTTCATCTTGGCAGACTGAAAATGTTTTTTGACAGTCCTGCATTTTAGCGTGAATATGCAGGGAAAGTACTGTCAACTTTTTTAAATTATGGGACAAACTCTGACTCTGAAATTTTGAATGTATCTAATTCATTAAGGTACACAGAACTGTGCCTTTTGTAAATGTTTATTTAAACAGGTGGTTTGACTGGTTTACCTTACTGAATGGTGTTATGTAGCAGAGCTTGACAGAACTCCGTTATTACTTGTGTGCAAAAGAATTGAATTGTCATGTTACTGTGTAATTGACTTGCTTAAAAATGAACAATAAATTTAATAAAATAAAGTCATTGTCTTGTTTTTTATCGTAGTGTTCTGTTTAAATTTGGATGGAATATTTGAGTAGTTTTGAAGATTCCTATTTATTAAATTAACTTCTGGTAATGTAGCTTTGTTTACATTAGTGTCAGTTCTTACCTTTTTAATTCAAAGGTTTTCCCTTATTCTGATTCCAAAATATTGTTACCTATGAGTCGTCTCAAGGTTCTAATTTATGTTTTAAAGTTAAGGTGAGACTGGTTAACTTTTAAAAATACTAAATGATTTTATGTTATTTGCTTTGACGAGTTTCACCTTATTACAATCAGTGGCTTAGCTTTTTACCAAGTGGACATAGGGGCAGTTAAGTGAGGAATTTTGATGAGGTGAAGTTTGAGATTTTAATGGGGTTTGTTGAAAACAATGATGTTCACATTATAAAATACTTGAATAAATAAATAAAGGACCTCTTTACTATAAAAGAGTAAGGCAAGTTTGTTCTCATTTTTTTTATACCAGGGCCACAGCCATCTCTGGGAGTTAGTTTTGGAACGCCATTCGGCTCAGGTATTGGCACTGGCTTGCAATCAAGTGGCTTAGGTTCTTCAAGCCTTGGAGGTACACTTTAACTTTTCTAATCTTTCATTGAATTATTATACTGCACATCTGAGTCTCTTGCAGTAAGAGGATGATCTCTTTCAGGGAAGACCTTAAAATTTGGCAGTCTGGACTTCCCAGACTTCTTCATGCCTTGCAGAAGGAGTTGCTAAGGCTGAGAAGCCATTATTGTAAAAACCCAGAATGAGCAGGATGAAGTAATCTCGTAGAAGTTCTGTTCAAGTACATCCTTTTGTAACTACAACTTGACTTAATTTTCCATATATGAAAGTTAGGCGCCTGAGACATTGGATCATGCTGTAGCTACTCCATAGAAGTTTTTCACCTGTATGTACAGTTTTTGACTGTAGGAGGATTCATTTCTGCTTGGACTAAGATAAGAATAAATGCTAAAAAATTACTACCGTTCCAGGATCCTGCTTGCTGAAGCATGCTTGCTTTAGCTGTCATTCTGTGAAAAAGAAATCCCTCTTAAAGCTGAAAAAGCAACATCTGAAAGTGAAGGGAAATTACTTATCAAAATGTTAATAGTGCTGATGGGGGATGTATTCCAAGAGGACACATGACAGTAAGAGAGTAGGTGGTGATAAAAAAAAAGTATGTAGACCTTTAAATGTAATGAATTCTCAGTATTAGAAGTACAAGTAGAATCTTAATGATTATTAAAATCTAATCTGTGTATAAATTTCCAATCTATATAGGTCAGAGGTTCCTACGGTGCGAGTCAGAAGACACTAGTGTCCTCTGAAGCTTTTGTATGCAAAGGAAATAGTTACATCTGCTGAGCACAAATATAATGTGTTGTGGGTTTTCTTATTATATCATCTCCACAGCTTCGGTCCACATCCCTATGTTTTTGCCTCTTTATGAGCTGAACATGTGAATCAGTGTTGTATTTAAAATAATTATGCATCACTCAGTATTGGAAAGATGATGTAACTTGAATGGTACATCAATTTTACCTTAAATAATCGTCTTGAAACTGGTTTTAAATTTACCAGTATATTTTCTCATCAGATTAAGTTCCTTTTCAGATAAAGGAAAGTCTGTACACCTAAACAGGAAAAATAACTGAGAATAGTGGGGTAAAAGGAAAGTATTTCTGAATTACCAGGTCATTTCCACAATATTTTAAATGCCTTATTAAAAAACAAAACAAACAAAAACAAAAAAAAACAACATAACATTATTCTTCTTCAACAAAGAGGCTAGCAAGATTGGTGAACATATATAAACAATCTTTAGTCTACAATGTAAATTAAAGCACACTTTCTTTTAAGTTGATGGACAACTGCTTCTAGTTTAGAGGCCTAAATTGTGTTCTTTTTGCTAGTTCTCTGCTTAGAAGGGTATTTGTTTGCATTTCACCTGCTTGCTCTTAATTTGCAAAGTTTTGACCTTTTGACAAACCAAGAAGGCTAGCTGATAGAAGCAAATGTAGAAGAATAAAAAGATACATGCAAACTACCCTGTAGGTGTGCTCTTGGTGACAAATTGGCAGAGTAAGGGGTTCTTTTTGTTTTGGAGGTTTGTTTTTTTTTTTATTTAGGGATTTATTTTTTTTTAACAGGACAATTTTTAATGTATACTCTTGAAATCTGATTTTAATTGGGAAAATCTGCTCTTTCCATGAAATTGTGATTTTTTTTTTATTTATTTTTTTTGTCAGTGATAAACACAGGCTTTTACATTTACGTGTATAAGATATATAACGTATAGATTCTATGCTTCATTAGACATTTGCAGTCATCGTATCCTGGCCATTGGTAAATAATTTCAAGTTAGGTGGGACAAAGAGTGTATCATTTAAATAAACTATCTTGCATTCAAATTATAATTGCCATTATATACCCTTAAAACTTACTTGATTTAAAAACTGTGGAAGAATAGAGAACACTGCTTCAGATAGTGTGTCCAGTCCTTACTTGTTTTAAAATCTAAAAATTACTTCTATAAATAAATAGCAGCTCAATTTTCAGTAAAATACAGGTATTTTCTCTGACATTAGAAACTTAAGGGCATAATTTCCTCAAATACAAATAGTGTTCTCTATAAAAACTTCTTCAGACAGCCAAAATCGGAGGATATATTTCTGTTCCTGTCTGGCATCCATCTCAAACATCAAATACCAACTTAATTTTGCTTTGAAGGGGGTCTCACAATGTGAAATAATTAAGTTTATATTATGAATTATGAATGTCAATTACAAAATTAACAGAATTAGTTTTAGTACAGCTGTATGTTTATGGCTGCCCTTATGTGACGATTTTTCACATTGAATATTGTGACATTCTGTTTCTGTTCTGTATTTATTTTGAGGTTTCTTCCTAAACTGAAGAAAATCTTTAAGCATGGAGAATTAATTTTTTATCATTGATGAAGATTACAGCTTTCCATAGAAGTCATAACCTGTGTATTAATTTTTAGGTTTGTCTCATTTGGTTACCATTTTCTTGTCAATTTGACAGCAATTCAATAGCAATTTCATAAACTGATAGTCTACTCACCTGTTTTTGTAGGTTTTTCTTATAGCTTTTCCTTTACTTAGTTCTGTATTTTGTGTGACATATTTTTCTCCGATGCCTTCCTGTTTGCACTGTTTTCTTAACACAGTGCTGTGTTGAGAACAAAAAACTATTGAGGCAATAATCTTAGGAATATTTGCTTACCAAATAAGGCTTAAGATTCTGTTTGGTTTTAGAATACTTGCCCAAAACATGTGTGTCTTTAATTGCTGTGTCTGTAATTTTTTTGTTGTATGTCTTTACTATTATTCTCCTAGGATTTGGAAGTAGCTCTGCCTTTGGAAGTAGTGCCACAGGAGCATCATCATTTGGGTTTGGAACTTCAAGTAAACCATCAGGAAGTCTAAGTGCAGGTTGGTTTCTTTCTCTTTAATTCAAGTTTATCTTAAAGCAAAAAGTGTTATAAAGAAGCTGATGCAATCAAGTCTGAGAAATCTACTGAAACAAATGTGCCTAAAGTTGCATGTGTATATAACCATTAATATAACTATTCGCAGAGTTTTTAGGGTACTGTTAAAGGTCTCCTAGGTAGATAGTATTATTTTTTTCCTGGTTTATGGTCTCTGTTTAATCAGGAATGGAAGCAGAAGATCAGATGCATCAGGTTGGATCAGGTGCAGTGTGAGGCACAGAAATGCAGTTATGACTTGACTGCATAGACTATACAGTTATAACCTATTGAAATTAATGTAGCAATTTGTGGCAAATACAGCAGTAATTTGACTTCCTGTATTTACAAGTAAAGTTAGAATTACTATTTAGAAGCCCAGGTTTCCTTAAAAGTGTTTATCTGCTTATCCTTTCTATTTGAATAGTAGATTATAGGTAGTGTATGTCTGTATATATCCATAATTCATTGATCTAACTGCTTTGAAAACCTGTCTGTGGAAATTGTACCACTCATTTTTGGGTTTTGGTTTCATTTTATTGGTCATGAGAAAATGAAAATACAGATGCAATTGCTCCTTAACTTGGATTTCTGAAATCTTAGTCACTTCAGTAGCTTTCATCTAAAGCCAATAACTTACTGTAGTTTCTCTTACAGTCTTTCTTCAGTGGCAGGTAGAAGGAGTATCATCTCTCTTTGGATTGGCTTTTGGTGTAGTATGTTTCTTTTTTAAAAGCAAAATGTTTAACTGCTGTTAATACAAATATAACAGATGTCTGGTATGTATTAGTGCATTCACTTGGATGAGCATGTTGTTAGTTGCCATGCTTTTAATTTTGCTTTGTTTTTTCCCTGGTTAGTGTTGTGTTATGCTGTCAGATTTATGAAGTACCTTAAGCTTTGTATTAGAGCGGTAGATGTAGTTTTTCTTGATTTCAGTAAGGCATTTGATACTGTCTCCCACAGCATCCTCATAGATAAGCTAAAGACGTGTGGGCTTGACGATCAAGTAGTGAGGTGGATCGAGAACTGGTTGAAAGGAAGAAGGCAGAGAGTTGTGGTCAATGGCGCAGAATCTAGCTGGAGGTCTGTGACTAGTGGAGTCCCTCAGGGGTCGGTGCTGGGACCGGTGCTGTTTAATATTTTCATCAATGACCTGGATGAGGGAACTGAGTGCACCCTCAGCAAGTTTGCTGATGACACAAAACTGGGAGGAGTGGCTGACACACCAGAGGACTGTGCTGCCATTCAGTGAGACCTGGACAGGCTGGAGAGTTGGGCGGGGAGAAACTTGATGAAATTTAACAAGGGCAAGTGTAGAGTCTTGCATCTGGGGAAGAACAACCCCATGTACCAGTACAGGTTGGGGGTTGACCTGCTGGAAAGCAGTGAAGGGGAAAGGGACCTGGGGGTCCTGGTGGATCGGAGGATGACCATGAGCCAGCAATGTGCTCTTGTGGCCAAGAAGGCAAATGGCATCTTAGGGTGCATTAGAAAGGGAGTGGTTAGTAGGTCAAGAGAGGTTCTCCTCCCCCTCTACTCAGCCTTGGTGAGGCCGCATCTGGAATATTGCGTCCAGTTCTGGGCCCCTCTGTTCAAGAAGGACAGGGAATTGCTTGAAGGAGTCCAGCACAGAGCCACAAAGATGATTAAGGGAGTGGAACATCTCCCTTATGAGGAGAGGCTGAGGGAGCTGGGTCTCTTTAGCTTGGAGAAGAGGAGACTGAGGGATGACCTCATCAATGTTTACAAATATGTGAAGGGTAGGTGTCAGGATGATGGAGCTAGGCTTTTTTCAGTGATATCCAGTGATAGGACAAGGGGCAATGGGTGTAAACTGGAACATAGGAAGTTCCACGTTAACATCAGGAAGAACTTCTTTACTGTAAGAGTGACAGAGCACTGGAACAGGTTGCCCAGGGGGGTTGTGGAGTCTCCTACACTGGAGATATTCAAGGCCCGCCTGGACAAGTTCCTGTGTGATGTACTGTAGGTTACCCTGCTCTTGCAGGGGGGTTGGACTAGATGATCTTTTGAGGTCCCTTCCAACCCTTGGGATTCTGTGATTCTGTAAGGTGGAAATAGCTTACTAAGATGGCTGGGTACCATGGATGTATAACACCCTAGTAAATTCTTGATAGAATATCACTGATTTTGCAATACGCAGGGTCTAAGCATCAACCTGGTTTTGCTTAGTTTTCTTAATATCAGTAACAAGTGAAAAACTTACACTGCTTACATTTTTATCCTGTAGCTCATTTTTCCTGAGCCTATATTAAGTTATAGTTTCATAAATAATATATTGCCGCATTTCAAGCTGCTAAGTTATGAAGTACATAATTTAGGTTTTCATATATTAAAAAAATATAATTAGAAAACTAGTTGTTTGGATCAGTTGTCCACCAGTGCTGAGGTATAAAATCAAAGCAGCAATTCTATCTTAACTAACTTGGTGGTGTGCAGAGACATTTCACTGTACTCCTCAAACCAGGCTTTGTCATGGTGCCCGTGCCCCCAGTCTCTTCAGCAGTGAAGGAGTTGGACCTAATAAAATTATGATTGTTTTCAGTTATCTCTAGAGTCTCACTACAGAACATGGTAACCTGGAGTATAAATTAGTAAATGTCATTCCTGTCATTTTGTGCTTATGAAATCAAGTGGTCATGAAATCCTGATCTAGACTGGGATTATGGACTTGAAACCTCCATAGAAAAATAGTAGCCCAGAAGCACGTTAACTCTTATCTATTATATCTAAAAATCCAGTGCCATATGGATCTGGATTCCATATGATCTCTAGTTTAGTTTTATTGAGCATATGTAAATGGGTTTGAATTGATGCCTGAAGCCAGCCTGATTATATATTTTTTTTTTATTTTAATATGCCCCATTTCTTAGATAACATTTAGAGGATCCTGAGACAATATTCTGCTTTGCGTTATCATGTGATAGTTGTATCTTGTTTCTGAATCCTGTGCTTGAAAAGAGCTAGGAAAATAAGGTGGTGAATTTGAGTTATGGGACATTCTGAATACAATCCATGTGTAACTATGAGCAGCTTTTAGATACAAAGGCCATAGGAAACCAGTCTTTTTCATTCATGAGATTCCCTGATGTAGAACAAGTTTATTCTTCTGAAAATCTTACTTGGGATTTAGAATTCACAGGGAAATGTAGGAACAGTTGCATGTGCTTCACTCCTTATATACTAGGATGAGAGAAATTAGTCCACAAAATTTAGGCAAGACCCAAATGAACAGTGTCACTATAGTCACACTCAAGATCTGCCTGCCCATTACATTGACAATGAGTTCTGCACAGGCAACTGCGAGTGTGAAGGACAGCACTTACTGGAATGTGGATAATAAGGGGTTTTCTTGACAAGATGATGTGGTATGTAACCCAGGTGCAGGCATTGCAGGAGGAAGTCTTTCACTTCGTTTTGAAGTAGTTCTTGATGCAAAGCATCAGTAGCAAGTGAGAGAACAGAAGACAACAGGCTTGTGAGAGCCACTTTGGAATTCTGATGGGACTGCCAGTTGGGTTTTGATTTCTGTGTTTCAAAAGTACTTGGGCATTGAGTTGAAGATACTGATGTGACCAAAGGATTCCTTTAACTGTCTGTGTTAAGTAATGCATATTGAGAATATACTGGGGTTTTTTGCCTGTGAATGAGTCCCATTTTTATTTAGTATTTTCATTCTTTACAACCCATGGTGGGGGGGGCGTGGGAACTAGATGATCTTTAGATCCTTTCCAACCCTAACCATTCTATGATTAGGATTTTGAGCCTTTTCTGGACCTCATTTAAGGTGTGGTCTGTGCCACATACATTATAAAGACAGGTAAAGGTAGCCTAGTCAGCAGGGCACATGGCTGGGAGCTCCAACCCCAGCTTTGCCATTTACCTGCTGTAAGTGAAGCGGGTGGGCAATGGTCTGCTTGTACTTCTGTCTTCCCTCCCACCCTATGCATGTAGAATGTGTTTCGACTGAGAACTTGAAAAGCTACAGTTCTTCTGTTGTACAGTTTCAGTGGGACTTTTGGGTGCTACTGTTGTATGGATAATTGTATGAGACTTGCGATGTAGGATATAATTGTTTACAACCACTGAGGTAGACTGTGTTAGTGCTGTAAGATCAGAGTTGTCATAGCAAGTCAGGTGTGTTAGCAATGTGGCATACTGTCACAGATCCATGTTAGTATAAAATGTTACAAATACGGGTAATAAAGTGGCTGGTGTTTGTAGCACCAAGGAGAACAAGTTTGCAATCCTGATATAACTTATGTTTTAAAATGTTTTTCCCTCCCTCATAAGGCTTTGGCAGCTCGACTACATCTGGGTTTAACTTCAGCAATCCTGGCATCACAGCATCAGCTGGCCTGACATTTGGGGTATCTAATCCTGCATCTGCAGGCTTTGGGACAGGAGGGCAGCTTCTTCAGCTGAAGAAACCTCCAGCTGGAAACAAGCGAGGGAAAAGATAGGCACCCCTAAAGGGAAGGGGAAGTGAATCAACTTTGTTCGTCTGAAAAGTCTATTTTTTTAGATTGATGCATTGATTAAATTGCATCCCAGGAGATTTATAAAAGTTTTGCTACTTTTCCCTAGTCTGAAATACAAAATGAAGTCGTATTGAACAGCTATTTTCTTGTGAATAGAAACCCGTTTATGTATTTTTATTTTTAGCCCTAGTTTTAGAAATATTCTATACTGCATTGTTATTAAAGAATCTTGTAAAACCATCTATGTAACCTAATGTTAGTAGCAGAATATTTTTTGTTAATAAGCTTTATACCATAAGAATATATGCATATTTGGGTTTTTGTACAGATAAAATATATTCTAGTACAAATACTAGAGTTCATATCTTCTGTTCCTGGATATGGCCTTTAAATCTACTTCAGGGTGGTTTTGTGTATATGGATGTAAATATATACAGTACAGTGCACACATCTGTGTGTATATGTATGTGTATATGTATGTATAAAATACAGATGTGCAAACCTTGCCACATAGACAGGTCTCCTTTTCTTTGTGTGTTTTGTTTCTCAGTGTTGCTCCGTGGTCCCACATCTTGATGTTCCTAGGAATTTCAAATAGTGGGTCCTGGGCTATGTCATCATTGCTTCTTGTGTTTTGTTGTTCAAAACCAGCTGAAATACAATGTTTACTATTTCATAAAGTTTGGTAAATAATGGTTAATAGCTGGATTTTTTTTTTAACCTTTTTCTTGACCCATTTAGCAGCCAACTCTAAAGAAGAATCCAAGATTTTGACAAAGACATTTCATAGGTAATGTTCCCAGACTGTTTGGTTTTGTTTTTTCTTGGAGCTGAGCAGTAGGGCATCACAGCATTTCAGCTGAAAGCTCAAGATGCAGCATGGTCTTTGTGCAAGCAGGGAGTTGTCAGCCTGGATGTGCTTTTCCTTGCAATTGAAGGGGATAGGATATGCTGTTCTAGTGAAAACCTGAATTAGCTGTTACAAACCAGAGTTGATTTACTAGCTTATCATCAGCTCTGCTAGTATTGTCTTAAGAGCAGTTGCGTATCTGCTTTCAGTATGAGGTATGGCACAGTTACTGCTAGAGACTGGAGGATGAAAATGGTGTAATTTGAACGTTAAAGCTATTGCAACAGCAGTTGATGAACCTTGCCTGTTACAATATCATAGCTTGTTGTGCAGAACCTCACATTTGATGTGCACTAGAAATAGCTGTGAAAACGAGGAAATAATCATCCATTGAACCTTTTCAAATAAAGATACAGGTTGAAGTGTGAACATGAAACTTTGGAGCTGAGTTGCTTTCTATGTAGAAGTTTTGTATATAACATGCATCCAATGGATATTCATAATCATTTTCACAAAAGCACCTTTTTTTCTAAAGCAGTTACAGTGCATACTATTTTCTAGTACCAAGTCATTTGCTTTCTCTTAAAGTGTTATTACCATTCTGTAGTATGTTTTGGAAATGTTTGCTTTCGGCAGTGATCGCTCTTTGACGTATGTTCAGTTTGTCACTTGATCTGATAAAATTAAAGGAAACTGAGCACAGAATTCTTCACTTTTGTAACTGTATGTTATTGCATCTTTGTGAGCAGCCCCTTAGGAAAGGGTATAATGTGGGGTTTTTATGTCTTGGAAAAATAAAGTTTTCAGTTTATTTGGATTTTAACCCTTTCTAAAACTCACTGGGCTGCAGTCAAAACCATAATGTTTGTATTCCTTACTGCTTTTTTTAATAGTTAATATGTTAAACCACTGGACTCTTGTAATGTATTAATTTGTGAAAAGAATTCTAAATGTGTACTCTTTGTCCATATGTGCAACTTAGCATTGTGCGAACAATAAAACAATAATGCTGTGATCCTTGTAATACATATTTGCCTGTTTGAAATATAATTTCCTGTTGTTCTCCTGTGTTACTGGAGAAACAAAAACATCATCAGCTAATATGTACAGTTGTTTTTCCTAGAATTTATATAATGCAAAATTGTTCTTGCTGAAGTTAGGGCCTTGGTCTCTGGATTGAAAGGGGAGGGGAGGTGAAGGGGGGTATTGTGTTGTGGGTTTGTCTAGAATCTCTTTACAGTGTGCTGTATAAACCCGCATCATGCTGTAATGCAACACAGGACTAGGCATGGCTTTGGAAATTCAAAAGCAGTGGGAGCCTTCTGGGTTACCTGTATTCTGTTTCTTTTCACATGAAGGCAACAATTATGTCCTTAATTTATCCTATGTGAAAAAATGATTGTGTAGTAGAATAGCCATATGCTGGAGTACAAACTAAAGTCAAAATGGGATTTGGAGTAATTATATTCCCAGAATATTACTTGGGTGGCTGACTTTAGCCGTGACTTTCAGGGATCAGCATTGTATATGCTGTGTCAAAGGATAATTTTCAATTTAAAGACCTCTAATATAATTAGAGTGCAAAATACAGATACATTCAAGGTGTGGTTTTCTACAAGGCAGGGTAAAAAGGTGACCTGTACTTAAAACACCATGAAATGAAATCAAGTCTGGATTATTTTTTCTGTAAAGAAAGAAAAATATGTACCAGAGGAAGACGGAAGTCATATGTGTAGGATGTGGTTCTCTATTAGTTTTACCTTGTACAGCTGTGGTGTAAACTTGTTTGTGACCTCTTACTAGAAGTAACTTGGTTTTTCTTCACTGTTCTCTCTACAGTGCACACAGCAGGAGGTAGGATAGCATTGTGCCGTAGATTGTTTGCTTCATGATTCTCATCCTGGTCCAGCATCTCAAAATTTTCTTTACACTCACACTTGTCTTTCTTCCTGAGAAGTTGGCTAGCTAGATACTATCAAACTTACTGCTTCATTGCAGACTGGGAAGGGAGGAGGTTCAAATAAAGTGCAGTTGAATAGGATTCATGTATCTTCCTTGCCACAGGAAATCCAAACCCAGCTGTACCCTTGCCCCATCTATGTATTCTTAACATAACTGCATTTTGAACCTCAGTTACTTCTATAGCATCATTTTAAAAATTAAGACAAAGTTCAGGAAGAGGTTTAATGGCCTTTTATTCTCCTCTTTTTTAGTGATAATTCTCTGTTTTTTCCCAGCTTGAAACTCATGTTCACAGTCGGAAAAAAAATATCCAGAGTGAGTCATATTGGCTCTCGTGTGTTATTAGTTTTAATACCAGGAATGTTTCAGCAGAAGATATGAAGGAAGCACCTTTTAGGTTCTTAGTGAGAAATTAGAAGTAACTGTATAGAAAACCCCATCCATGCTGTTTAGCATAAATAACATATGCTGTATAAAAGTCTGTTTCCCTAAAACTTATTCAGGTTCATAAGATCAAAGAACTGACTGTGCACAAACTATTCAGTGATAAATTAGGCAGGTTTTGGACTAATTGCTGGGATTGCACTGTCAGGCTGTTTCCCTATTCCCTCACAGTAAGTGCCTTTCAACACTGGCTAGTATCTCCAGGCTCCAGTGGATGGTTAAAGTATCACAGTAGGAGATTTTACAACTTCTCATGAAGGTGAGCAGTTGGGCTTGGGGAGGGCAGTGACACTGAGCTGATGCCCGCAGCAGCTCTGGAAGGCAGCAGTTACCCACTGCCACTGTCTGTGGAGCCTTGACCCACCTATAACATGCAACCTCCACCCAACCAGACAGGTAGGTTGCTTAAAAGGAGGATGGAGGTGGTGAGGGGGGAGGAGAAGCATGGGAAGAGGTGAAGGGATGCAGAGCACAAGGCTTCCTACTGTGAACAGGACAATTCGTTTGAATTCAGTTTGGGATCATTTCTTCTGAACTGAATGTTGAGTATTTGTATGTTGGTATTTTTGTAGTTCCAAATCAACAGTTTGTAATGGAATCTTTTGTATTGGCTGAATGTTGTATTTAGTAGGTAGAAATAGATGATTGCAGTAGTTTCATTTTCTACATGGTTGACATTTTTTACTTGTGGGGAATCATAAATTAACTCCATAAAAGAAATAAAACAGATATAAAATGAACAGAGTCCTATGAGGATTCTTATGGCTCTGTGGAGAATTTTGCTTTCACCTGGTGGCAGAAGCCTGCCAGTACATATACTACCACTATCGGTCACTTACCAGTAGTCGGCTCACCAGGGAGGACCCAGTTTACTGGAAGTTAGCAAATGAGACACCCATCTACAAGGGCCAGAAAGAGGATCGAGGACACTAGAGACCTGAAACCTGACCTCGGTGCCAGGGAAGGTTATGGAGCAGATCGTCTTGAGTGCCATCACAGTGCATGTACAGGACACCCAGGTGCTTGGACTCAGCATGGGTTTATGGAAGGCAGGTCCTGCTTGACTAACCTGATCTGCTGTGGTAAGGCTGATGAGGGAAGGTCTGTGGATGTTGTCTACCTGGACTTCCTACAGCATTCTCCTGTGGGTCCAAAGAGGAGCAACGAAGCTGGTGAAGGGGTTTTGAAGCTCTTTTCCAACCTTATGATTCTATGTCGCTTCTTTTTTTTTTTTTTTTTTTTTCCAGGTCATTCACACTTTCTCACTTATTTAAGGTAGAAGGATTTTGTTCAACTTCAGTGTTTGAATGAACTTTCTGACCCATTTGAGTCCAATTGCTATGAGGTTTATTACTTAATTCTTTTTCACTCAGCCTCAGGGTTTTAACTTTTGTAGCCCGTCACTGCTGTTGAAATGCCACAGTGAAGAGGTGAGTAGGCTTTGTCTTACTTTAGCTTTGATAACTTTCCTAAACAATGGTTTACTTTCTGGTTTCTCACTTTTTAGAAGTAAGGAAAGTCTGGCTCATTATGAACAGGTTTTGATTAAGTTCAGAAGCTTCTTATCAACTATAAAAGTTTCTGGGTTGATTTTACTTCTGTTTTAGTATAGATCTGCCCCCAACAGGGTATTGGGTCAGTTCTGTTGAACACCTGCATGGAGAACTCGGAGTACATACTCCTGTGCTGAACATGTCAGTAGCTGAACAGGTCAAAGGTATTTTGCTTGTTTGTTCAACTAACATTTCAGACTGATGGATTTCCTTCTTTCTTTTGTCTTCAATGCAGCTGTCACTCTACGGCGTGTGCTTGGGCAGCAGAAGCAGGACGGCAGCTTTCTAGATGAACTTGCTTCCAAAATCTGGTTCTAAATAGAGGCTGGTGTGTATCTCCTAGGCAAGAAATCTTGCTGGCTCTGTGTGTTTAGTATGGCACATTGTTGTAACAGCATATGCTTCAGAGGTGATGATGCCAGTCACAAAAGCAAGCTAGGATGATGAGGTTTTGATCAGACTTAGTGGTGTGGTAAAAAGGGAAAGAAACACAGACTTGATTCATATTCAAAATCAAGCTGTTTTATTATATGAAACTTGAAATTCTGAAAAATACTGTGTAATCTTAATAAGGCAAGAAAGGGGTAAGTTCTCATGGGGAAAAATGCTGCAAAAATCAGCTTGAGTACACCTTTAGTTGGGTGAAACTTTGGGAGAAAAAAACGTGAACAAGCGATGTACAGCTGGGTAGCTAAAGCTAATCTGTTAACTCCTGGGTTAAGCACCTCGGTAGAGGCTACTCTAAACTGTAATAACACCAAACCCCTCTAATCCTGTTAGCAGTGTTAGCATTTCTTGGCTGTTTGGACTACCTTTATTTTTCTACCAACATACACAAAATGGAATCAAACCTTTGAGCACAAATACTTGCTGTTGTTCTACCCAGGGATATAAGGTAAGGTACGTGTGATAAAGGAGTCCTTACTGGAAAAAAAAAATCCATCTTTCAACAAAAGGCTTGGGTTGGGTGGGCCCAAGTGCCAAATGGATGCAATGGCAGTGAGCATGTAGGCCAGTACTACCCTAGATCTTAGCAGTGTGGGGCATCTCTGGAGGCGTGGTTGAACATACCTGTATATTACCAGTCTCACCTTTGTTGCTTCATGCAGCTGTGCTTGGCCCAGCTCACCCATGTGTTGCCTCTTTTATCCTGAAGAGCAATGCTAAAGGCAGCCACTGTGATTCTGACTCAGCATCAGGTCAAACAAAGTTAACTGAGAGAAGTGGTAGCAAGAGGAATGTGCTAGCCTTAATGCCACAGCTACGAGCCATAGCAATGCATGTTCTATTGGTTTCAAATGGGAATGGTCTTCTACCTTTCTGGCTGCTGACTGAGGGAGCTGTCTGAAGGAACTTGCTGCAGCTAACATTGCCATTGCTTGCCCCCATAGCAGCAGTGTAATGCTGAAGCTACAAGAACAGTTTTCAATGGGCAGCCAGGTGTTTGCATACCTCCAACAGCCAAACCAGAAGCAAGCCTTATTCCCGAGGAGGGTCAGCCCTGCTCTGGCCATTAGCTAAGCTTACGTAGTACAGACCATAAGGGCAAAGCTCCTACTTCATCCTATGGCAGCAAAGTGAGGTTGATGCTAAGCTCTGCTCTGATAGTAATGAGTGAAGGCTTTAAATGTTGTTTATGCTGTCTTCAGGCATGGTAGTGCTCTGCTGGTGCCGGTAGTATCCTCCTGCTTGTATCGGAGATGTGCAAAAGGGGCTGCAACTGCAGGGAGGCTGCAGCAGCTCATCCAGATTGCCCTGTGCTGGGCAGAAATCACTGAATTAAAGATGCAAGTCTAATGCAAATGCCTATTAGCTGAAATTTGTATTCTATTAGTAACAATATCTTGCTAGAAATGCTTTTCTAACTTGTCACTTTACACTTGAGAAGTGTCACCTTCCTCATCGCCTCTCCCCACCCTCTATTTCCAGTGCCGCAGCAGCCAGTACAGCTGTTATTTGTTGCTCTGCCATGGTGACACCAGCACTGTGGTGCTCACGAGGTTTGCCAGGCGTTAGAGCTGATGAGAAATATGGGGGCAAAAGGGATATGTGGGCTCAGGCAGGTGAATGGTGCTAGCATTCCAGCAATGATGGAAGTAATAATATACAAAACTACACACTGTTGCAGAGTGATGGAGGTTTCATTTAAAGTTAGCCCTCAGAATGGTGTTTGGGGAAGAATTGCTAGATTATATCATCCCGAAGATAAATTGCATTTGAGCTACAGTACTAATGTCAAGTAAAACACCAATGATGCAAGCAGATGCAGTCCTTTACTTCTTTTGTAAGCAGTATAAAAAATTCCTGATCTAGAACGTGTTCTCATAAGCATTGCTAATTTTCTGCACCAAGTTGCTGCTTCTTGCTCATCTGCACTAATAATCCCCGTATAAAATCTCAAACTGCATATTAAGCTCTACCAAATCCCACTGAACCATACGAAGAGAAGCAGCACTTTTTTCTTGTCTGGAGCACATTAATCTGACTGTACAGGCAGCAATCTGAGCTGCAGCTGCATAGTGATGCTGCTTGCACTGTGTGGTGCCTAAATCCTTGTCTTGTGCTACGGCATTAGGAGGTGAACAGTAAATTTTCTTTGAAATTATTCTTGGTTCTTTCTTCCTGCATTTGATGAAATGTTCATGCTCTATGCTCTGTGTGGCATAAACTGGAGTGTGAAAGTGGAAAATTCCTGTACTTTGGAGGTTTTCTTCTTTTAATTGAAATAGCTTCATAATAACAATGCCTTGCCAAATTGGCCAGTCTTAGTGGAAGGGCAGGCTGTGGGAAGATGGGGTTAGTCCAGAAGAAGTAATTCTTCCTCTCTGTCTGAGGAAGGGAAAAAAATCTAATATTCTTTCCTTTTTGCTAGTGGCTGGAGTGGTTGGTTAGAGCAGACAGAATCATTGGATTATGAAATAGCCCCCATTTCAATTTGAGATGTGCACATCAGCTTTGTGTCCAGGTCTTTATATATCGTAGCAGCAATCTGTTGTGTCTGCAGTTAAGCAGGAGTGCCGAAAAATAATGTACTAAGACTCCTGGGAGAAGAGCATGACAGCTGTATTGATCACAGCTGAGCAGTTGGACAATGCTAATGAAGTCCCTAAAGCCCCAGTCTGAGGAGGCTCAGTCTTGAATCTGGGGGAGATTTTCTGAGAAACAGCCTCCTCCTTAACTTGTTGCAGTGTTGCCCTCTTGAATTTGGAAGATGTCCCCCAACGCTTACAGATACTGTTACCTGGTCACCTCCCTTCAGCCTGCATGCCTGAACCCCATTATCAAGACAGTGGTGCATTTGGGAGCCAGACGTGTGATACTGGAGGTGTCTGTACGGGCTGTGATAATGTGGTGCCAGCACTGATGTCTGCTGTCACTGCTGCATACACTGGGACAGGGAGCACTGATAGCAGAAACCGAGCTTTGCATATTGATTGCTTGGTGCTGGTGCAGATTCACAGCTGAGCCCTTGAGGAGGGCTCATATCCTTCTGTTCAGAGTTATTTTTACAGTCCTTTGACTCTTTCTGGGATGTTTTTTTTATTCCTTGGGTCATCTTGTTCTAATCATTTTCCAGGAAATGAGAGCCAATAAAAGAAATCCTTTCCGCTATGAATACACGTGTATTTTAAAATGTAGATATTAAAAATGCTCCCTGAGCAGAAATAAAAGCCAGTCTGGTTTATGCAAGTAATACTGCAATCAGAGTAGCAGTTTGGCCCTTTAAATATACCAGTGGTGTTTAGATAATACTTACCACAGGTATAGCTGTGCTAGTGTAAAAGGTAGCTAATGATCTAAGGGCAGGAAGAGAAGGAAACCCTACTAAATTAAGCTCCTGTATCCTGGTTACTATCCTCATCTGGCAACTTATGTTAGTATAAGCTGCCAGTAAGGACTGCACTCTTGATTACTACAGCTCTCCGTACAAAACCCTTAGTGATGGTGTTTTAACAGCGCTACCCTTCTCACTGACTTCACATGGGGGCAGCAAGACATTGCTTTGTCAGCGGCAAATACGGTCTTACCTGGGAAGCAGCTTTGCCTGGGTAAATGGGCAAGACGCAGGGATTTCTGGCTCCAGGGTAATTTCCTTATAAGTTTGAAAAACCCAAACAAACCAAACACTTTTAAAAGTAACTAAACCCTACATACTCAGCTTAGCCTTCAGCTGGGAATTGACTCTATTGTTTAATATTACCAGGAAGAAGAATCTCTGCTGATAAAGTGCACAAAGTGCAATAAAATCCAGCTCTTGCAGTAAGCATGGCCTGGCTTTTATATGCCAAGTGATCTAAACAATAGTACCATGATGATGAATTCCAGCTTTTCTTTGGGAGATGAGAGTGAGACTGCAGGTCACAAGTTTTAATTTGTGACCCTGGGAACGCAACGCAGAAACAAAATAATTCCTCATTCCAGATTTTCAAGGTTTCTGATAAGGTTGCGACATTGTTTGACAGTAGTGATGTAATGGTAGATACAATAGCTAAATGTAACAAGAAAAGCACATAAATGCCTGCTTGGTGTCCAGGGCTGGGCAGTGCCGAGCAGGTAATCTCACTTGTACCCAAGTGACCAGGCTACCAAGAATGAAACTGAATATCCTAAGGGAAAAGAAAAGACAGATCCATATGCCATCTAAAGTTTATCTCCAATGAGTTGAATGGAAACGGGGATAGGAGTTACTGCCAGTTTTGTGTCTCTCAACATCAAGGGAATGTGGCAAGTTGCAGAGGATGGGTTGGAAATATGATAGGGAAAGCAAAACATCCCTCACAGCAAGAGCCACTTACATACCATCAGAAGCTGAGGGCACCATGGAGGGTTGCATTGCAGGGTTTTCTTTTTCCTAGTTCTAAAGGAGTTCCAACTGAAATAGAGATACAGAATAAGGTGACAGGTCTGTTCCTGCTTTATCTTGGAGAATCTGTGAGATGGACACCCAAGGGGGAGGGACAGGGACTGTTGTTTCTTCCTTATTATTGTCACAGCTTCCTCTAATAAGTCCTTTCTCTTCCTTCCTGTCCAGCGTGTGCTGCCACAGCCAGCCCCAACAAATGTTTGTGGCACCTCGCTGTGACCAGTTCAGCAGCTTAGGCTCAAGGTCCTTGATTTTCCCCCTGTTGAACTGGGAGCTGTTCAGGATGAAACACTTTTGTTATTATGCCTCTTTTCACACCTTTCCTGTAATCTGTGATGTCTTTTTCTGAAGTAGAAACAGTTGTATTTTCAAGGAGCTTTAGCAAATGAGGCCTGAAAACCTAAGGAAAGCAAAGCACCATGTTCTGAAGGCACATAAATACTTCTGAAATATTCCCATCTCTAGAAAGACTGTTGGAATAAAATGGCAAAACCACTGTTGTTGTAATGAGAGTACCTGTCAATGCAGTGACTGCAATAATTGCTGAGATGTCTTACACAGTCACTTATACACTTATACAGTGGTGATTATCCTGCAGCAGCTTTGCCTGCATGAACCAGCATGCTGGCACCAGGAGCTATGCCCCAGCTCAGCGCCTGGGTGCGTGAGTCTCGCTCTCACACAGCCAATGCAGCATCTGGATGCTGAGTCGTATGAAAGCTGCAGTGTGCTGTAAATGTACTTATCTCCTACACGGCTGCACAGGCAGGCTGCAGTTCAGAGTGTTAGAAGTTATGTGGAAAATGCACTTTATCGGTTTCAGACAACTAATAAAAGGAAATTTAATTCTTACTTTCTCTGCTCCTAGAGAGAAGATTTTTGAGGGGTCACAGAACAACGTGTGAGTTCTTCAAATGACTGAAATAAAACATGGCATTTGCTTTCCTGCCATCATACATTTGGTTTGGGAAGGGCAAAAAACACTTCTGTGGAGCCAAAGGCCTCAGAAAGCTATACCTGGTAGTAGCAGCAAAAATTCAGAGACTTCTAGAAAAAAGGAAACAAAGTTGAAGCAGATAATGAAGATTTATAGACTATGGGACCATTATTGAATATCTCTAGGCTGTAAGAACCTTTGCCCACTCAAACATATGTATGATGTTCCAACTATAGCTCAAAGCTGCAAGATGCTCAGCCTGATGGGACACAGTGAGTCTGGTGTCCTGCAGGATGTGGGGCCTTAGTGATGTTTTGGTTTACTCTGAAACAGGTCGAGCTAATATTATGAGATTGCTAGGCATGGGAAAACGAGCAAAGCCACTGCAGAGCAGAAGACCGGTTTTGTTTTTCGGGATTTTTTGTGGGCTCTAAACTTTAAATCATACAGATATTACCTGATCGGCTTGTAAAAACAGCGAGGGGGAAAGGAAGAATCTTTGCTAATTACTCTATTGCTAAATATGTTCTAAAGCATTTTGCAAAGTGCCAAATGTTTCAGGCTTTACAAAGGCATAACGAGGTGTGCCATTATCTCTGGTTTTACCCAGACAAGTTGAGACAAATTCTGAGCTTGAATATTTAAAGTACCTGTTAATCTCTGCAGGGGATCTGGTGCTGATATCTAGTCATGATTGAGGCTCCTAACTGGGAATGAGTATGGTGATAGGTGAAAAGTAGACTATCTTCTCATAGTCTGCTATTGCTATTGGAAGAGATCCACTTTACTGAGTATCACTGGAGCCATCGACTCGATGGGGCTGGGAAAGTATTTTGCTTGCAACACATGAAAGAATCCAGAACCTGCTTTTCTTATTATGAAGATGTCAGTCCAACCCAGACCTTAAGAAAATGATCTTGTAGGAAGATCTCTGTGAATGTAGGCATTTAACAGCTGCTGCGCTGTCACTTGGGGCTGCCAGAAGCCCCAACAGGTCAGGAGCTTGTGGTTTTAATTCCTTATCCAGATGATCCCTTTCCCTCACTGTTCTTTGACACTGACCCGCAGCACAGGGTGTCTTGGCCAAGGGGTGATTTTGGCGATGTGGGGTGTTTGAATGAAATGGGTCAGGGCCGTGTGTAGATGTGCTGCTCCTCACCCCAAAGTGAACATGGTCAAGCTGACAGCTCCAGGTGGCTGCTGATCAGGTTTTGAGATGAAGCATCTTAAACTCCATCATTCAAATTCCCGCAGGTTTCTTCTCACGATCCCACTGGGTTGATACGGGCGATGCAGAACCTGTCATGCTGCAATCCCACTTTTTATCTTGATAACCACGAGCTTTTCCAAAGGGTAGCTGCCCCAGGTTAGTAACCCTTTCTGAGGCAAGGTGTGAGTCTGTGGGACCCACCTCTGCACCTTGCCCTTGCGGTGCCATGGCTCCAGCAACGGACTGAGCTGTGAAAGGGGTGATGCTGTGAAGTAACTTGCTGGGATATGTAGTGAAGCCGAGGGGCAAAAAGCCATTACCTGGGCTCTGATTCCCCCAGAATCTGCTGGTCCAGACTAATATCTCTGTGAAACTCTGCGGCTGCCTAGAAGGGGAATGAAAGGGAAAAAAAGAGGGAGGTGAAGATGGAGGGGGAAGGCCTGGAATGTTCTAAGTGAAAGGCAATAATTTACTTGAAGAAGAAAAGCCCTGTGTGAAGAAGAAAAGACTGTGCGAACTTAGATTATGTCTCTGTCACCTTCCTTTCAGTGACCTGACTTGGCAGCAGGGTTTAGAAACAGCACTGGTTTCTAGAGCTACCCTTTTCTGCCTTTTTATTAGAAGAAGCGTTTTTCTCTCGACTCAACGCGTTGTAAGCAGAATCTTTGGTCGGTAGCACCGGAGCCGACTTGGAGGGAAGAGAGAAACAACCCCAGACTTTCTTGCCGCTTCAGCCTCCCGGACAAGTTTGACAGAGCACCCTTGTGTGCTCCCCTGAGCTGCCGCCGGCTTTCGAGGAGCCGTGAGGCGGAACCCCCGCGTGTGTTCGGAGCGGTCCCGTGTGGCCCGCAACGTGGCTGCTGTTCGGGCTGCGGGGGAGACCCGGGCTGGGGACCGGCGGGGGGATGCGGGGCTCAACGCGGGCCCCGCTTCCCCACTCAGTTCTTCGGTGCCGCCCCGTCGGACGGGGGCGGGGCTGGCGCATGCGTACTCAGCCCTCACCGCCGCCTATAAGAACGGGGCGCGGCGCCCCCCGCCCATCGGCGGTGCGGGGCGCGGCGCCGGACGGGGCGCACGGCGGCGTTGAGCTCCCCCGGGCGGGAGGGGGATCCCGCACCCGCCGCCTTCACCCATGGACGTGCGCGGGGCTCGGGCGGCGCGGCCAGCACGGGGCAGCGAGTAGCGGCGCCGCTCGGCCGGTCCTTCCTGCCGGCGGCTCCGCTCCCCGCGGGCCAGCGCCGGGTATGCGGCGGCGGCAGCAGGACTCGCGGCGAGACTCCCCGCGGCGCGGCGGCTGCATGCCCCGGTGGGCCGGGCGGCGCTGCCCCGGCGCGGGGGGGCTCTGACGGAGCGGCCGCCCGCCGCGCCGCGCCATGCAGGGCGGGCGGTGCTGGCTGCTGCTGGCGGCGCTGGGCTGGCTGCTGCCGGCGGGGACCACGGCCAGCGGCGAGTACTGCCACGGCTGGCTGGACGGGCAGGGCGGCTGGCGGGACGGCTTCCAGTGCCCCGAGCGCTTCGACGGCGGCGACGCCACCATCTGCTGCGGCAGCTGCGCCCTCCGGTACTGCTGCTCCAGCGCCGAGGCGCGCCTCGACCAAGGCGCCTGCGACAACGACCGGCGGCAGGGCGGTGGCGAGCAGGGCCGCCCCGGCAAGGACGGCCCCGACGGCGCGGCAGGTGAGGCGGCCCTGGCCCGGCACTGGGGGCTCCCCCATGGCTCGGTGGCTCCCGGGGAGCCGCCGCGGGTTCGCGGCGAGCTTCTCGCCCGCTCCTTCCCCCTCGTCGCCGGTTGCACCCTCCCCGCGGGGTGGGGCGGATGGCGGTGGGGCCGGCCAGGCCCGCCAGCAGCTGTTGAACGGGGCGCGGCACCCGCGTGTGGATCTTTTTTTTTCTCCTTCCCTGTTGCTCGGGAGCCGAGCGCTGCCGTCCGTTAGAGCAGGTGATGTGGAACCGCGTCCTCGGGCCCGTCTGTGCCCCCGGTTAAGACGGGAAGTAAAATACTGGGACGATCCGTATGAGCGAAACAAAAAGTAATGTGACCTTCCGAAATGAGTCCTGGCCGGCCCCCGCTCTGATTGTGTGTGTTCATCCACTTAGGACAGGTTTTCACAAGATCGGATTTCAGGGATAAACTCGGGTCTTTCTGCTGCTGTTCAAATAAAGCCCTGGTGGCTTCCCAGCGCCCTTGCTGCAATCCACACACGCTGAACGCGTTAGAAGTAGCCTGAAGTGGTGTTATAATTAGGACAGATTTACTCCTGGAAAACTTGTGTGTTACAGTCTGTAGCAAGTGCGTGCACCTGCTCTAGAGCTGCTGTAGCACCGAGTGCAGAAGTAGAGACAATTGTTTGCAAACCTTTCGTCTGAAAAGTGCTAACGTTGTAGAAGAAACATGGCATTTTGGTTGTATCTTGCTCCATGTGATCAGTGGTGCAAGGAGTTATTCTGACCTGAGCAGACAGATGCCCCCCCCCCCCTTTGCAGTCCAACAAGGGAATGTTGTTAACAATCGATTTGCTTAATCAGTATTTCCTGCTCAGCCCGGCACTGGTCACCTGCAGGAGGTGCAGCCGATGTGCCAGGGCATGTTGTTATGAGGTTCTGCCTCAGTGTGGTCAGTCAGGCTCAGGTTGGGGTCCACAGCCCTGCCCGAGTCTTGAGTCTGTGAGGTTCTGGTGGAAATGCTGAAGCCCAGGTATGTTGTCTGGCATCTTCCCCCTGTTTTTCACAGATATATCCGTGCAGGTTTCTTACTAAGGCAGACAAAACAGCTTTTTCCCTGGGAGTGCAGAGCAGCCGGAGCCCAGGTTGTTCCAAGGATGGTGTTCACCGTCCTCCTTGTTGGGCTTCCAACCCCACCACTGAAGCATCACCTGTACTTTCTGCTCCCACTCCTTGCTCACCCCCACTCCTGCCTTGATGGTCCTTCTTTAAGCCTCACAAGGAGTAACACTGACCCTCTGCTGGGAGTGAAGCTTTGGAGCTGCTCCTGTCACCCCACCACCTGCCCCTTGTCTTCTGAAACCCAGGGCAGCCAGAAGCTCATCCCTGGGGCGGCTGTCTGGTCACTGCCTGGCTGTCCCCTGCCCTGAGGGGTGACAGCAGCCACAGAGGGCTGGCAGTGGGGAGGGATGCAATGCAGCACTGGGGTTTGATCATCCTGTTCTCCTGAACTCTAAGCAGAGATCCTGTGCGCAAAGTATCTCCCTATAGCAGTGTTCAAACCCAGTGTTCTCTTGCCTGATTTTTCTAGTAGGCTGTTTTAGAGATAGGATCTGGTGAGGTGTGGAGTTACGGTTGGTGTCTAGACTACCATCAACAGGAGGCAGCTGTCCTCCGCTGAGGCATGAGCTGTGGGCTTTCCTCCCTGCTAGTAACTTTGAAGATGTTTTTGGGAACTCCAGCCATTGGTTTTCGCAGCCTTTTTCATCTTTGGCATAAAATGCTCGGCTGCACACACAGCTTGTAGTGCTCACCCTGCATTGACCTGTGTGGGGGGAGGTGGGCTTAGCCTGTGTGAGGGACTTTCTGCCGGAGCTGCTGGGGTTTGTCCTTGGCCCCCAGTGACGATGTTTTCCTCACTGTTGCAGTGCCCATCTACGTGCCATTCCTTATCGTTGGATCTGTATTTGTTGCCTTCATCATCCTGGGGTCGCTGGTAGCTGCTTGCTGCTGCAGATGCCTGAGGCCCAAGCAGGAGCCCCAGCAGAGCCGAGCCCCTGGGGGCACCCGCCTGATGGAGACCATCCCCATGATCCCAAGTGCCAGCACCTCCCGGGGCTCCTCCTCACGCCAGTCAAGCACTGCTGCCAGCTCCAGCTCCAGTGCGAACTCAGGGGCCAGAGCCCCCCCGACCAGGTCGCAGACCAACTGCTGTTTGCCCGAGGGGACCATGAACAATGTCTATGTCAACATGCCAACAAACTTCTCAGTGCTGAACTGCCAGCAGGCTACGCAGATCGTGCCGCACCAGGGGCAGTACCTGCACCCCCAGTACGTGGGCTACACTGTGCAGCACGACTCAATGCCTCTGACCCCTGTGCCCCCCTTCCTCGACGGCTTGCAGAGTGGCTACAGGCAGATCCAGTCTCCCTACCCGCATACCAGCAGCGAACAGAAGATGTACCCAGCCGTGACTGTGTAGCGCTGACGCCTTCCTCCCTCTCCCCACCCAGCAGGTTTTTATATCTAAACTGAGCGGTGGAGAAATACTTCCTTGGGACGAAGCTTCCAGAACATCACTTGTAAATAACTTTGAAAGGCTCATGCATGTCAGACAGTGTTTATAAACCATTTATTTCCATCGGGGTCTGTTGCCAGAAACTGTAGGATGATATCTCTGAATTAACATTGCCAGATCCGCTCTCATTCCAGTGCATGATTTACAGTGCCGAAGGATTACGCTGAAAATCCGTATGTATTTCAGATCGCTGTACTTGTGAGATAAATGCGGGAGCCATTAAGTGCCCTTCAGGTATGACATGTTCAGAAGTATTTGCCTAATTAATTTGTAGAAGGAGTTTTGTTACACTGTACGAGGCCGCAGTACTTAAGGAACCTCTTTTCTTCTCTCCCAGCTTCTTGATGACATTTCCTGTTGCTTTACAGACAATCACAACTGAGTGCCAACCAGTGCAATCCCTGCTTGCTGGGTGCTGGTACGAGCCCCGTGGCTTAACCATCCCTGGTTTGGGGTGAGATGCCACAGAAGGCTGTCTTGCAAAGACCAGTTTTCCTTGTCCCTGGTATTTATGTAGGAATAAGAGTGTGAACTACTCGGCTCTTCCTTCCAGTGCACTTGAAACCCTTCTTGATTTGGGTTTGTCTCAAGATCAGGACCCAGTAGTGGTTTGCACAGACTTTATGAACTTGTATCTAAGAACAGGGTACGAGGTGCTTGCTCTTCCTGACACAAAGCTTTTGGTACGAGCTGGCAGGGCCCGAGCTGAACCTGCCTTTGCAGAGAAAGGTCGTACTGTGACTCCGAACGCGCCTGCTGTAACCTCACTTCCCATGAAGCACTAGACCCGTGTGAGCGCACATGAAGTTGTGCCCTGCCTGCGATTGAGTCTGACCATTCGAAAATGGACTTTGTCCCCCTCCAGCCCTCTGTGAGCACCAGCTCTGCTCTGTGGGGCTGGGGTGGGATCTCACACAAAGCTATCCCCTTTTCTTCTCTACCTGTGGGGCGAGGGAAAAGGAAGGCACAGCTGTATTTAAAAATAAGGCAAAAGGCCCAACCAAAAGATGAAGGTGCTTGTGGCTCCCTGCAATGCCATGGGGTCAGGGAGGAGGCATGGTGCGGACTGGGTGGATGACACTGCAATGGAGCTGCTTTGCTTCATCTGGGTGAAAAAACTCCAGGAAGCAGCATGCTGGGAATAATCAGGCTGTACTAATCACAATGTGTCACCACAGATGCAACAAACTGTTTAGACTGCTTTTGTCTCTTAACAAAAAGTAGTCTGCGTTTCTATCCATTCTGCAGCCAAAACAGGGCAACAGAGGGCTGAGGCCATTATGTCAAACCTGGGCAATTACTGTAACCAGAGCTGATAAAAGGTTTCTTATTGTCTGATACTGTATCAGTATGTAGCAATAACTGTGATACTACTTATTTTGTATGTCTGTTTTTAAACTACATGTCTGTGCTGAAGCATTGCCAAATCCAATGGTTTACTCATAAACATGCCACACACAGGCAGTCTGAGCGGGCAGCCATGGTTTGACCACTGACACAGGAAAATGAATAGCTAATTTATCCCAGAGCTGCTGTTCCTGGCTGCCAGCGTCCATTCAGCACGTAGGACCTGGAGAGGAAACTTGGCTTGAGACCTGGCATCCATCTGCCCTGGCTGGGCGCCTTCAGCGAGGCAGCAGCCGGCTGCTGGAGGTGTTGGGTGGCTGCTCTGCTCCAGGACACCTCCAAAGGCTGCGGGTGCAGCAGAGGTGGGTGCTGCCAGGCCCTTGAAGGACCCAGCACGCACCAGGGTCTTGTGTCGATTTCGAGTTCTACCCGTCCATGTTGAGGCTTGGTCCTGCTGACCTTCCAAAGCTGAGCTTCGGGAACGGGGCCTCTGCTACCTGGATCTGGAGGTGCTTGGCACCAGGTGAAGCCCAGGCTGTGACTGCATGGCCAGAGCACAAGTTCATCCATGTGGTCCTGATCTTTCCCAACCGTGAACCAAGCCCGCTCTCCCCACGCCGCCAGTGTGCGCTGCCTGCTTCGCACAGGCCCTGGCAAGGACACCTCCTCTGACCTATGAAATTCAGGTGAATCTCTTTGTATATTGTTTACTTGTTTGTTTTAAAAAAGGAGAAAATAAGTTAAATTTAAGTCTGTAGAAACTGATTTACAACTGCAGGCAGAGAAACCTGAGTTGTAATAAAAAAAGCTTTGTGAGATGTGGTGGGGTTTTTATGTCATGTATAATAATGTAAAACCAATGTTACCATTTGATACAGCTTTTAAATCTCTGAAAGGGCACTTGATTTAAAGTGTTTCTTACAAATGAAGAAGAAAAGCCCCCTTTGTTTCTTAATAAATACTTTATGGTGTGACTTTGGTTTTGTTTGCTTTGTTATAGGGTTTTTTTTTCCCTTCAGTTAATGCTTTACTTTCCTCTGTCTACAACAGCACATCTGATCAGCCTAGTTCTGGCCAAAAGCAAAGTTGGGGTTTTGGCTGTGTTTTTGAAGAATAACAGTAAAAAGAACAGATTACTTTTTACTTACGTGGCTGAATACAGAGGCTTGTTTGGAGGGAGGGGGAGCAGGGAGCGGGCACCTGAGCATCACGTGAGCTGGGAACCCCTCATGTCTCAGTGGCTGCAGGGATGCTGGGGAGCAGCAGTGGGAGTAGGAGGGGACCCCTCAGGCTCCCCCTTTCCAAGTAATGCCAAATGTCATTTCCAGAGGATTTTTTAGGCTCAGTTGGCTTCAGAGGTACCAGCTAAGAATTTTGAGAGTGTAACTCTCAGTTGAGTGTCTGTGCTTTTCCCACTTGCCCCTGCACAGGGACCCTTGTCACTTGTGCGAACTCCATCCTCATAAGTGAGCTGAAAACCACTTATTAGAGTGCTGTGCCGGGGGCATCGCTCAGTCTGGGACAAGGCCACTTTGGTTTCCCCTTGTTTGCTCCCGCCTGCTGCTGGCGATGCCGGCGCCGTGCTGCAGGCAGGAGGCTGGTGGGGCGGAAAGGGCACGGGCAGGAAATTGGGCCTTGTCAGATTGGCATGCGTGTGGCTCAAGTAAATAGGAAAGAACAGTCTGGGAAAAATACAGCCTTGGTCAGGCTCTATGTAGCACATCCCAAAATGCCACAGCTTCCTGGTGTCTGGGGGAGGCGAAGGAGCAGTGCTGGAAGCAGAAAGCTGGCAGCGAAAGGAAGGGGGGCTCAGCTACACTTAGAGCAGATGTGCTGAGGTGACGAGCACTTTGCAGCAGGAGAAGCCTATTCTTTGCGTCAAAGCTTTTCCTCATGCTTTGTTCTTTTTCTTTGGAATTTTTTCCCCTCACTTGAGCAGAGTAAGGTTTTCCTGCTGCACAGGGTGACTATGGATGGCACAGGGCAAACACGTGTGGAAACTTGCTGGTAAACTCTGAGCAAGCACGAGTGGTGGTTAGGGAAGATTCATTCACTTACTTTTTATAGGCTACAGTGCTAGCTGAGACCAGGGTCTAGTTGGCTGCAACTCAGAAGGAAGAGTCCCACATGTAATGTGATAACAGGAAAACCCTGGCATAGTGCTGCTGCGTAGCACTGCACCACAGCAGCCCAGGGCTGGGTTTGGACCAGGGCCAAGGGTGGGCACAGCAGCGCTCAGGTCCCACCAACAAACGCGTATCTGTTCCATAGGAGAACTGGTCTGCCCCTTTGCTTTGTAATGTAAGAGCCCAAAACCTGAGGATTCAAAAGTCACAGCCATGCTTCTAAACCTGCGGCACGGCCTGTAAATACACTTTTAGCCTTGCGTGGCTTTAAGAAGTTATGGAAACATTCCTGCAGTCACTTCACCCATCCCACATCCCTGCTGAGTGGCCCCCATGGGCTCTCTGTGGCGGGTCACACAGCTCAGTGCAGGACGATGCATGGCTAAGGAAACCCTCCCTGCGTTGCCGTACGCCTCTTTGCTTGTGCAATTTCATCCCTTTTCCCAGTCCCATCTTCTCAGACTGCCCTAAACAATTCCTCTTTTTCCTGCTGTTTACACCCCTTAAATTTATGTTCTCCCTCATTTGCAGTTTGAAGTGCGTGGCATGCTATTTCACTGCCTATTGCTGAATACATTGCTACTTAAGGCTCTGAAGCGTTCTGTCAGTGCTGTGTCATGCCAGGGACGGTGTGCATGGTAAGTAAGTGGTAACAATGTTGGGAAGAAGCAGCAAAACCACTCAGAGGCTGGCACTGGTTTGCCCATAGCACACACCAACGTGCTGCTGGTGTCTTCAGCAAGGGAGCTGTGAGCATGGTGGTACCCCCAAGGCAGCTGTAGGCAGCTCCATGGCACCGAGCCATGCCTGGGAACAGATGCCTGGGTACAGAACAAAGCATCCCCAAGGATGTGACCCCCTCACCACAGGCACATGGAGAAACACTCTGAAAGGTCTTAACCTGCCAGCTGGGCATGACCAGAGGACAAAGCCCAATCCTGCCCCTCAGCAGGAGTTACTCATGCCCCCTTCACAGCTGGTGGCAGCCATTGCCATTAGGGGAAAGTAGAGCTTGCTGCAATTAGAGGCTGTTGCTTAAATGTGGCCCATAATATACACAGGAGAGAGAGCTCGGTCCCAGCTCAGCACATTAACCTCAGCACCTCCATTTCAAAATACCTTATTTGCTGTTCACTTGGGGTCTTGCTCTTCTTTCCCCTCCAGATTTTCTGCTTTCCCATTCTTTTTCTCCCAGTGAAATTATTACTAAATATTATTCCCCACATGTATTCCCTTGTATTTTTCCAAGCTGAATCTCATTTTATTGTTTCCTGCTCATATTTCTTGCTTCTCTGTAGGTCCCTTTGTATTATTTCTCTGCCCTCAGTGGGGTTTGCAATATTTTCCTGCCCAGGAACATTTGCAAATGGACTGAGCAAGTTATTTAAGTCTCTGTCATCTTTTCTTCCCTTCCCCAATCACACTGCATGGAGCCAGTTCAATGAGGCCCTTCCCTCCCTGGGGGTTCAAAGTCCCCCAGCCTGTAAAGGGGCATTTAATCCCTGTGACAGTGTTTTTGTGCAACCTGAATGGCCAGATAACACCAGTCAGTGGGGCAGTAAGAACCTCCTATGCCTCATCAGTGTGGAGGTGCCCACCATACTGGACCAGGTGGCACAAAATACCAGCGTGGGCTTCACCCACGGGAAGCCCTCACATGAACCAACACCATGGCATGGCTGATTTACACCAGCCAAACACTATCAGCATTGGCCCATCTGCTGCAAACCCTGGGGGTGAAGTTGGAATGGGTGATGTCCTGCCTTCCCTAGCACCCTGAAGTGAGAAAGTGCCTCCACCTTCTGCTCTGGACCCAGTCCTGTGTGCAGCCCTGGCACAGGGCTGGCTTCCCTCTCCCTGCTGCAGAGACACCCCTTCCCATCCCAACACTTACCAGTCTTGTCATTTGCCCACAGAGATGCTGTCATATTTCCTTGGCTTAATTTGTTCTTTAGATCCAGAAAGTCCCAGCATGCCAATGCCAGGCTTCTGTCACCTGGCTCCTGACACTGCATCTCTCACCTTCAGCTGCTCCATGTTGGTTTGTCCACATGTTTTCCCCTCGGCCTCATAGAATCACAAAATAGTTAGGGTTGGAAAGGACCTCAAGATCATCTAGTTCCAACCCCCCTGCCATAGGCAGGGACACCTCACACTAAACCATCCCACACAAGGCTTCATCCAACCCGGCCTTGAACACTGCCAGGGATGGAGCACTCACAACCTCCCTGGGCAACCCATTCCAGTGTCTCACCACCATAACAGGAAAGAATTTCCTCCTTATATCCAATCTAAACTTCCCCTGTTTAAGTTTTAACCCGTTACCCCTTGTCCTGCCACTACAGTCCCTGACGAAGAGTCCCTCCCCAGCATCCCTGTAGGCCCCCTTCAGGTACTGGAAGGCTGCTGTGAGGTCTCCATGCAGCCTTCTCTTCTCCAGGCTGAAAAGCCCCAACTTCCTCAGCCTGTCTTCATACGGGAGGTGCTCCAGTCCCCTGATCATCCTCGTGGCCCTCCTCTGGACTTGTTCCAACAGCTCCATGTCCTTTTTATGTTGAGGACACCAGAACTGCACACAATACTCCAGGTGAGGTCTCACAAGAGCAGAGTAGAGGGGCAGGATCACCTCCTTCATGTCTCTTCCATCTCCTGCTTGTCCCCATGCCAGTCCTGCACCCTTCAGGCACCTGGGCATCGCTGAGGAGGCTGCCCAGAGGAACTCTAATGGGGGCAGCTCACAGAATCACAGAATCACAGAATCCCAAGGGTTGGAAGGGACCTAAAAAGATCATCTAGTCCAACCCCCCTGCAAGAGCAGGGTAACCTACAGTACATCACACAGGAACTTGTCCAGGCGGGCCTTGAATATCTCCAGTGTAGGAGACTCCACAACCCCCCTGGGCAACCTGTTCCAGTGCTCTGTCACTCTTACAGTAAAGAAGTTCTTCCTGATGTTAACGTGGAACTTCCTATGTTCCAGTTTACACCCATTGCCCCTTGTCCTATCACTGGATATCACTGAAAAAAGCCTAGCTCCATCATCCTGACACCTACCCTTTACATATTTGTAAACATTGATGAGGTCACCCCTCAGTCTCCTCTTCTCCAAGCTAAAGAGACCCAGCTCCCTCAGCCTCTCCTCATAAGGGAGATGTTCCACTCCCTTAATCATCTTTGTGGCTCTGCGCTGGACTCCTTCAAGCAATTCCCTGTCCTTCTTGAATTGAGGGGCCCAGAACTGGACACAATATTCCAGATGCGGCCTCACCAAGGCTGAGTAGAGGGGGAGGAGAACCTCTCTTGACCTACTAACCACTCCCTTTCTAATGCACCCTAAGATGCCATTTGCCTTCTTGGCCACAAGAGCACATTGCTGGCTCATGGTCATCCTCCTATCCACCAGGACCCCCAGGTCCCTTTCCCCTTCACTATTTTCCAGCAGGTCAACCCCCAACCTGTACTGGTACATGGGGTTGTTCTTCCCCAGATGCAAGACTCTACACTTGCCCTTGTTAAATTTCATCAAGTTTCTCCCCGCCCAACTCTCCAGCCTGTCCAGGTCTCGCTGAATGGCAGCACAGTCCTCTGGTGTGTCAGCCACTCCTCCCAGTTTTGTGTCATCAGCAAACTTGCTGAGGGTGCACTCAGTTCCCTCATCCAGGTCATTGATGAAAATATTAAACAGCACCGGTCCCAGCACCGACCCCTGAGGAACTCCACTAGTCACAGACCTCCAGCTAGATTCTGCGCCATTGACCACAACTCTCTGCCTTCTTCCTTTCAACCAGTTCTCGATCCACCTCACTACTTGATCGTCAAGCCCACACTTCCTTAGCTTATCTATGAGGATGCTGTGGGAGACAGTATCAAATGCCTTACTGAAATCAAGAAAAACTACATCTACCGCTCTACCATCATCCCTCCACCTAGTCACTTCCTCATAGAAGGCTATAAGGTTGGTCATACATGACTTCCCCCTCATAAAACCATGTTGGCTGTTCTTAATGACCCCCTCATCCTTGATATGCCTAGTGATGGAGTCAAGAATAAGTTGTTCCATCACCTTTCCAGGGATGGAGGTAAGGCTGACCGGTCTATAATTACCCGGGTCCTCCTTCTTGCCCTTCTTATAGATTGGTGTGACCTTTGCCATCCGCCAATCCTCAGGCACCTCGCCCGTTTCCCACGACTTACCAAAGATGATGGAAAGTGCTCAACTGGATGTGGGCACATGGGGCAGCTGGTTAATGAGCAGCGGCACAGCATCATTAGGAGAATGCACATCCATTTAACATCAAAGGTGACATCTTCCTGGTTTTCCAAACACTGAGAGCAAGAAGGCAAATATTTCACTAGACATGGCTGAAAAGTTGTGTGACAGAGGCCGAGTATCCACTTTTACTCCTGATTTTCATTAGAAGGGGAGGGACACCTCTCTGACCTGTAATAGGAATCACAGCTCTCAGATTGCAAGTGCCTTCAGCATTCTCCAGGCTGCTGGCTCTGGCGAAAGAACATTCATTTACTTCTTTATATGTATCACTTTAGGCGGTTGTTTCTGATGAGATGGAACTCCTCAGGTAACAACTCAGTAACCTTCTGCACCGGACAAGGTCTACAGGTACACACAAGTCACCAAGGACAGACATGGTTTGGTTGATATTCAAGGATCACCTGCTACAAGCTCAGGAGTGCTGCATCCCAACTAGAAGGAAGTGCAGCAGGAGGGCCAGGAGACCTCCTTGGATGGATAAGGAGCTGCTGAGGAAAATTCAAAGCTAAAAAGAGGCCTATAAAAGGTGGAAGCAAGGACAGGCAGCCTGGGAAAGAATACAGGGATGTTGTCCGGGAAGCTAGGGACCAGGTTAGGAAGGCTAAGGCCCAGTTAGAATTAAACTTGGCTAGGGACGTTAACAGAAAGGGATTCTACAGGTATGTAGAGAATAAAAGACAGACTAGGATCAACGTAGAGCCTCTCCAGAAGCTATCGGGAGAAGGCTGAGGTTCTGAATTACTTCTTTGCCTCGGTCTTCACTGGCAAAGGCTCTGACCACTCCAACCAAGTCTTGAAAGGCAGACACAGGGACTGTGAGAATGAAGACCTTGGGCCCACTCTAGGAGAGGATCTGGTTTGAGACCATCTTAGGAACCTGAACTTACACAAGTCCGTGGGACCTGATGGAATCCATCCGTGGGTCCTGAAGGAGCTGGCGAATGAAGTTGCTAAGCCACTGGCCATCGTATTTGAAAAATTATGGCAGTCAGGTGAAGTTCCCGACGACTGGAAAAAGGGAAATATAACCCCCATTTTCAAGAAGGCGAAAATGGAAGACCCGGGGAATTACAGACCAGTCAGTCTCACCTCTGTGCCTGGTAAAATACTGAAGCACATTCTCCTGGATGGCATGCTAAGGCACATGAAAAACAACAAGGTGCTTGGTGACAGCCAGCATGGCTTCACTGAGGGGAAATCCTGCCTGACCAATTTGGTGGCCTTCTATGATGGGGCTACGGAACTGATGGACAGGTGTAAAGCAGTTGATGTCATCTACCTGGACTTGTGCAAAGCGTTCGACACTGTCCCACACGACATCCTTGACTCTAGATTGGAGAGACATCAATTTGACAGATGGACCACTTGGTGGATAAAGAACTGGCTGGCTGGCCACATGCAAATAGTTGTGGTCAATGGCGCAATATCCGGCTGGAGACCGGTAACGAGTGGTGTCCCTCAGGGATCGGTGTTGGGACCAGTCTTGTTCAACATCTGTGTCAGTGACATGGACAGTGGGATTGAGTGCGCCCTCAGCAAGTTTGCCGATGACACCAAGCTGTGTGGTCCGGTTGATACGCTGGAGGGAAGGGATGCCATCCAGAGGGACCTTGACATGCTTGTAAGGTGGGCTGATGCCAGCCTTATGAAGTTCAACCATGACAAATGCAAGGTCCTACACCTGAGTCGGAGCAATCCCAGGCACAGCTACAGGTTGGGCAGAGAAGAGATTCAGAGCAGCCCTGCAGAGAAGGACTTGGGGGTGCTGGTCGATGAGAAAATGAACATGAGCCGGCTTCAGTGTGCGCTCACAGCCCAGAAAGCCAACCATATCCTGGGCTGCATCAAAAGGAGCGTGACCAGCAGGTCAAAGGAGGTGATCCTGCCCCTCTACTCTGCTCTTGTGAGACCTCACCTGGAGTATTGTGTGCAGTTCTGGTGTCCTCAACATAAAAAGGACATGGAGCTGTTGGAACAAGTCCAGAGGAGGGCCACGAGGATGATCAGGGGACTGGAGCACCTCCCGTATGAAGACAGGCTGAGGAAGTTGGGGCTGTTCAGCCTGGAGAAGAGAAGGCTGCATGGAGACCTCATAGCAGCCTTCCAGTACCTGAAGGGGGCCTACAGGGATGCTGGGGAGGGACTCTTCGTCAGGGACTGTAGTGGCAGGACAAGGGGTAACGGGTTAAAACTTAAACAGGGGAAGTTTAGATTGGATACAAGGAAGAAGTTCTTTACTGTAAGGGTGGTGAGGCACTGGAATGGGTTGCCCAAGGAAGTTGTGAATGCTCCATCCCTGGCAGTGTTCAAGGCCAGGTTGGACGAAGCCTTGGGTGAGATGGTTTAGTGTGAGGGGGGTTGGAACTGGATGATCTTGAGGTCCTTTCCAACCCTAACTATTCTATGATTCTATGGTCTCCGTCTCCTCTTGTTTGCATTGTTGATAGTACATCAGGCAACATGAAAGAACTCACCTGAAGCTTTGAAAACAGAATCTTGTCTGCCATCACAGGCTATTTTCCACCCATTTTGTAGGCTTATAATAGCAAAAGTAGAATTCAAATATTCAAGAAAGAATACGAATAACATCCTTACTGCCAAATACGATAATCTCCCACTTTCAGGAAAGGAATTGCTCACTCGGTGTTATCAGCTTTTCAGAAAACCTCCAGCAAAATCAAGGCAAACAATGATACATCAAGCTGAAAAATGTTTAATTAAAAAGGCAAGTTGTTTCCCATCAAGCCTTTCTTGTGTTTAATGCTGAAGCAGCTCAGGGCATGGCTCACACTGGTTTGTCCTTGTAGGGTAACTTGAAAACAAAAAAGTAGGAAGGCACCACTTTGGATCCTATCAATGCTATTAAGCCGGGGTAAGTCAACATCATGTTGGGCAGCAGTAATAAAGGAGCAATAGAATTACTTACCTACCTCCTGAGATATTGAGCGACTTCCTTCCATCAGGCTGGAAAGTACTTTGGAAGCTGACAGGGACAGGCTGGCAGAGCCCTTGGTACTGCTGGGCACTGAGCCGAGCTGGACCACAGACTTCCCAGAGCTTGATGGAGCTGCAGCCACTCGTACCAGGGCAAGCTTGACCTGTTGCAGGACATCGCTCATCCCAGGGAAAGATGCCAGCGTGTTGTGCAGTCTCTGCTATAATTTATTAACTGAATGGCAAATATTGGCTTATGCAGCTCCTAATGCCCTCAGTATTTGCTTTTGAGAGAAAGAATCTCATTGACTTCACACATGAGAGTCTGCACACGTTTGTAAATGTTTTGTTATGGGGAAAAAATGATCCTCAGTTTACATCAGTGCAAACTAGAAGTAAATGCTGCAGACCTACTGGACAGTCAGAATCAGGCCCTCAGTTTAAAAGCTAAACTGCTGCCTTCACTATGTATGGGTAAATACATGCAGTTGTTATACAGGATTTAATTAACATGTATGATTTACTTAAACAGGGGAAGTTTAGACTGGATACAAGGAAGAAGTTCTTTACTGTGAGGGTGGTGAGGCACTGGAATGGGTTGCCCAGGGAGGTTGTGAATGCTCCGTCCCTGGCAGTGTTCAAGGCCAGGTTGGATGAAGCCTTGAGTGGGATGGTTTAGTGTGAGGTGTCCCTGCCCATGGCAGGGGGGGTGGAACTAGATGATCTTGAGGTCCTTTCCAACCCTAACTATTCTATGATTCTATGATACATGTACACACTTCAAGCTCTGACACCAGGCATACTCAAATGAACTGATACTATGACCATATTGCATGTTTCTTCCAGACAAAGGCCTGTATTAGCATGTTTGCAGGCAGTTCCTTCCACAACATGGAGAAAGGAAGGAGGGAGATGGACCTGCACAGTTATAAAACCAGTGCATTATACAAACCCAACCCAATGGTCCCATTCTTCCAGTCTTCTGCCTCCTGAGGGACCAGGAGATGCTGTGCTGCCAGTACTGGTTACCAGCAGGTACCACCAGCTCCACAGCATACGTGAAGTCCAGTGAACCAGTCTTGCTTGTCTTACTGTGACAACTGTGCTGGACATTTGTGATCAGGCTGTCGGTGAGTGCCAGCCAAGCCGTCAGACACAGTGGTGTGAGAGCTGAGGCTCCCAGGCTCCTCGCTTGAAGCGCCAAAACACCTCGAAAGCTTACAGCTTCGTCACTTAAGGAAGGGCCTCCTTCACATGACCCAGCAAACTCAGCGTCCCCACTACTCCACCATGACACCCTCAGGTACAGCACCTGACACCACAGGAAATGCAGAGGGGAACCAGGACCACCTCTTCCACCATCACCCCACTGTCCAGCAGATCCATGAAAAACGCAACATGAGCTCCCTCCAATCAAGCTTTCTCATGGCATGTGTCCTGGCTGAGCATGGCCTTATTGGTATGTTCACCCCACTCTCCCACCTGGGACACTGCTCACTCACCATCTGCCCTGGAGCTCCTGCCACGGCATAGACAGACAAGAGCCACACACAGAATCAACTAGGTTGGAAAAGACCTATAAGATCATCAAGTCCAACCGTTACTACAAGACTGCCAAGTCCACCACTAAATCACGTCACCGAGGGCCTCATCCACATGGTTTTTGAACACTTCCAGGGACGGTGATTCCACCACTTCCCTGGAAAAACAGCAGTGGTTTTCAGTGATATTTCAAGCCTCATTTCTCTGAAGCCCCCTGTTTCTGCTAAGCAGGAAGCAGAAGGAAACCCGCTGCTCCTTCCAAATTTGTGAGAATGTGCTTCACCCCAAATGCTGGGGGAATCGGAGAGGCATGGGGCCATGCTGGTGGGAGAGCCAGTAGTAGGTGTCTGGGTACTGCTGCAGCAGCACTCACAGAAAGGGATTATGTTTCTGGAACATTCTTGCTTTAACATTCCTCAACCAGACCTTTCTCAGTTACACTTTCATTTTTTAATGCTTCCATTTCAGACCTGAGCATTAATCTACTGGTTTAGGGACTTTGATTCTCCTTTGGTCTGGTATGGGGCACTGAAGACTGTCGGCAACTGACTTAACAGCTGCTCTGGCAAATACTTGGCTCTGGGACATGAGCACTAGATGCTCTCCCAGCCTTGCCTGTCAAGCTGTTAGAGGGAAAGTCTCTGAGGTGATTAGTCAACTAATATATCTAATAAGGGGGTTAAGCAGCAACAATCCATTATGTTTAACAGTTCTGAGAATCATTTCCCTTTCAGTGTGCTGTGCAAGAGACACCGGTGCAAGGAGCAGTCGGCTCAGCACCGAGCTCTCCCACCACCAACTGAATAAAGCTTATTCAAGTTTACCATCAATTTTACTTTGGCATAATTGATTGCCCAGATGTGTGAGAAGCTTTTACATACAGCAAAGTTCCTGCTGCTACAGGCTTGCGGGCTGGAGCGCTGCTCTGGAGGCCCCGGGAAGGAGCAGGCGTTTACCGCAGCACAACAGGGATACACCAGGAGTTCATCGCTCACTTTTTATTTCCCCACAAAGGGAAAGCAGGTACTAGGTCTGGCTTCTGGGATAAAAGTGTTTTGAAAAGTGCTCAAGCAATGACTCGTAAAGGGGATGGGGAGATTTGGCTTACACCTCCTTTTTGTTTCCCAATTTAAGAAATCCAGAAGTAATTTGTTGCTTTAAAAAAGTCTCTCTATGCTCTTAAAAGTGGTCCTGTCGGCAATCTATGAGGAAAAAAAAGACATTCATCAAGTTACAGCACCCTAAGGAGGAAAAGTTTTAGCCAGACTATATATAAATAAAATCTGTTTAATTCCAGTGTCTAACAGTATTTGGACAAAACAATCTCTTTGTTAAAGCTCATTCACTTTTACCTTCTCTGTTGCAATCTTATAATGCTTCTTCCTCATGGTAACCAAAAATGGAGTAAGGCCAATCTTTTCTGCAACTTCAGCCATGACTTGAGTATCGCTCCTGACTCGGTGCACACCTGATGGTTTTGTTTAGGAAGGATGATGCTGGAGGATGTGTGTCTGGAGCTAGCTGTGCCCTGAGCTCTTACAGCCTGGGCTCACCCAGCTGAGATGCTGCTAAGGCTCTCCAGTGCACCACCACCAGCCTCCCAGCAGATCCAGCACGAGGGACAAGGTGGCTCACAGCTCACTATGAAAAACCGCTTATTAAAGGGAAAAAACATATTGCAGCAGAGAGGATCGCAGCACGCGTCCCCTGGAGCATGTAGATGCAGAGCTACCAGGGACATGAGAGACTTTGTGTGGTGTTTCACGCTGTCGGTCTTGCTTGAGGCAAGTGAGCTTGAGAGGTACCTCTCTGGGCAAGGAAATGCAGGTGAGCTCAGCAGCAACAGCTGAGCACTATCAGTGGAGAGTGGATGTGATATTCCTGACCAGGCAGAAGCACTCCTGATCGTGCTCCTGTGCTCCCGATGGTTTGGAGAACGCCATCTCTCACGGTCTTGCATCACCTCGCATCTTGATGTACCATCAGACCACTCTCCCCCTGCAAGCACAAGAGCATGCAGGGCCAGCACTGAAAAAGCCTCTTGCAAATTCAGCTGCAAGAAGGGAGCAAAGGAGATTTTAATCTTCCCCTGCTGTGTCCGTGTGACTTAGCAGGGACAAAAGACTTGCAAAGTGTATTTTGGTGAAGCCTCAGTGGGATCAAATGTATCATTTGTAGGAGAACATCTGCTCTCTAAAGGAACCCAGGCCTTGTCCTTGCGCTAACAGAAGTAGGCCCTTAAAACACAACCCAAAAGGTCACAAAAAAATTAGAATGAGCCATTCGCCAGTTTTGGAGCTAAAATGCATTTAACACTGAACTCCTGTGGCAAAACTTGCAGGGGGAATAAACAAACAAGCCCCAGTCCACTGGATTGTTTAATAAAAGGTTTATTGGAAATACTTCTGTGCAGACATACAACAGTCAACAACGCTGTTCAAAGCTACAAATTTTCTAAGTTTTCCAAACCTTCTAAAAATACAAGCAAATGACCTTCATTTGTATTCAGTCTGGGAGGGAAACAAACTCCACTGTAATGCGATGCTGTATTTAAACTACCAGAGGACATTAATAGGACCTGAAAATGGTAACACTTCTAGAGGAAAAAAACCCCACACCGCTGCTGCTCTGCTGGGAGCCAATTAAATATCCCCCCCCAGCATTACTCCTCTCTGCATATCCAGATTAAAACGTCCCCATCTGAAACAATATTTAAGCAATTCAAGTACAGATACGACAGGCAAGCGGGCACATGACTTGGCTCGCTGATGAAAAAGATGCTGTTACAGATCCTGCCACTCAAGCCGCTGAATATTTGACCTCCCAGTGCAATGGGCTGCACTTCGGGGGCAGGAGGAGGGACAGGGGGAGGTTTTCAAGTCAGACGGCTCTTCCAGCACACACATGCACACACAGTCCCAGAGGGCTTGGCTGCCTCACTGCTTTGTATCTGGAGCCCTTTCTTAAAAAGAGAGTTGAGAAACAACTTCCAGCAGCTTTCCAGTTTATGAGCTCTTGACAGTAAGAACAGCAAGTGCCTGCATTCCCTTCCTGACTCAGAGCACCAACCAGAAGGGCAAAGAAGAGCATAGGCGCTGTCTGTTAAATTCCATGTTTTCTAAGAAACCCTGCAGACGTTTTGCAATTGATTAATTTATGCCAAGACGACATCTGGAACATCTTCTCAGGGAAGCCACCCAGTAAGGTGGTCAGAATTTAAAACAATCACGTCCTTCTGTTAATGTTGGCTTTTTCCCTTGGCTTCATCACTTCATAATTACAAGGGTGCTGACCTCCCAGCTATGCACAGTGACAGCCTGGCAATAGATTAGTCTTTTCTTCATTGTTAAATTTCTGCGTGCCTGCCCAGAGCTTGCCCACACAGAATTTGTTATTTACCCACTTCTATTTCCCTTTAGTAGCTGAGGGAGAATGATCTCCTCATGGCAGACTTCAGGGAAACTTGTCTCACCTTCTTCATACATAAAGGAAGGCTTTGGAGAGACGCTAGCACTCCGCCAATCTGTCCTCACCACAAATGAGCAGGCCACGAACCCATGGAAGATACTCCCTGCCACAACTGCAGTAATTTCAGGGCTCTCTGTGGGTCCAAGAAGCAAACAGCAGCCAGCAAACAATTCAGCAATCTGTCATAACCCAGAACACAACCTGTTAGGGCCAGAGGACAGGGGGCTTCTGGCAAGGACAAATCCCCTTTCTCCAAGCTCAGGACTCAGCCTGGCACCAAAGAAAGCTCAACTGTCTTTGTAGGAGGTGAAGGAGCTCCTAACTCTGCTCTCTCCCTTTCTTTCCCAGAGCCACAGGAAGGAACTAGGAAGTAAGCTTTGTCCCAGGTCTTCAGGGAATCCCAAAGAATTCCTCCACTCCCTTGTTTCTAACAGCAGCAGTGGTCCTGGATAGACTATTTTGTCTCCCAGTCTCTTCACCTCTCCTGACAGCCCATTCGAGAGCACATTCAGGCCAGATAAAACCAGCCTGTAAAGGCTGTCTGGGCTTTCTGCAGGTCACTGAGAGGCAGTCACCTCTGGGAGTCACTTGTGTGGCCAAGCAGCACAGGGCCACATTCTGGTTTTCATTTGCCAACAAGGCTCAAAGCCTCCATTAATCTTGCTGCTATGTGTGGAAAAGGGATGAAAAGTTATTCTCTGTACCCATATGGATTTATCTCATTGTCATCTATTGTACTGACCTGTCCTGTGGTCTTCTCCAGATACATAGCTCCGGACACAAGCGCTAAAGGGTAGCAGAGGCTCTCTTGGGTTTCTGAAGGATAATGAAGCTTTCAGGTAAAAGGATCTGAGCTCTTTCCTTCCTGCAGCTATTCAGTTCCGAGAAGCCAGTGTAAGCAATATTGTAAGACTAGGAAAATAAAATGGGAACAGGGCTGTGCTAACTGCGCAATCAAACTGAGGAGACTCGTCCCAATCGCACAAGGAAGGAGAAAGCTCAAAAAAAGAAAACCCCAATGCACATGGTTTCACTAAACAAAGCACTGAGCCTTTTGCGCATGGTACAGAAAATGGGTAAAAGCATGTTTCACTCTGTTCTAACAGGAATTGTCTGCAGTCAACACAGAGCACTCTGCACCAGGAAGAATAAGCTCCAGAAAGAAACCACCTGCTTGAAAGCTCAGGTCATGTCAAAGGCCTGACCTCATCAGCACTAACAGGTCACTTCTCTGTCAGAGGTCAGGGGCTGTGCTCATGAAGAAGCTTATTTCACCCCTCTGCTGTTGGCAGAGTCCCACCAGCCACCACCTGGGACACTGAGACAACCTGTGTTGTCACTGTCTTACGGAATAAGCAGCTCCTTGGGGCTGCCTCTCAGCCTGGCTGAAGAGCTGCCCTTCAGAGTGGGATGTGGGACAGAGCTCCTGCTCAGAGGGCTTCTGAGCAACAGGGACATGGGGGCAAACAAGCAACACACTGAAGAGAAGCGGCATTGCCTGTTCACTCACTCAACAGTTGACACAGTTGCTCACACAGGGCCTGACTGGTGGGTAGGAATGCGCTGTGTTCAAGTCCAGTCATGAGATTCATAACCTGCTAAGTCTACATGTCTTGTATACCTCTTTACCTTGTCTGCAGTGGTAGCTGTGAGTCATGGCTAGGAACACCACTTGGATTTGAATTCAGAATTCTATTGGATAGATGCTTTGGCTGTGCCTCTCATAGCTGCCTGCGGGACAGCCTCAGGGGACCCTGCAGGTACAAGGTGGAGAGAAGGGTCTAGATCTGCTTGGTGCACAGCACCCCTGAGGAGGCACAGAGCTGCAGCATAGACGGACAGAGGTGAGTACAAGGGTTCTTCCCAACAGGATGGAAGGAGCCTGTCTGGAGATTGGGGAACATGCATGGTCAGTGCCATGTTTCAAAAGCAAACTGCTACCCATATATATGTATAGCACAGACACAGCCAAATTCTCCTCCAACCCAACAGGTATTTCGTATCATCACCATTTATTGTTAGACTCAACAAGACACAAACAGCTCTCCCTGCAAACTTACTGAAGTTTAAGGCATTGATACTGTGTGATGATCCAAAACTAAGGTAAAATATCCTCAGTGCCTTAAAAACAGGGAGAACTCTGATGAATCCAAAGTACTTCTTGGGGGTGAACACCCACTCAAGGGCTGATCTGCTTCAAACTTGAGCTGTGAGGCATAACAGCAAAAGTACAGTCCTCAGAGTATATAAAAATAAAATTAAGTCATTATTTATAAAACCAATGTAAATAGGGCACCACTAACACGCACCAATGACTACAGGCAATGCAAACCAGCAGATCTGGTGAGCTAGCCCAAAAAAGGCAAACTAAGCCTGCAGGACAGGGACAGCATGAGGACCATGCACCTCTCTTCTTGGGGTTGTGCATAGAGGGCCAAGTTGCACCCAGTGTGGCCACTGACCACATCACAGTCCCTGCATTTCACTTCTTCTGGTCCACCTGAGCTTTCTCTTCTTTATTTATGAGCATTGACTGTCTCCCAGCAAACATACTCCTGTACACGCTGTAAAAATAATGTAATCTTGGTAACAGAAGACTTCCCTGCAGCATCTGCTATTAGCTGCTGGCTGAGGCAAGGGAAAAGACTGCACATTTCTGGCGTGCACTAAGAGGCGTGCGGTCTACTGAAACGCAGATTAGTGAGGCTTGACTCTTATCTTAATTTACAGCCCATACAGTCCATGTTAACTCCACACACATTTTCAGATACATTAGCAGCTTAGTTTGACTCAGATACTTTTATTGGTTATTTGCCATTTCTCCTTGACAAGCTATTACTGACTTCCCATACTAGTTCCCTACAGCAAGACCTGAAGCCCTGTCAAGGAAAGAAAATGTCAACAGATTTCTCAGCAGTGCTCAGCTCAGGCTCCTGCTCACCAGCTTTAATTTGCTACTAGGCAGTCATTAAAGGAACAGCAGCTTCTATGCAGCAGCGATTACGGTGGTACACGAAGCAACCAGATCAAGGTTTAATACAGGAAAATCACTGCTTCCATCTGAATATTCTTCCCCACCCATCACCACTTTTGTCAGTGTGTTGTGCTGCTCAAGAAGCCCTTTTCTGATCAACTCTAGGTGGTTAAGTCTGGACAGTCAAGCAGAAATCTCCTATTCCTTCTGCTCTGATACCCTGTCTAGTTGATAATACATAGCACTTTCAACGGTTGATGTTACTCCTACACACACTTGTGTTAATGAACACAGAATTCCACTGACGCAGAGCAGCTGCCTTTCTCCTTTTATTAACACACCACTGGGATACATACATCTCTTCAGTGTTCACCAAGACAAGCAACTCCAACAGTCAGGCTACAGCATACTACAATACATTAATTCCTGTAATGACTCCAAAGAACAAGAATGCCAGGTCTTGACCTGGGTGGGCTCTACAGGATTAACTCAGCTAGAGATTAAGGCCTTACAGTGATGATAAAGTCTGACCCGCCAGCCTCAGTGTCACATACTGTATAACCCCTGTGACAAACCCCATGTGTAATTCCCATTGACCTGACAACCAACACACGTACCTCAATCTAAGCCACTATTCACCCTGGGGAGGGTTTGTGTTTGTGACACACACTGACCTCAATTTACAGAGAGGTCAGAATGATATAGCCCATAGTCTGCACTAATAAAATAAATCACATTAGATGACAGCCACTCCTCCCCAGAACCTCTCATTATGCTCTGTAAAATTTTCTTGCACTAAGTTAAGAACAGAAGAGACTCCAGCATCCTTCCTATTCAATGCTCCACACATTTACTCACCCTTCTTCATTATCCAGAGGTTTTAAAAGTTTTTTTCTGTATCCTCATGAAAAGCCTCCAAATTGTTTACATACCAATGTTTAGTGTGTGGCTTAGAGCACAAAGACTAAGCTGATCTCGCTTTGTCTCTGTGGGAAGTTAATTTTCCTTGTGTTGGTACAAAAGCAAAAAACAGTGAGCAATTTTGAGGACAGGCTTACACCACGCATTTCCTAAATAGATTTTGTTTCTGAAGAAAAGAAAGTGTTTAACAGGTTAGATCAGCATTAAGATTTAAAAGCTCCTGGGATCAGTTTAGCCTCCCATTCTTTATTCTCTGCACTAGTATTTGTGCCTTTGAACAAAATACATCTCCCAGAAAATACATACACCCACACTTGCCCCTTTGACATTCATGCCTATGGCAAAATTATGTGCACGTTTCCCTTATTGCATAATTGTCTCATTAGCACTGCAGAAAGAAGGCGATGACTTTTCCCTCTGTGCCATCAGGCTAATCCAACAGCAATCCTGCCTGGTGCTGCAGGAGCTAAATTTGGTTTTTGACATGGAAGGGGACTCTGAGCCTCCAAGGTGGCACTGGGAATTGAAGTATGACACTTGAGTGCTGGCATTTACTCTCAAGCCTTAAGGAAGATGACACCAGTAGACCAGGCTGGTGTCTTCCTTTTCCTCGCTAAATATAAATATTCACATTCAAATTGCTTTTGGATATATTTAAATCAATAAAATGTTCCGGATGATGGTCAGTAGGGCAAAAAACAAGGCCAACTTTTTAAATGCACTGATGTAGTACATACATTAACCACAAAACCTGGCTAAAACACAGCAGTATTTACTTTACGCTATTCAGAAACATGGCTTGGCGACTAAAATTAATAGAACTTGTCTGGAGGACAGCATGAGCTTTCTAAGAGCTCTTTCAGCTTAAACTTATGCTCTAGTTTTTGCTTTTTTTTTTTTTTCAAAATTCCAATCTATGCAGCAGCACGCCTGTCCTACTGGCACAGCGAGGCCATGGAGCCAGCATTCCTTCCAGGGCTCATGGGTCCGAGTGTGTCAGGAAGCCTGTTGATGGATCACATCTAGAAGAGGGACTGGTTTGGCTGAACAAACAAACAGGTCTCCATTCACAGTGACCAGCCCTGTGTGTGTACATGTGTGTAAACCCTTCCTATCTTCCTTTTGCATGCCCATCCCACCTGGTCAGGAGAATGCTTCTTTAGGTCTACAGCATCAGCCTCTCATGAACATCATCTTTCTCAGTATCTGCAAGCTTGTACCTTTTAAGTTCCCACTGTTTTTGTTCTATTGTTAAAGTGGGAATGGGATCACGGAAGGCTACATTTGAACTGCGCATTCAAATACATTATGAAGAGTTACCAGGAGGCACCTATTTGAGTTCATCTTTGTGCACAATGACATGCACCCAAGACAGCTGCCCTACAGAGCTCCCTGACTTCCACATCCTGGCTTGGTAAGCTATTAATTGGGTTTTAGAAAGCTAAATAGAGCCCTAATAAATCCTGTAAGAGGGCAAGAAATACTCTAAGTAATTCATTACTATCTTGTGTTATTCTGTCATAAGGCGGCAAATGAGCATTTGTAACTACAGACTGTTGCAATCAAAAATTGTATGCCAAATTGTCTGTTAAAAATTTCAGCCAAATTAGTAAATAGTGAATATTAGAGGGAGTAAGGTCTGCATGCAGCCGTGTGCGTTTGGTCTGTGTGTAACAAAACAGGAAATCTCAGCACCCCATTCCAATTAAGCAAAGACTGATTTCTCATGGAACATAAATTTTCTACTTTTCTCCCAGAACAACCGTATGCTGATGCTTTAAATAGTGGTAAAACATTGTTTTTAATTTCACACCTCACATAGCACAGTCAAATGCTTCATAATAACATAAACAGAACTTTAGGCAGAGCTTTGTGACTGAATTCAAACAGTGATTTCCCCCCCCCCACAATATGTACTCAAGGTTTGCAGGGAGAATACAGAAACTTGTTGGCTAAGGCCACATAAATGAGTTCTCTGGTGTTTTGGCTGCTGCTGCCAACCCTAGTCAAGAATGTGTTAACAGCGGATGCATTGATCCAAATCCCATTATTCCCACCACCCATCAAGTAAAGAACCATTTATTCTATTTCTGTTCTCCTTTTGGTTGTATCGTAAGATCGAACAACTTGCGACTGGGAAACAACACCGTGTTCTTCTTGAGAAAATGCATACCCATCTGAAAGAGCAAAGGAAATAAAACAGGTCACTGGAGTCCAGCTCAAGGGCATGCGCTTCAAACATACACCGCTGTGCACTACATTGCCTATGTGGCACAGAAAGGACGTCTACTGCCAGCTCTGTTTCACTCCTCCCCTCCCAAGGCCAGGTGAGTGTACACAGTCAACACTTCAATCTGAGTTAACCTGACTAAAAAGCTATAGACTGATTTGGATACCATGTGTACTCCCATAGTGGCAGAGCTTCTTTAAAGACATGACAGGTAGAGATTTGGGTTCTGGCTCAATTCCCCTATAGTCAGCTTGATATCAGCAATTTCCCTGAGGAACATGGAAATGTCTAGACTACAACTGCATCTGAGTTACATCATATTCTTGAATCCATTCAGGAATTTTTTTTTTTTACAAGTTTTCAGATGTCATCTGACAAATCACAACAAACAACTCTTTATTCTCTAGGCCAGTCACCCATATCTTGGATAGACCAGACATATTCTGGAGGGCTCTATTTTGCACAAGTTATTCCTGCTGGCTAGTACCATCCTTTAGTCTCCTTAGACATTACCCAGATGAAAATAACTGCGTGTCTGATTTCTCTTACAGCATCGTGGACAAGGCAAGTGACATTTCTGACATCATCAGCAAAACACCTCGTTACTGGTAAAACAGTCTCAAAAGCTAATGGACCAACATGGTGAAACACCAAACAATATTTACAGCAGACGTGACCCTACAGGAAATCCAGAACAGAAAACTATAGCAAAGGACAACAGACTTTGTGACACCACGGAAAGATGTAAACAGGTAACCAGAAAGGAGAAGGCCAGATCAGCACAGTTATGAAAATGGAGCAACAGCAAAGTCACAGGCTATAAAGAACCAGCTAATGCTTTGTATAAGAAAGCAGGCAAGAGTTGGCAAACATAAACACTGCCTGGGAGAACCCAAGAATTATACCATGGCTAACTCTGCATGGGCAATTCTCCATCTCCCCCCAAGCAGCTCTGAAAGCAGCAGCTTGCAAATTCTTAAGTCCTACCCCAGATTCACCCTGGGCTGAAAGACACAGCATCAGATACGGATGAATGTCCCAATTGCTACCCAGAGATGTAGCAAATACCTTTCAGGTGTCCTCCCTTAACAGGCTCAAGGCCAGGTTGGATGAAGCCTTGAGCAACCAGGTCTAGTGGAAGACCATGGCAGGGGGGTAGGAACTGGATGATACTTAAGGTCCCTTCCAACTCAAACCATTCTATGATTCTATGATATTCCTCACCATCTGGTACCAAGGTGAGATAAGTCTGGAGCACAACACAGACCCCATGACAGAAAAACACATGGGCTGACACCCTCTTCAGGCAGGAGGGCCTGAATGCATCCTTCTTTGAAGCAAGTGACTGATACTGGGAGCCAGGAAAAGCCCAGAAGGCCAGAAATTAACTGTATACCCTGAACAAGGTTTGTTAAACCTTCACCTTGACCACCAAGTTGGGACAATGTGAGCTGAGCAGAGATGCTCAGGCACTCCTAGATCTTTTCCTCTTGCTAATGCTTGGAACAGGGAGGGTGGTCACTAACTTCTATCAGCTGTAAGCTGCTGGGAATAGAGTCCCACAGCTCTAGGGATGACTACTGTTCAGTTAATGTGGAGGGTCTTCTCTCCCACAGGGTGCAGGTGAACGTCACCTCTGAAGCCACAGCAGCTTTGCTGTAGATTTGAGCTCTTGAGGCAGAAGGTCCACTCCCTTAACAGGAGAGCACACTAGGAGCAGGTTAGCTGACCTCAATCACAAGCATGACAAATCTTTGCAGTAAACAGAGGGGATACAAACAGAAAGACATCATCCAGAACTAACTCCAGCCACATCTCCCCCCTGGAGTAACTGCAGGACAGCATGAACTTTGATTTGAGTAAGTGACTGATCCTCCCAGCATCCAGTATGACCTTCCCTAAGCAATTCCATGCCAACATACATACAGGTACAGAGGTATAGGCTGTTTTTTCCTGCCTCTAGCTGAAGGTTCACAGAATACGTTCACAAAACGTAAACAGACTTTTGGAAAAAAGTATGTACATGCTGGATAATTGCAAAGGAAATATGACTTATAAAACAGCCTTTCATTTTAAAACGGGTAGATTCACACAAACAAATACTTTCACTGGGCTTGTTGCACTCTAATGGCCAACATACTGCTAGCTTTTTGGCTAATTTCTTCATGGAAAGTCAACTTGGTGAAAGACTGCAAGCTTGAGCCCTGAAAGACTGAAGCCAATGCTTCATAACCTGGTGTTTAAACCATGACAACTAGCCTGCATCAAGATGGCTTTGTTATATTTACTTATCCAATAAGATCATTCAGTGCAGTGGATTCTTCAACAGCCACGACTGGTGCAAATCCAGTGCTGACCACACGAGCGTGTATAACCTATCAACCCCAGGAACCTTCCCATAACCTGCTTATTTCCAGTGTTGGCACAGGCCTATCAACAGCCAGGCAGCCCAAACACCCTGCGAAGCCAATGCAAAATGCAATCAAAGAAATACATTCACGACCCTCACACCTATAGAAAACACCTTATCACAGCAAAATACTTCGGGTTAAGATGGTCAATGGTTAAGAATAGCATCCTCCTGTTCTTCATCCATCCTGAAGTATCAGCACAGAGGGGTTTGTGGGTACATCATGGGAAAGGCTGTGACCCCCACACTCGCACAATGCCCTACTTAGTTGAAGCTCAACATTTGACAGTTTATTTAGAACCATTCCTGCTGATCTCTGTACAGGAAGATGAGTTCATGTTACATTTTTTTATTCATATTACAATTAAAATTCAGCTTTAAGCTGTTTGGGCAGGTGACTTTGCCTTGCAGAGTCAGAACGCTGTGAATGCTCGAGTCTCACCCGCACTCCCCAATCAGCTCTACATTTCCACTGTTTTCAGACTCTATCCAAAACACAATGAAAGTTTCCATCTGCCCATTACTAGGGAACTTTTCGGAAGTTTGAACTTTTCTCCCAGCTCCAGTTTTAAACCACACCTATGAGGCTGCCCTGCGAACAAGGCCCTCATTGTTCAGCTGTCCTGTGGCAGCCCAAGGAAGGAGCACGTTTCTTTGGGGCTTTCTGGGCACAACCTACTCACGGCTGTTGCAGAAGGAAGGACCTTTGTATGCAGAGACCTCTATTAATGGAGGAAAGGCACACTGGAGTATCTGTCAGTGGGGCTCATTTTGAGGAGATTCATGTTCTCATCAAATCTAAGGTTTCACTCGTAGCAGATCATTATCAGGCAACCTACTGAATTTTAAAAGCATCCTGTCGGCTTTTCTTTTTTAAAGCTTTGATATTCTATTAGTTGATCAGAATCTAGTATCCCATTAGGTTTCTAATATAACACACTCTTTTTCTGTTCACTGGAATGACTATTCTGGTCTATGCAATGCTGGATTAGAGAAACTATCCCCATGCATGTGTCATGCACACAGTAACGCTGTGTAAGCCCAACAGCTTCGAAGGGCAGTACCAGAAAGGGTCCAGAGTGCTCTTTTCATTCCAGAAAATCTGCTCCTGGAAGGACTGTGTACAGTTCTAGTCACTTTAGGGACTCCTTTGCACTCTCCTCTGATACACCTGAACTGTCTGTCCCAGGGTTTGTTTAGCCCAAGCAGCAAGAGGGAATTTTGCACCGGAAGCCTGTCAGAAACCTTGCTTTTTGCAGCATTTCACTATTTCATACATGCAGGGGTATTATGGTTTAGTGTGGTCCAATGTATAAAATGCATTTTACAGTCATGTTGTTTGCCTTTGGAGAAAAATGTCCGGATTCAGATCCATTAAAATTTTTACGGTTCTGGGGAATGGCGAGTGCCTTTTTTTTTTTTTTCCCCAGGAACAATCTTTTAGGAAAGATTTCTTCTTAGATACCACAAATGTCCAACATAAAAATCAATGTTAGGGCACCACCTGGCAACCAAATTCTCACTCAGGCCCAGCGCCTGGTTCTGCACACTTTTTAAGGAGATTTGCTATGATGTCACAGTTCACATTCACCAGTTAAACAGTAATGCTAACTCAGCTTTGACTCCCCCGGCAACCCTCTTCCCCTTACCCTGGGAAAGTGATAGCTGCTTTAAATCTTGAATGTTTTGACTAATGCTTACAGAAAACACTCATTTCTCTGCTGATAAACTATGCCTGTGTTTTCTAAAGGAGCCACGAGGAATTCCTGACAAATGGTCCCATCTATTACACCCCAGATACCAACCTACCGGTATTCGTATGCAGAAAATGGAGCCAGATACCACAGCATCAATTCTAAACTAATTATTCTTAGTACTTTTTCTTAACTTGACTTTAAAAGATTGCAGCTCCACTTGACAGTCAACAAATATGGATCTTGACAAAAATACAGAATATTTCAAACATTTGCAAGAGGAGAAGAACTGGAGTTACAAAGGGTCTCAAGTATCTACCCTGTTTTTCAAATCAAAATGTACCAGCATAAAAGTGAGAGGAAGGTGTCCGCTAGTGGAGAATTAATGGTAGAATTAGAGCCCTCAGCATGATCACATTATTATTATTTATTATTTGCCAGCCCCCATACTGTGAAATGAGCCTCACATGACAGGTGCTTTTTCTCCATTGATTAATAAGGTGCAAACCATATGCTCTGCATTCAGATTTATTCTATGCAATCACCATATTCTGTCAAGGGAAGAGGGATTTTCTTTGCTAGCATGGTAAATCTGGGCCAAGTGCAGTAATCCTCATTCAGGCATGGCTCTCCAAATTTCAGGGGGAGTTCTGCTGGAGCAGCGCTTACTGAGAGCAGGACTCAGCTCTATTTTTAAGAGCATGCTGAGACAAATGACAGATAACCACTGGCAAGGGGTATTCTGAGTTACAGAAGGGAAATTGCACTAGAGAGGTGCTATGGGACTTTCCTTACAGACACACAAGTCTGAGGGTACCTGAGCAAGTGGGAAGGATCACCTTTCCCATGCTGCTGGTGAGGCTCTGAGGGCACAGGTGATACAGGTCAGTCATGAAGGAGTATAGGGAGGTCAAGAACTCTCTTTTTTATCTACAGAACTCATCTAAAGGAGATGCTACTTTCACAAAGTTGCAGCAAAAAAAAAATAGACAAACTTGCATGAAGACTTGAGGAAAGCTCACCACGAGAAAAACCTCATTGCCAGCAATGAGGGAGAGCTCCCAAAAGGGAACCATTATTGCTCCTTCCCTTAAGTGTGAGCCCAACAGCATACTAAAGCAAAGGATCCAAAGACACATCTGAGAGGAGCCTGGTGGCTTTTCCTGCTCGCTGTTTTTAGAAAGCAGATGGCAACAGGCAATGTCAGATTTCACCAGGCACCTTCACCAAGAGCTACACCAAGCCCAGAGGCCAGTGTCATCACTGCTGCCTACAGGATTCTACTGAGATGGTTATGGCCTTGACAACCACATGGAACTCTTCCACTGAGGTCTCAAGACAAACACCCAATATGAATCTCACCATATTTTCTTCCAAAGTTTTCATAAAGCTTCCCAAAAGGTATACTAGTAGGAAGGAACCATACGAACTTGGACAGTACAGCTAGTAAATAGATTTCTTTCATGCTTCTGACAGCTCTACACAATTCAGGAGCATAAAACCAAAGCCGAAGCAAGAAAAATAGCCATGAACATCTTATAAACTTTAAGGGCATAGCTTTCCAGACAGGGGCTACTCTCCAAGGCAGTCACTCTGAGCGAGTTTCTTTACTGGGAGAAGGCATTTAAGAGATTAATCCTGGCTGGCACTCATGTATGGCACTAACATGACACTGGCTGTGTGGCACTTTGAGGGCTGGATCCACCAGAGCCGGAGCACCACAGCCATGAATCCTGCCTGAAGGTCTTGTGCTATGCTAATGCTTTTGGGGAGGAGCTGGCTCACTAAGAGAGATAAGGAAATACAGAGTGAGCTTATGTCTTTCATACAAGTCTATGCAGACTTACCTCAGTCATCTTTTTCCTGCCTCCACAGACCACTAGTAGTGGCCGAGAAACTCCTCATTACATTGTCCTTTCCATGTGACTGGAAACAAAGCTATTTAGGCCTTACTTTCTCCTAAAAAATTTAGAAGCTATGTCAAAAACTATGTGACTCATTAAAGAGTACTGCATCTTTGCAATCTGTGCTAGGAAATTTAATCCCCTTTTCTTTCCTTCCTGGGACCAAGGCAGTTGATTTACTTAAGCCTTTGTCAGCTTTAACTAAACAAACCATTTTCCTGCTTTATATGCAAGTGTCAGATACTGAGTTGAAGCCATACAAGCAATTTCTGGAAGAACTGTCCTTCACAGGCTGGGAACCCTGAGCATGGTGGAAACATATGAACAGTTCAAGACTTCAAACAGAGTGCTTGTAGCGTGATTTAAGATATTGGCCCAGCATGTCAAGGCTACTGCCCTATTCATCAACTCCTTGCTTTGAAGATTTCGAGCATTTAGTAAACAGTTGTGCGATTGAGGATTGTGAAAACAGCACATATGTTCCCCGGATTTCACATGGCCTTGTGCATACAGCAGCTATGCAACACTGGAAAATAACATTTGACAAGAGATGACAGAATTTTTAAAGTCATGGATATGCCATAAAAAGCGTCTTTCAATCCTAACAGCTTCACAATCAGAATTTATGGTCATGTAGAAAACAGACTACTGATTGTAACCTGTTCTGAGTGGCCTGACTCATTTAGCACTTAATTTGCATTTATAGGGAAGCTGGTTATCCAAATTCGGGCTTGTTTTGTTCTCATTTTTCTCTCCCAATAGCTATTCACCTACTAACAATGTGATGATGTGTTCTATCAGACTGAGAGCATACATCAAGGCTGACTAGTTACCACTGGTGTATCTCCTTTCTGCACTGTGGTAAGTCTTTAAGCAGACTGACAGCAACTCATGTATGCATTTTACGGATTTCTTCTGACAATCATCATCTTTGGAATCTCCTCAAAAAGCATGTTTGCACGTCCAAAGCCATACTGCCATCAGCATCCTTGGCTCCTTGACACAAAGTATTAAATCCTTGCAGGAGCATGTGGTCCACAGGGCTGCTCTGTGCACCAGTCTCTTTTCCTAGGAGCAATTGGATTGATCTCTGAACATGCTACATCCCTTGACAGTGACGGCCTTGCAATGATGCTATGAAGGATAAAGACTAGCAGATCCGCTACAGTCCCAGCCCTTCTAGTCAAATTCCTCACAGATAATAGGAATACCCCTGGCACTTGGCTTCTCAAATCCCAGCCCTGCCTCCATGGCCTGAACCATGGAACTGTTGTTCTGCTACAGAAGATGACACAGCCAGCAATGAGATTTGACTTCTCTGAGTTTCTTAAACAGCCACAAAGTGTCATTTCCCACTGCAATGGCAGTAACCTAAATCCTGAGTGCCTGCCCCTTGCCCTGTACACCAGGGGCTGTTTTCTTCAGTAAGATGAGCATATTTTGATCACCCTTTAGTCACAAGAGAGACTTCATTTTACCACTAAAAGGGGTTGACCAGACTCCCTGGCCCCTTGAGACAGTGTGGTCATTCGGGGTATCTGTCCTATAGAGCTACTAGATTATTTTTAATGCTGTGGAAGCCTTTCTAACACTGACAAAAAATGTCAGGTCCAGCAGATAAACACCTGTCACATGTGCCTCTAGGAAGATGAATGTTTGATCTCTGCACCAACAAGAAATTCAATTTATCCCAAATAGCAGCAGCAGTGAGGTGTGTGTGATGCTGCTTCTCCTACCACAGAAGAGGACAAAGAGGAAAAGGAGTTTTCCTCGTCAGACACATACAAAACCCCTACATGGCATCCCTGAAACACAGCTGCACACCCTCAGCTAACCACAGCTAATACAAGTTTGCATAAAGAAACCATTTCTATTTAAGCTAGGTTCTATCACAGCATTTATTTTATCCTGCAGAGTTTTTGATTTTACAGTGTTTTTGAGATTATCAGGATTTTACATTTCGAGAACCTCTGTATAGGGATTTTGTCGTCTGGGCCTGTTGATTGAATCCTAAGGAATTATCTGCATTTGAGCTCCACTTGCCTAGGGCCAAGTACATGAATTCCACTTCCAAATGTATGTGCCTTGCTTGGCAGCTCATCAGCCTCTGCGCTAGATTAGCTCTACCTACAGTTTAATTAAAAACTGATCACCCTGCGCTCCCCTCCCGTGCGACTGACTGCTGTGAAACACACATGCACACATGATCCGCTACTTACGTGATACACTTTGCTGGACAGAATGAGCGCGGAAAAGGCTCGGAGGAGTTTTCCTGCTGAGCCTTTTTAACAAATGATCACGTTCGTTCACGCTGAGGGAGAGAAAAAAACCACCAGTGAGTAACCAGCTAATTTCAGGGTAAAAGTCAATTGTGGTAAAGTACCTGGTGGCTTTGACACTGTCAGTGTTCAAGAGGCCTGTAGCATGAAAAAGATATTTCTCTTTCTTTGAACTGCACATTATCAAGAGGACTACTAATGGAAGCTCCTCCTTTTTAAGGCCGCTTTGTGTAAGTTTACTTTTAGTTAACCCATCCCTAACATTACCATCATTGTGATTTCTGAATACCCAATGCCTAATAGGTAGGTATGCCTATTTAATGCAATGCCTACACATCATTACAAACCATATCAGAAGTCTAACATCAAGTGATATGTAACATTAAAAATGAGATTTCTCTTTAGTATTATATACATGTATCACAATACCCACAAAACACCTTAGAGAGAAGGAGCAAAGCACTCTGACTTAGCACGTGGTAAAAGGCTTCTATCACACCTGCAAAATGGCCTGAAGCAACCAAAGGTGGGACCCATAGTTAACTGTCTTCTAAAGAACACTCTCCTTTTCACCTCTCATACTGTAAAGAAAACTTTCTAGCCAACTTTTGATTAAAACCCCTTTAGTTTACACAGTTCCTGTCAAAGGTGTGAAAAATTATTACTGAATTTACAGAAAGTGAAAATACAAACTTAGGGTGAAAAATACATATGCTTACAGCGGTTTAATAGATGTACACAAATCATTGCAGACACTCTCCACTCTGCTTTTTACTAAAAACACAACTAATTTCATTAAGAACTTTATGCCCAGAATTAAATAATGACCAAGATCCTGGCCTTTCAAACCACCTAATTACATATACAAATCCCTCTAAATTCAGTGGGGTTATAAAATAACCTCGGGGTCCACATCTCATTGCACTGGAGCCTCAAACAACTGTTTTATATCAGATTATTTTGAAGAAGACATTACAGTCTAGTTTAGTTTAAAGTTCCTCTGCAATTATGTCAGGGTTTTTTCCCATCTCATCCTTGTTCCTAAGACCAAGATGAAGCCAGTGCATAGAAGGGATTTGTTTGCTAGTGCAGCTCCTTGCAGTGTCTTTATGCCATTTGCACTACATTTACACTGTTTGCATATTCACAGTCTGCTTGTTCTTTCACATCTTTATTCACAAACAGTAATTCCACTGGTTATGCTGCACACATGGATACACATCTAAATGCCAACCTTGATATGTTTCTTGGATTAGATTACAAATCCACACACATTTAGTATATGGAATGGAAATCCCAGCAAGCACAGCTGCTGCTGTCAACAAGGTTACAACAGCTTTAAACAAACAACTCCCTTTCATTGAAACAGTTTACTAACTTCAAACAAGAAAGTAACCAAAGAATCTCTGAGATGCCTATAATATGTAATCCAGCCATGCAGGCTTATATTCCACTTAATAGTCCATTAGAGTAATATCCAGGCTCGCAGTCCTCTGTTCACTGCATAATGAGATGTCTACAAAAGAAAGGGAAGAATCCTTCTATTTCCCTATGGTCTCTAAACTTCGACACCTGAACTAGAAACTTGTACAGTCTATGGACCCCTACTTAAAATCTTTACAAGATATCAGCATTTTCAGACACTTGGTCTCTTCCCCTCCTTCCTTTGGCACCACAGAACCACACCTGCAACAGACAAGCTTTCTCTACCTGCAGTCAGTAGTATTTCCTCTATATAATATGGAAGTTGATAACAGATTTGGAAGCAAAACTATAGACACCACCTGAGTATCAAACAATCTTAAGGAGCTCGTAGATCACGAGATCTGACTGTGTTCAAAGCAGGCTCACAGGTTTTCAACAAAAACAGGGTTACAGCATGGAAGCTGCTAAAAATCCTGGAAGTTCCAACTGGTTAAAAAAAACCAGCTGGCAGTAAGAAAATCAAGTACATACACAAAGAAACCTCCAACTGCTCAAAGCAGGCAGCATAACTGAAAAAACGTATTACAAAGAATCACCAGGTAAGGGGATATCAAGATGAGATAACAGGCTTATGAAGTCGACAACCCACATAATCATTACCAGTTCATCTAAAAACTAGCAATGCTGTACTGTGAAACCTCATGCTGATTGTGGAGGGCTGACGGCTGACTTGTAAGCCCACTGACTGGTAAGTGTAGCGAAACACTGTCTGAATCTACTGCTGTCCTGTGAATGACAGAAGTGGAATACCTGTTCACTTCCTGCAGGTAAGGAACATACAATTAGAGTCTTTCCCATCTCATCAGGAGAACTGGAGGATGGTTTTGGATAGGTGTCTCAAAAAAAAGAATCTTAAACCAATCGAAACCATTGTTTTAAGGGACAAAAAAGCAACCTGGAGAGGGCTCCAGGGAGACTTTACAGCAGCCTTCCACTACCTAGAAGAGGCCTACAAGAAAGCTCAAGAGGGACTTTTTGCAAGGATTTGAAGTGACAAAACAAGCGGTAATGGCTTTAAACTGAAAGAAGGTAGACTTAGATATAAAACAAGAAGCTATTTACTGTGAGGGTTGAGAGGCACTGGCACAGGCTGCCCAGAGAAGTTGCGGAGGCCCCATCCCTGGCAGTGTTCAAGGCTAGACTGGAAGCCTTGAGAGACCTGATATAGTGGAATGTGTCCCTGCCCATGGCAGAGAGCTGGAATTGGATTATCTTTAAGGTCTCCTCAAACCCAAACCAGCCTGTAATTCTATGAACATCTGCTACAAAGTCCTTACACTGAGAATGGAATTAACCACAGCAGCAAAAGGCACGAGAAACAATTTTTTCATCTGCTTGTCTACCACACAGCAACAGTTGAAGTGCAGGATGGTACCTGCTACAGGCCAATCATGGTTAGCTCCTCAGGCTTCTACACGCAGTGTGTGGAGGAGAGCATGCTGTGAAGGGACTTCTGAACAGGACACACTACAGCTCTAAGGAAGCCGAAGCGTGACTATCTTTGATATTGCTAATTATAATCAACAGTTTCAAAATTGAAGTCGCACCCGATTTTCCCATTTGGGAAATTATATTGGATCGTATCTATGAAGGAAAAAAAACTCTCATGGAAGTATTAGAGCATTTGTGGTTTAAGTACATGGGGTGATTAAACAGACTGCAAGTCAAGACTAGCCAAGTACCATAAAACGAGCTCTTAGTACATTGAGGCAAATGCAGCACAGCTCTTCTGAAACAGATGAGCATTTGATTTATGAACAGATACAATACAAGATGTGAAGGGAAAGAAAATAGGTTCAGTGGGATTCTTAACTAAAGTGTTTGCATTGACACCGAGTCCCTGCTTTCAGAAAAGGTTTTTGTCTGCTACCAACAGTTAACAGAGTGAAGACTTCTCAGTCTCCTTCACACTTTGATGCAAAACTATGGATAACACAGCAGACTTGCAGGCACCAGGCTTGGCCTTACTCACAGAAATATTGCTTGTAAATCAATGCCAAGTATCAGCCATGATTGTTAATTTTGCTTTCCAGTGACGCAGAGCCAGTGCCTAAGTCCTCCTCAGGGTCTAAGGATGGCATCTTAACAGGCACTGAGGTGAAAAGATGAGAGATATTAAGGTCATAGTCTGAATCCTGGATGTAGTCGTGCTCATACTCAGGACCTCTAAAGTGGTGTTGGAATGGAAGAAATCACAAACTCAGACAGCCTTATGGGAATCAGTGACCTGGAAAGTGACACTGAAATATGGTGGTTAGTTAATGACCTCAAGAGGAGTAAGGGAGAGACACCATCTATCTGTAATTATATGAAGGACAAAGGACACAGACAAAATGCTTTGAACTAAACAAAACAAATAGTAGATTAGAACAAAAACTATTATAAAAATGTCCCAATTTAGACGGTTACTATGAAAAAATGATTAAAAAAAGCCATTACTCAAGTCACAAATAACTCAAACAAAGCAGATGCAGTTGTTATCGATAATGAAGAACACCTGAGCCAGGAATACCTTTGCAATGGCTTTCTGAGAGGGTCAAGATGATTTCTGTCTGCCTGGAAGACTATGCTAACAACATTACATGAATTCATTAAGTGGATGACAAATCAAAATGTAAACTAAAGGCAACTTGCTGTTTTGTAACATTATTTTCCATTCAACAAATACATGACTCTTCCGTTTTTGCATCTGAATTGCTCTAAGGTGTCAACAGAGACCTTAATTTTATTTTCCTGTGTTCTCCTCATCCCTCACAAAAGCAAACAGCCCTTAAATCTGGGCAACAAACATCTGGCTTTACACATTCAAATGAGGCGCATCAAAACAAACAGAATAATTCAAAGCTGACCACAAGGTCCCACTGTCTCATTTGCTCAAGTAATTAAAAAAAGATGAGCTTCACCACCAATTAATCTACTGAGCACTAATTAGCTTTAATGAGGATTTGTGGTACTTGGTACAGCTTGACCCAGAATGTCCTCCCGAGTCCACTAATTGGTTGGTGCCAAAAGCAGGTCTCACAAAGAAGGGAAGGTTAAAGTGGATGCAGGTGTCCTTAAAATTGGATCTTCTCTGAGAAAATACACACACAGCCCAGCTGAAAAATAAGAATCAAAAACATCAGGGCCCCTCTTCTCTTACTAGAACTGAACTCTTCAGAAATGAGTTTGTATTTTGTTATGACTTCCTAGAGGAGATAGAGAACACAGGCACACCAAATGAGCAAAGACACTTGGCTGCCATTGGTTTTAACTTGCTGCCTTTCTGGATTATTCAAGCACATACACACATATGAAATGATACGGTTTATTTCTGCTTTTCCACTTTCTAGAAGGAAGAAGTAAGGCACCAGTGAAGCCTTACCAGGGCTGCTAAAATGACACAGATAAAAACCAGAAGCACATACATATCCAAGGTGATACCCCTTGCTGCCTTGAAAACATGCAAAGAACCCATGGCAGAAGCACAGCTCTTCAGTGCAAAATACCCAGTATCTATGGGTAAGCCCAGAGGACAAGAAGGCACGCAACTGTTTTCCCTGACATCTGAATAGCCATGAACCGACTTGCCCTACTGCCTACAGATGCAGTGGTCTCTGTTTCTTCTATCCTATGGTGCTGCCACAGCATTCAGCAACAAGAAAATCATTGTACAGCTTGGTTTAAAGAGAGAACCCTCCAAAGCTTACACTGAAATTCTGCCCTTAACCCACAGGCATTTTCAAATGGAGCAGCAAGTAAAACCTTGTTCAGCCTCTTTCCTTCCACTGTCACATACTCTGTTAAATGCGTTGCTGCCTGAGAAGCCCTGGCTAGCCTCCATTCCTCTCCTGTTGGAAGACACATCTTGCAATGCATTATCCTCTCACTGCAACAGCAGGGAAGGAGGGAGGGAGTGAAGGACAGAGTAAGGTAAGAAGAAAATTTTTTGCAAAATACTCCAAGTGGCTAAACACAAGGTAAAAGATCAGGAAGTTTCTGTCCCTGTCATCTTCAGCTGGGGATGAGATTTTGAAGAGATCAATTTGTTCAACACTGAAGTATCCTTTTCTCCCCTTTTAAAGTTTAGAATTAAAACATAGCCATTCATTTCTTCCATACGTTCCAAACAGTAACTTAGCCAAAAGCTCGCTGTTTCTTTGTTGACATGTTTCTACTACTGAATGTTACATCAAGATAAAATATGAAGAGTAACAAAAAAAGGTCTAAGACAGACTTCTCTAGCTTTGACCAATCCTGACCATCAAACTGCTTACAAGCAAACTATTGATTTCCATTTCAGCCTCTTGGTTCTCAGACTCTATTAAGTTTCTGCTAAAGAAGAACCACAGGTTCAAGCCCTACAACTTCTCCCCGAGCATGACCTGGCAGAGGAGACTCAGGGATCCCTCGCTGGCTTCTAGGACACACCAACTATTCCAGAGGATTTATTCACAATTCCATCTCTCACCTTTAATGCAGTGTAACGCTGCTTAAAGGCTTACAGCATCAGTCATGGTCCTGGTGGACAAAGAGCGAGTGCCATAATGCAGGCAGAGGCTATGGCCACACCTTTGTAATTGGCCAGAGGAGACCCATTTTAATTCCTCAGATACTCCCTGTTGGGTGAGGGCACTCCCCCAGCACAACCGCAGGCCTCAGTTTAACTTGTTTTCTTTCAGTTTAGACTTGAGCACTTACTTGGATTCACATAAGGCAGGAATTAGAGTTATAGAGTAGGCAAATAGATGACAACTAACACAGACTTGGCATAAGGAGAACATAAACCCAACATTCTTGCAGAAAAGGAGTTCAAAATTAGAGCAAGCAAATCACCCTCCTATAGAACAGCAGAAGTAGCAACTACAGGCTTCTGCTGGTTTCTCTCTTTTGGTCCACAAGGGGAGATGTTATTTTTGGTTATCTAGCATTAGATTGCAGGAATGTTTTACTATGAGGTCAGAGTAGGAGGTCTTTTTAATTTAAAAGGCAAACAGGCATTACTGATAATGAAGCTGCAGTGTAATCAAAGGAAATCTCCAGAGCATTTCACAAGGAAGCATCTGAGGCATACAAACAGTAAAATAAAAATCAGCATTTTCTTTGCAGAGTCAGCGTCTACGTACACTGCTCCTTAATCACTCAGGATCTAGATGAAATAAAGAGACATCTAAATCCATGCTCCTATTGCTTTTTTCTGTGAATACTTAGCAAGCCATGAACAAAAACCCAGACCATGTCTAGAAGACCAGAGGGTTACCAGCACAGAGTACGGGGAAATGACTACAGAAGTGTGACCTGTGCCACTTGCAGCCTGACAGGTGGAAGAAGTTACCTATCAGAGGTGACTCCTGCAACAAGACGACCAGGCTTTAGGGAGTACCGAGACCTCTGTGAGGGTTCAGCAACAGCAAACTCTCTAGGGAAGCTGGAAGTCTTATGCCCTGTCATGGTATAACATCTCCAAGCCTTGTTAATGCAGTGGCTTCTCAAGTACACATAACAGCCACAGAGGAAAAATTCCCTTTTCCTAGGTAGGAAGCAATTATTGAAAGAACTTTCCCTCTCTATGAGTTACATTTGACATTATCCAGACAACTATTTGTCTGTTAAGCGTAGTATGTGTCTGGATGTGTGACCCTTACATACTTGAATCAGGCATGTAGTGAAGAGCTCTCCAGGCCTGGAACATGTGGCAGCAAGCTCTTAACGCCAGCCCTCCAAGCTTTTAGGCCAACCCATCGATCCAAGGATTGACAACCTTCACCAGTGCCCTGGAGAAACACTGTTACAGCTTGTCATTTGGTCTGGCAGCATGCTACTTGACCAAAACAGCAGCTTTCCCTTCCCATTACACCTCAGAGGTTTAAATGCAGGACCAAAGCATGAAAGAGAACCTGCATGCAGCAGCAGGCCCCACATCAGGTACATGCAAGTCTTCCCCATGTTGCCATATCACTTGTGCCTGTGGCAGAACCACTCTGAAACAGCAGAGGACAAGGCAACCACAAGCTTCAGCCAGCTTCTGTGCGCATCACCTAGACTGTATGTAGAGTTCTAGGACAAAAATCCTCTTCAAGTTGGGCCTTTAAGTTGTACAGCTAAAAGTATGACAAAGCTTTTCTTCTGGTGACAAGCAAAGGTGATTTACATTTTTGTCATTAACAGTGTCCTAAGACAAAAAAGACAAATGGATCCCTCCTTTGACTCCTCAAATCACTTGGACAATCAATTCTAGCTGTGAGGCTGTTATTCCTAATCTTCTTTCCAAGAACTGCTTCTTTAAACAGATTTGTATTGGGTTTACGTGGCAAGGTTTTGGTTGCAGGGGGGCTACAGGGGTGACTTCTGTATGAAGCTGCTAGAAGCTTTCCCTGTGTCCAACAAAGCCAATGCCAGCTGGCTTCAAGATGGAGCAGGAGTGACAGGGCAGCTTTGGTGGGTACCTTGCGTCCAGCCAGGGTCACCCACCACAAGATCACAGTATTACCAAGCACATTTTAAATATACCATCTAAACCAGCAAGCACTAAACATCACATGCCTCTGCAAAAAGAAACAACCCTAAGAAAGTAATAAACGAGACATCTCTGTGCTTAGAGTGCCTTCTATTTCTACGCACTGCAAACATTAAGCATGCATTTATGCAGTCCATTTTGTGAATGCATTGAGAGGGGGACAGGTATCATCGTCAGCTGTCCCAAAGCCAGCTAATCTGACATGAAGTTGAAGCTTCCTGGTTTTGCCTTCACCCTTTCAAGAATGTGGGAACCGACTCCATTTAAAGGTCTGAGAAGCAGAGAAGGCTAAGTGTGGCTTGCTGCTGTTCATCTATCCTCCTTTCGCTATCACTGCTGTTTACTTCTTGTCCCTAAGTGCCTCACTTTGCACTTACTCTAGTGGGTTCTTGCTCCTATCCTCTACAGATAAGGTGGCAATACAGTTGCAATTATAACATTCTTTTCCTACTCACTCAGTTTTTCAGAAGTAGTCACTTTGGAGGTTCAAGTTCTTCATGCTTGGTCTCTATGTAAAGATGGTTTGTTGTGGGTTTGGTTTATCTGTTTGGGTTTTTTTAATCCAAATCTCCTAATTTAAAAGAAGTCCCCTTACATACTTTGACTAAAGTTAAAATGGCTTCTGTGTTCAAACCTCTAAACTCCTACCAACTTCTTCCTTTTCTTTAGAAGGAAAAACAAAACAAACAGGAAACCCCCTAACTACAGAAAAGCTCAGGGCAACAACAAAAACTGATGAACTTTGAAAGTGCCTGGGTACAATTTAGAGCAAAGCTCAAGACATTTGGTTGACCTGTAAAAAAACCCAATTGCTTATCTTTAAGCTTTTAAGTATTTCATAATTGTCCACTAAATATTTAATATCTAGTGCAACTTCTGTTTTCTTGTCCTTGCTGCATATAACTTAGGACTTGATTCTTTGCCACAAATCAGAGGCGTGAATGCAGGCTGTCCTGCCTCTCTTCCCAGACAGGGCTAGCCAGCAGAGAAGCCCAGGCTGACTGCTGAAGCCATTAGGCTGGAACAGTTGTTATGGAGCAGTTCTCCTGCTGTGCAGCCTGGAGGGAAGATTTCTTCTTCTCTCCCCTGTGGAGATCCCTGGTGCCCAACCCAGTAACTCAGGATTAGGCACCAGAGAGGTTGGCCCCTTAATCAGTTTCAACTCTCATCTTGTCATGTTCTCTTTTTTCTAATCATTCCTTTCAATTCACAGCTCCATTCTGGCCTTTGTGCTGATGCTGTACCTCCATCAACTTGGACTTTGCTAACAGGTTTGATCCCAGCTCTAAATCCTTCTCCAGGTCACCAGGTTTTAACCCTATTAGTGCACTGGATCTCCCTCAAGGTTACATGATAGGCACAATCAGGATGTGAAATAATTAACTGTACTGAAGAAAAGGCATGTCAGCTCCAACCGGTTCGCGCTAGCAGCTGGGTGCTTGGGTCCCCCACGCCAGTGGGAGTATAACAACTCCTTCACTCCTCCGGCCGGTTTCTGAGACCCTCTCTGCCCTCTGCTCCTTCCCACCTCTGCCCCACAGCCTCCCCACTGCTCAACTTGGAGCAGAAGCCAACCTAGCGATTTCAAGTGCCTCACACACAGGGCTTAGAAATGCCAGAAATTAACAGTACATAAAAAAATGAGGACATAATGTGATGATTCCTTTACTGATATGGGACAGGAGGGAGAGAGAAAGGGCCAAGAGTAAAATAAAACAAAATTACACATTTTCCACCTACCATACACGAACGCTTACCATATGGAATCAAAGAATTTAAAAAAAAACCACTGATATCATTTTATGTGCTTTTTGCTAGTAAAAGGAGTCTAATATCTTTTTACTAGAAAAGCTGCAAGGAAAAATCATAAATATGCCAGTCACTTTGTTGCGTACGCTGGTGGAGAAACCTTGCCTTGGCTTCCCAGAAATGGTGTGAAGAACATCTGGAAAAATTGATAAAAAGACTGCAAACCCTCAAACCCCGAAATACACCTCTCCCCTCTTCAACTTCATTTAACGCTCAGCTGCACTGGATGGGCTGGATTCAGACCACAGTCATGCATATCCTGAGTAAATACAATGAAGTCAACACATTCAGGAAACAAGAATTTGACTCCAAACATCCAAAGCCATTTAACCAGTTGAAAACACAAGACTGAGTTTGTTTCAAATAAGATTCATTGTACCTGCTGATGTGAAGGGGCCTTACTGGCATGGTCTGCCTATTCAAGTAGATGTAATTTGAAATGCATCAATAAAGAGACAAAGTGCTTTGAAATATAATGAGCTCAAGCCTTGTTCCTCTTGATCTTAATGAAAAAGTTTGCCTCTTCCTTGGGAAGCACGAGATCAGGTCCTCAGCTCACTCATGGGTTTGTTAAAAGTGAAGGCTGTTTTACCATTTCTGCTTCTGCTGGCGTGAAGCTGAGGGCTCTGCTGCTCTCAGCTCCCTGCACAGCCACAAGCCTCAGTCAGGTTTCCCATGTTCTCCTCTTCCTTGCTCCTCCCCAGGGACTTGTGGAGTGGGCAAGTCTCCACGGGTGTCAGCTCACTGATTACCTACTGGGTCATGCAGCTATTGAAATGAGATAGGCATCTGCCCTCACCCACCAAATAAAACCCGGGCTAAGATAAATAAGATGGCTTGCTCTCAGGGTGAGAGCTGGTCATGCACATTTCGCTAAAGCAACAGTGTTTGAAGCACTTAAATGAAACAGAATCTCTACCGGTATGTCTCTTTGTTGAGGGCAGACAACAGAGAGATTGTGGGGAACTGATGTTTTAGGTACACTGAAAAACAGTATTTGTTTTATGAAATGGAGATGAAAGAAAGAGGTGTCTATCTACCATCAGTGGGTGAAAGCAGCAAGAGGAAAAAGGCATACTGAAAATGCGCAGGAGCACACCACAGTGCTTCCCTGTTGCTTCCTTGTGACTACAGAATTACACCTCCCTTGCTCTGTTGTCACTTGCACTGTTCCGAGATACTGCCTCCCAGACTTCTGAGTAACTGGAAGAAATTCTGCCCAGTATTTCAGCGCTGCAGGCATTTTTCTGCAACACCCCAGACAGGCCCTTCAGCTTCTTGTGAAGTACATAAGTCATGAAAACGACATTGCTTTTCATTATCAAATAATGTTCTAATCTCAGCCACCAACCAATTAAAAGCAGGACAGAAAAACAACCAAGAAGACTACTTTTAAAGAGAGCTCTTTGGCAATTTCAAGATAGAGAAACCCTCTGGAACAGGAAATCTACTGTCACAAGGAGGGTGCTGCACAGCTTTGCTCACTCTCCATTAGTTGGCCCGTGGAGCAATAAAGTGACGTGGGTTCCAAAGTAAAGTTTGCTTTGGTCCCTCATCAGCCTTTACTCCACCTGAACTCCTGCTGACTTCAATGAGAGGTTAGACGGAGTGAAAAGTGAATGAGAATTTGAAGATTTGGCCCTTTATGAGCCAAGATTTAGTTATAAACTTATTTAAAGACACAAAAATGTCTGCAGCTGAGCTCAATGCCACTTTTGAACACAAACCTGTAGAAAAACCCTGTTTGTTTTCTTTGTGTAAATCTTGCATGTTAACATGATTAGGTCTGCTGGGCAGGTGTCTCCACATGTCCGTATTTACTTTGGCACAGGAGCTGTCCCTCTCACCTCTCCAAATTCATGTAAATTTAGTGTTAAATCCTGCCTTTTGTTACGTGAGAGTGCCAGGGACCCTCTCTCCCTTCCTGCACCAAGGCTTGCTCACATCGCAGCTGGGCTGGCGTCCAGCTCAGCACCACTGGGTGCCAGGCTGAGGAAGGCAAGTTCAGGTACTCATCTTCCACAAGCAGGCAGGCAAGCAAAGCATGGGATCCATCACCAGCCCCTTACTGTGCACGCTCTCAAGCTATTTCTGGACTTGCAAGTTTCCCAGGTACTTGAAATCCCCTGCTCCTGGAATCACCTGATAATGAGATCATCCCAGTTTCCATGAGAAGTTTTGAGCCATCTAGAGGAGATCGACAGATAAATGAGAACACAACTGATTACAGCTCAAAACAATACACTTGATATAATCTCCAAGCATCACTCTAATGTTATTTGCAAGGTTTTTGGGCCCCAGCTCAGGGTGCTGACACTCTTCGCTGTGTGGAACAGATGCTTCCTGGTCTATCACGTGCGTTACTGTTTGCTCCCTGACACAGGTAAAGTAGAAATTTGAGCCTTTTTTTTTTTGATTGCTATAAGCAAATCCAATTTTATAAACTGTTCAAAGGGGCTGAGATTCAGAGGGGTGTAACAGGCACTAGTGAAGACATTTTTTATTAACCTGGGAAAAGTGTGTCTAGCAAGAACAGTCGGCAGGATGAAGACCCTCTAAGACAGCATGTGCAGATCTAGGTATCAAGTGGCACATGCAGATCTCGTAGCGCTCCCTCCCCATGTGCAGTAAGGACCTAGGTGCTATCCTGCTCACATCTTAGAAATTCAGCTGAGCCACAGCAAACAGTTGGCACCCTGTTGTGCAAACCTAGATGTACTCACTGCTTTTTGAGGTTTGTGAATTGCTTTTTGAGGTTTGTGAACTGCTTTTTGTTTAGCAGGTTAACCCTAAACATTCAGATCTTGCACCTCATTTTTTTGTCTAAGGGCTAGGCAAGGATAAAAGCAATTAGCTCCCTAAATCCTTCTCTTATCTGTAATTGGGTGCGATTTTTTTTTTTGTTTGTTTGTGAAAAACACTGAACAAAAATAGTGTCTACTACATGAGCTAAGAAAATAGGCTCTGATGACAGCCAGCTTATCTTCCACAGCTGCCTGAACAAACCAACACCTAATGGGTATGTTTTCAGGAACATTTCCAACCAAGAACTAACACTGGTACTTGGAGGTGACATATGGAGCCATGCAGTTTTAACACAGCTCCCTACTTTCCATTAGAAATGAGAAGACTCCAGTCACTTCCCCTTCCTGAATAGTGTCACACTGCCAGGAATGTCCCAAGAGCAATGGGGCTGCAGGCAGGAGGCCAGAGAAGTGCACATGTCCCAGCGCTCACTTCCATAGGCTTCAAGGAAATATTTCAAAAATAAAGAGCATGAACCAGAGGGGCTGTAACTGCACAAAATTCCCACTCTGCTGCTTTCCCACCCTCACCCTTCCCTTTGGAAAAGCACATGATTTCTAGCAGGTGTGAAAGAGCCAGGAGACAAACAAAAGAGATAAAAGACAGAACAACTCTGAAGAGCACTCAGGAGGCCACATCACAAGCACAGCACACCAGCTCCTAGCAGGCAGAGGCACTCTACCATTATCTAGTTCACAGATGGACCACCCAGAAAATCTGGGAGCAATTAGGAAGGAGAACAAACAAATGCATGGAAAGAAGGGGGGAGGGAGAATGGGAAGGACAGCCAGAAGGGATTCCTTACATCATCTCCATGCAAGCGTTTCGAGAATGAAGTGAAGCTATATGGAGGAGGAATGCAGATGAAAGAGTTTGCAGTGAGAATGCAATAAAATAAAAGGCTATGAAAACATGTAGTGTATGAATGAATTACAACAGGGCCATTACATTTACAGAAAGTCAGGTCAGTGTGTAAACAGAGAAGAAAACCATCAAGTTCTTGGAGACACATACACACACAAATAAACAGATCAAATGCTAACTGTCTCTCTCACTATTAACAGTACATCAACCCGTCTTGCAACCTGGAGACTCAGGCAAAAAGCTGACTCACTCTCCTCTCCAGCTGTCAAGAACTGGCACTAAATACTGTCAGGAAAACACAAATGCTACAAAACACCACCATCTTCTGCATGGATAGGAACCACAGCAACACTCAAGGGGCTCATACTGCCAGAGCCGTGTGCCTGGGAACAGCCACTTTTCTACTGGCTTGGATTCCACTTGCCTGCCATCTACTCTGTCAGTCAGCAACTCACAACACCAAGTTACAGCTTTCTTGCCTGGGGGAAGCTGACCTGATTTTGGTACCAAGTGCTTTGGCTCCAAGTGACTTTCAGGTGACTGCTCAGCCCCAAGACATTTTTAATTAAATACCTGATTTCAGGTTTTAATTGTGGCATAGAAAGTAGCCTCTGTTGACCAGTGCTGCAAAGTCTGATCTTTGTTTTTAAATGATTTGATGTGCAGTTCGTGACTTCTGCAAGTAAGCACAACTTACAGCGTTTTGTAGGATCTAAAAGTCACAGCAGAAAAATGACTCAAAATAAAACCTGAAGATACCGAGTGTTTTGAAGTGATCTTAATCAATAACACTGTGTTTACTTTGTCTTGGTCTCTGAGAAGCAGACTCCGGTCACTAAGGACATCTTTTAAACACATTAAAGTTCACATAAGCATTTCTTTTAAAGCTTTTCAATTTACTATAGTCTTGGTAAACTCACTCCCTGATAATTTTCCCTATCCTAAGTCCTTATTAACTCACAAGTTCAATTGAAAAAAAATTCTACTATCCACTCATCTTAGCAGCAGCTACAATATGGCAATTAGTTTACCTTAGAATGGAGATCAAAGGCTCAAAGGATGACCCTGCCCCAGAAGAACAAAATCTTTTAAAAGCCCCATTCCACTCAGTTTGCGAGTTTATAAGGTTTGCTAAAATCCAGTTTAATGATCATGTAGTTTCTTAGCAAGTCATGTGGTGCCATATTGTGTAAGGAACAGAAGAGTTAGTTCTAAAACCTTTTTGATGGGGAGCTTTTCCGACCAGCGGATGCAGAACCACAATCTGAGATAGTAAATGAAACTGTTGGATGCAAAAGCCTCACTATGATTTTCTTTAGCTTCTTTCAGAAGAGACAAAAGTTCCCACACAACACATACTCTCCCTTTACAATGAAAGATTCCGTAACAGCAATATGTTCCAGTCCATATGGTGTGGATGAAAGGGAGAGGCACAACGAGAAACTGAGAACACTGAAAGCAGCAGCCTGTAAGCTGCAGTAGAAAGAAGAAAAAGCATACAAAACCCCTCAAGGTGAGACTGAATGAAGCCGTAGAGCACACTGGATTAGGCAGCACTCCTTTTACGACAGTCTTCATATCCTGAGTTGCAGACAGTTCCTTCACCTGACACTGATACCAGATTAATTGGTTGGGGTTTTCTGATGACAAAGTATTTCAAAACCAGCCTGGTCCAGCAGCCAGGTAATAGCACTATATGCTACCAAGCAGGAGACTGAGTAGCAGTTTCCAATACAGCCTCACAGCAGTAATGCATGGGAAATGAAACTGAAAGAGCTGATACTAGTGGGAGCAACAGACATAGATGAAAAGGAACAACAATAAATGAATAGTAATGGATAGAAGACTTCTTACCCTGTCTGGAACCAGATTTGAATGGTAAATGAGAAATAGGGAGGGGAAGGGACAAAAGAGTCTGTTTTAAACATCAGCATAGACTTGCCCCACCTCTTTCCATTACTATCATGAAGCATGGCTTTTCCCAGTTCTCTCGTCTTCATCTCCAACTCCTGAACTTGCTCCAGCAAAGTTTTATGGTAGGTATGCTTGGCCCTGTACCACAAGGAAAAGACAAAAAGAAAAACAAGAGAGCCATATGAACATTTCCTTTGTTACGAAACCTCAATTTTACTTCTCAGCTGAGAGGCCTTCCCTTGAAGGATTTGGGAAATAAGGCACAGTGTATGCATGTCACTTCAAGTTCACAATACCTGGAAATATTACGTAAGAAATGAGAAATCCAAAGGACTTCAAGTTCAGCAAAGCTTGGCTGCTTAAACACAACATTCAAAATCTATCCAGCCGGCAAAGCTATGGGACTATGGAGACCTGACACCACTGCCGTGGGACTGCTCAGGACCCGGGTACTCAGACAAAAGAGCTGGGATTCATTGAATATTCATGGCAGTAAAACATGATTCTACTCTGTCTTTTGAGCTATGCATGGCACTGCCCTGAAAACCTGAGGAGAGTCTTGGATAATAATCGCCATTCAAGCCCCTTTATTTTCATTTCTCAATCTCACATGACTTGGAAAGGCAGTTCTCTCCCCACTGAGCTTTCAAAGTGACAGCAATAAGACTGGCTGTGTCCTATTTGCTCAGCCTGGGGATTCAAAGAACAATCCATGTACCACATGTGCAACCAAGATTTGAAGAGCAATGTTACTCATGAAGAGTATTTGGGCCTTTTTTCCCTAGTTTCACCTACTGCTGCAGCACTATTATACCTAAATTACATTGTTATAAAGGAGAGAATTTAGCCCCCTCTGCCTTGATATGTAGAAAGCAATAACACAACACAGGGATCTTTCTCCAACAGGCAGTTTTTGATCAGCTTCCTCTTTTGTGTCACTTAAAGGAGGACAAGTGTCCCATGAGATCATATTGATTTGCATATGACTGCACAATAAGCCTGAAAGCAAGATGGAGCCAAGTCACCGAGACACCACTTAGTTCATGGCATTAAAATAATATCCTTCAACTCTGGAATGGCAAAAATCTCCAAGTTTTACAAAGATCTCACATGCAGATACTATAATCTTTAACCAATGATGTAAAACAATATCAAATTCCCTCTAACAGAAAAATAGTAATTGATGTATATGTTATTAAAATATAATGAAAATGCATTTATTTTTAAAAAGCTTGATTCTTATTACTCCTTCCGTGGGGAATAAGACTCAAAGACCACAAAATCTTCGCTGATATTATTTTACATGACAGTGTCTTGATATTAACACTAGGTTATCCAAGTCCTTGGGCCTTTGTGTTGATGAATTAGGCCCCAGATGTGTCAAAATAAGCCAAAATGAAAACTACTTTTCAAAACACATCTGCATTTAAGAGAGAAAATTGAGCTATATAATTCTTACAATCTTTAAAGCTGACTTCACTATCACACTCTTTGAGTAAACACATTGAAATTTTGACGTTGAACTCATCTCTTACCTTGTAAAGAGGCCATACCTAATATTGCAAACTTGAAGACTGAGCATCTCTGGAACTTTGAAAATGCTTTATAATCAGTTTTCCCCACAGGAATCTACAAGTTATTCAGTCTCTACCAAGGTTCTATGTTTATCTTGCCATACACCGTAAGAGATAAGAGATGTTTTTCTTTTCCTTTAGAGACAATATTGAATTTAAAATTTAATAGGACAGAGCCTGACCTACAAAGTCCAATTAGTCCAGCACAGCACACAGAGGCATTGCACTGATATTTTACAATATGGAAGAGATTGTCCTGAAGTTGTGGGTACTGAAATATTTTCTAAGTAGTGTGAAATGATGAAATGTATGGGCTCTGCTGTGGCTGTGTATCCATAAAGCAACAATAAAGCCACAGGTAATTGTTATGTATTGAGTCACTCCTTCACTTGGAAGCAAGAGCATCCATGGAAGAGTCAGTAATTAAGTAGTTATAAAAAGAGTCTGAGCTGACCTATCCACATACTAAAATATGGTATCACAATTGTCTCAGAGTCTCGGTTTGGTCCCATCAAAGTCAACTGCAAATATTCCACGGACTGCTGTGGCGGCAGGACTGGATACTTCACGACAGCACATTATTAACTTTTGATACACAAAAATACAGGTGGAAGTCTTAGATTTTACCTTGTACTTTACAAGTGGCCCTAGATGCAGGATCAGCCCTTAATAAATTATGAGATCTTGTATTTGCTGTTACTGTTCAGCTGAAATGTGATGCATTTCATAAAGACAAACTCACCTTTTCCTCACACACTGGGACATTAAGACCATGGGCCATAAGAACAGGCAAAGGTTACCTTTGTAATTTGGGTGGCCCTTCCCCGTCTGAACCAGGGAAGTGCATAGCTTCACTTTGCTATCCTAGGAGAATATTTTGGGGGTTCAGGAGGTCAGAATATGCCACGGAGAAGCATGGTTACATTCATAAACTTTTCTCAAACCTCTATTCTGGCTTGCAAGACTCAATAACATTTTAGGGGTCTTCTGCTCCAGGGACTGCAAGTGTATGCAAGGATGGGAAGAGCTCCCATACCTTCTCTTACTTACACTGTGGAGCTGGCAAGTGCAACATGCTTCTTCCCCCATGCTAAAAAAGTACACAAAACTTTGGATAATGATTGTAAGGCTCAGGAAATTTTTCACTGTAACACTAAGTATTGAGACAGCAATTATTAAGCAATTCTTGCCCTCTTGCCTGATTTTGCTGGAATACACTCTATGTTTTTATGATTCCCACATAGCTTTGTGGCTCAGCTATTTTGAGACTTCCTAGCACCAGTGACACGTATTCAAGTGATGTGTGCCAACTGTGAGGAAGCACTCACCTTATAAAGCTCTGTTCTTTTCAATGGTAACACAAGTGGGACTTTTATAAGGCAAAAATCAAATCCAAACCAAGCCACTGAATTTAGGGTAGTGGACCAAAGTTAACAATGTGGTATTGCAGCCAAGTATTAATAATAAGCTTCCTTCTCTTTTAAAAGAGACTTTTCCACATTTCCTTGATTCCCTTAAAAGAAAAAAAAGAAGCAAAAAGCCTGTTGCTGCAGGGAATGTGGGAGATAAGAGGTGCGTTGACAGCTGCAGCCTGTGTAACAAAGGGAACATGTAAAACTAGCTCTTGCTTCCAGCATTACAAGTTTTGATAGCAGATGCAGCACAGCAGTTTAGAAACAAAGATTCATATGGGTTTGAAACACACTTTCTTATCCCTTTTGACCTTCTTCCAGACAAAAACTCTGTACTGTATTCATGCTTCTCTGGCAGTATTTTGTACTGAAATTAGGCATGTACCTTTTGGATCACATGGATGCTCTTTCTGTAGACATATGCTTCATGTCCAAAAGAAACTGAAAGAGATAATTCCATGTCCATGAGAAGTCAGAGTTGCTGGAATTTTATGGCCAAAACCAGATTCTGATATTCTGCTGAATTACAGACAGCAATGTGGTGTAACCGCTGCTGTAGAAATGTGCCGGCTGATTTCCAGAGGCCTTGGGCTCAAGTTTTGAATGGCAAGCCCCTTGGAAAGGAAACAGACCTTTACTCCTTCCATATGGCAGTGCTGATAGCTGTGTCATTTCATTTATCCTAGTTAAAATGTTAATGGTATTAGTTTTTCAGTGATGGGTTAAAAAAACCCAAACAGAAGTCCTGCTCAAAGAACAGCTTTTTGCTTAATGTTGATAGGAGCCTCCTGTTTAAAATCTGTTGGGAAAATATCTAGTATATAAATCATGCATGTTTGTCTTGAGAGCTTCACAATCTCTGTGCATTCTTGGTCTGAACCACTGGAAGGATTATGTTGCTGATATTTCTCTAAGAAATATTAAAGAACAGGCTGAGTCAGTAACAGAGCTTTAAATGAGTAATAGCTGAGGATGAGCCTGCCTTGGTCTGGCCTGTTTTACAATTTTCAAGTCATTCTTGCCAAGAACTGATAAGAACAGAGGACAACTTCAGGACAGCCAGCTATCATGAAAACATTTCAAAAAGTAAGGTACAATCTCAGACCCTAAACACATATTTGATCCCTGATGCTGAAAACAGTCCAGCTCCTATTTAGCTTTAATCACAAAAGTAGTCCCACTGACTACTACGCAGGTAATTTTAAATAATGCCTGACACAAGAGCAGGGCCTGTTATACTAAATTAATTCTAAGATTCATTTCTTGTTATCAGAGCTTTAAGAAGCAGGTCATAGACATAACCAAGAATCTCAATTTAAACATTTTGGCCCCAGCTATAAAATTTTAGGATATTTTTCAACTGGAGAAGTTAAATGAGTGTAACAAAAAACCCTCTGGTGTGCTAGACTATTGAATCATAGTTTGGCTTGAACAGAAATCTTATATTATGATACCTAGTTTTAATTTTAGCAATATAGCTCGTGAAAATTAAGCTGAGGAAGAAAATAGGAAAACACTTGAGAAGTACTTTATGATTGGTAGATTTGCCTACTACCAGTTTAATGCAGCTGCGCTATCAACCCCATAGGAGAAAAAGACTTTCAGTTATGTGCATATGAGCTGACTTACCCTTTTATGTCAGTGTTAGAAATGTGGCTGTGTTCAGGAAAGTTTCTATTTTTTTCAGTACTTTCTGCATTTCTTTGTAAAGAAGACTGGTGGACTTGGCAGAGTTAGGTTTACACCTGGACTCAATCTGAAAGGTCTTTTCCAACCTAAATGATTCTATGATTCTAAGAATCCTCCTTGGCTGACTGACAGCTCATCCCTGGAGCAGAGTCATGTGTTACAATGCTTTCATTTTGAGCCTTTGTATCAAGTGACAAGCTAACCTATATTCCCCTCTTCACTCCAGCTAGGATTTGCCTTTCTGCCCAAGAGTTGGAATGTCCTTGATCCTCCTTGCACCAGGTTATTACGTATCCATGCAGTAAAACCTTCTTGGTTGTAACATAACTTTCCATGGGAAAGGATGAAAGCTTTTGATGTCTAAGACACTTAAAAGCAAGCTGAATAAAACACTAGAAATTCTAAATGAAAACATCACTTCTGCATTTCAAATTGCAGTGGTAGAGAAGGTACATTGCTTCTCTTTAAATCAAAGTTCTTGAAATTGTTTGCCTTCTGCAATGCTTGGAAACCACAGAGTTTTGAGAGAACAGGATTACAGAGGCTTGTATTTCACAAGGGTTGTTCCTCCTCTCTGAGCAGGGAAGGAATGGTCAGCCAAAGAGTGCAGAGCATTGCTCTTCTCTCAGTTAAGTCTTGGAAGACCCACTGTGGAAGGAAAACCTAAAGAGCAGCTGACAAACAAGTGGAAGCTTTCTGGGTATGGATTAGAGTCTACTACCTAGCCTCAGTCAAACTGAACAAATTATTTGCTCCTTTTTAGTAATAAGGAGTCTCTGATGTCTGATTTAAACTTGCCTATAACAAAAGGGCAGACAACACAAATAATAGTATGACGACACACCTTCATTACTCTGGCAAGGCTGCCTCCTTCAGATTCAGGACTAACTACTCACTCTCGCATTGCTGGTTGCATTGGCAGCTGAGAAATTGCTCCCACTTGGCTTTGCTCAGAGATCTCCCAAAGGAGTATCACCATTTTGCATTCACTGGAAGGCTTTATACTGGACTGGACGACCTATGCATACAAAATAATTCCTGTAATACCAAAAGGACTGTTCAAGACTTACGCTGTCCATGCCACGTCTTTAAGAAGGCACGCAGTGGGCACGAGAAACAAGCCAAACCAGAAGTATCCACATCTCAACACCATTCCAGCCTGTGAGGAAACAAACAAATAAATCATGAGTATTTTCAAGCTGTGACATGTTAAGCGGTTGCTTACTAGCAAAAAGGTAGAATGATGGCATGAAACAGGTACTATATCCATTATCTGGGTGATGTTGAAATTTGGTAGTGGGGGGAAGTCTCATCAACTCTTAACAGAAAATAGGCCTATAATTAACAAATAGCAATGACATTTCTCATTGCAATCATGCCTTATGATCTCAAATTACTTAGAAATTTTCAAAGAAATCAAGTGTTTCCACTAAATCCTCCACTGCTACTAATATGTGGATCTAGGCAGACACATTTTCACTCATGAAGAGCACCATAAGCATATTTAGCTTGCACTTTGGTGCATCTTTTACGCCTTTTGTTTACTCTCTTTCTACCCTCTGCTCTAGATCTCTGAGCAGCATCAAACTGACATGGAAAAAAAAAAAAGGTACATTTTTCACTAAATGTTTATCATATTCCATTTAAATACAGCACTTCCTGTTCAAACCACTGCTGCCTCAAACTCAGGGTGGGAAACACTCACTCCTGTCCCACAAATGGCTTTTTTTTACAAACAAAGAGCTTGAAGTTTATATTTGTGTTTTTCTCATTGTTGTAATGCTTGAAGAAAAAGCTTGATAGGATCTGAGAAGGAAGATACCTGGAAGCCCTGCAAATCCCAGCATACACACAGTTACGTAACAAAATTGAAATACAGCACTATTTGCAGAAATTCTATTTTAGGTCATTGGAATCTTTTACAGATAAATGGTAAGGCCTGGCTTGCTATATAGAAGACTTGAGATGACCTCACCACCTCTTGCCGTATCCCTGTCATATTCCTTCCCCAAAACCTTTACTTCTCAGGATTTTATGTGCCACACACAAGGCACACACATATATCAATGCCCATGTGCGACACTGCTGAAGGCAGGGAGGCCTATACCCATGGACACCACACTACAGCAGCTGCCTCCCCAGTGTAACACAGGCTCAGGTGGCTCAGCTGTGACTCTGTTGTATCACAGAAGAGAGCAGCAGCCTGTGATGCTGAAGTGTCAGGGTATTTCACAGACAAAGTTGAGCTACAGAACATGGAACCATACAATACATCTACTAGCCTTTGAAATAAGTTGTGAGAACACAAAATTTCTGATTATACCCTTCTGTGGTTGATCACAATAGAAGAAACTTCCATTACTCACCACAGAAAAGCTTTAAAACTGAGAAAACTCATCACACTGCATGGACAGGATGCCCACCAGCAGCACCCAACACCTTTTCCCAGTGTCGATCTCTGTCTAAATTGTCCACCTCACAACTCAGCCATATTTAGCAGCAACTTGCCCTTGGACTGCCAAGTAGTGAGTACTTCCAAAAGCATTTTTCACTTTTGAATATTAAATCCTCCACACTGTTGCTGGACTGACTGATCAGTGATAAATCTTGCACTGAAACCAAAAGCAAGCTAGACTGTGCTAAAACATTTATGGACACTTTGCCACCCACCCAGACAGTAAGCAAACACATTCCAGCCCCAGAATCGGCTCTCAGTTGTTTGTTAGCCCTCATGCCTACTTTCACATGAGAATGCCAGAAGCATATGGGCAGTTTTGATCTATGCTTATTTAAGGAAAAGGATGTACAGGAATAAGAGGGAAATCATAACTTTATTGTTAGCCAAAAAGCTGAACTGTAATAACACAGTGGCAAAACATAATGAGATTTATCCTCATGCTTTGCTTTTCTTTGGCTGTGACCCTGCAAGTCCTAGGAGTCTAATCACATCAGCATTTCCACTGACCACCCTTCCATTGCCTGTGCTAATAAAGGCTAAAAGGGGCTGTACGATTCTATATGCTATTTTCTGCTGGTTTTGCTTCAAATGTTTCATGTTCCGCTTTCTGCCTTTGTAGCTGAAAGCAACTCGACACACTCGGAAAGTGCAGAACAGAGTATGTGCTCAATAGAAGTTTAAATGCTATTATTGTTGCTAGAAACGTTGATATCTTGATGGCTGCGAATTTGGACATCCCACATGTTAAGTTCAACACCCAAAAAAAACCCAAACCAACCCCCAAACCACATCCTTTTTGCCTGCAATTATGCATTTTTTTCAAGTCTTATTCTGTCCCAAACCTGCATCATTAACAGTAAAAGTATTAATCTCATCTGAACCCTGCCAGATATTAACTTTACTACTGGCAAGCCTTTTTCTACACAACCCTTCCCAAGATTTTACTCCATTCCTTAGCTCATAAGGAAGGTTTCTTTCCTGCTCATCTCTAGTTTCCCTTTGGAGTGATAAGACTGCTATGCTGTATGACAGTGAACTGGTTTGTCTTGCATGCACAGCTCTGCCTCTGAACACCACCTCCTCTCTGGCAAGGTTACACCATCTGCTCACAGGATGGGAGAACCTCAGCAGAGGATTCACTGGAACCCACCTAATATTGTTCTGGTGACATCCAAAGACAGCATTTTCAGGGTATTGCCAACCCATGGGCTAGAGGATTGGCTTATGAACAGAAGTTATAGTAGGAACACTTGTATATCACAACAAAATCTTCCTCAGGCTTCACGGCTGTTGCTGTGCTCCATTCCAGTTGTTCAGCTACTCATGACAGCAGTGAAGACAGTATTGCAATACATCTACAGTGAAACACGGCATTTCCATACCCAGTCTCAATGAATAACAACCTTCAATTATCAAATATCTCTCCCAGATAAGAAAAGCAGAACTACTAAACAGGAATCACCACCATATTTATTTTTCCTTTTTAAGAAGGTCACAGAAAGGAGGAGTAGAAATAGTTTGTTTTTTAAACAAATCCAAAATTTGACCAGCTCTGTCATCACACAGGCTCCCCGATATGCAACTGAGTCATTTTTCTTCTGTCTGCTGATGTAAACATTAGTGACAAGCACATCCAAAGCTAACTACCAGAAACCATTAATCACATGGCACCCCAAACACACTTGAGACTAATGCAAGTCTTCCTGCTGAAGACATTGCAGCTTAATCTGCTGCCATCAGTAGACCCCTTTGCAAGCACTGATGAGGCTGCAGTACAATTGCTCATTTTAAAGGAGTGATAACATTTGTTAAAAGAATGGGAACAAGAAAAGAAAGAAAAACTAAGCTCCAATTATTTCACAACTGAAGAGCAAACAGTTCAGGTCTCAATACCTTTAATCTTCTCTAGACTGCTTTTGCAAGGTTTATTCTTGTTGGTTTGGTTTTGGGGGGATGTTTTTTGTTTTAAATCAAGGACATGCTCTACAAAGGCGCATCACAGAGAGAACAGATTGTTTCAAAAAAACCACCCTGAAATTGCAATATGGAATACATTTCAACTTTTTTTCTCCATTTTACTATTCTCTCTTAATATGCAAATAAGCATCATTCATAGCTCTACTGTTCCACCAACACGTGGTGCCACATTTTCAATAACAATTTCCCGGAAGAACAGCGCCAAGAAAGGAGTGGGAAGTCAGACAACCACTCTTTTGGTACCACAGCATGGTTAGACAGCAGCTGGGGACCAGTAAATGACAAACCGAACATGTGTCTCAATCACCTTATTCAAGAAAGGTGAGACAAAATTTAAATTCATATTTTGAATGACAAAAGCTTTCTTCATTTTCTCAAATATCCTCTGATAGAAGTTGGTCAACAAAATCATAAGATCATGATAGAAACAGCTGGCTTTATAGTTACAGTGTGACAAAAACAACTACTGAAAGCGTGCCTGGATCCTGATCACAGTTTTCTCCACAAAGCATACATGAGGACCCATTAAACTGCTCAGTTATGGTTTCACATTAATTCAATGCCAGCTTTATACAGTAGGGATCCAACCTGCAGTCAGGCAAGCACAGTCAGATACTCACTTTAGTCCCTACTAGTCTAACTCGATGGGTGACAGTAGGGCATTACCTTTGACAACACTTGGGAAAGGAGGAGAGAGGATGTTGCATGATTATTGTCAGTGATTCACATAAGATAACAGCACAACAAATATTCACTGCCAGCACTGAGATAATACTGATCTAGACACCTATGACACTGCAAGAGTGACTGTAGAAGTCTTGGCCCTGCTACTCTGCCTCAATAACCAAAGCAGAAAGCAGCACGTCACCAGCAGGCAGTTAACCTCACCTAAAGGTCAACTGAGGTGCACTAGGTAGACATCTCTGCCAGTATCTTTCCTCCATCAGTTCTAGACCAGTGGCTTGTCCTGAGCCCGCCACTTGAGAAGGACTAAAAGCTGGTGCAGAGGAATTCCTGTTGGTCACTGCTCCTATCCCATGTTAGGCAAGTCACTTAGAAGCATGTCTGCTGTTCAGTGAGGACAGTTTTCCTCAAAGCCTGTCTCAGCCCATCACTCTGAGGTGCTGCTCCTAGGGTCTTGGTCTCGGCCATTTCCCCACTGATGACAGGGTGCTGCTAGCTTGGCCAAACAATGCCTCATCTGATGGCGTGGGGTATGGACAAATATATATTAATTGCCATAAGAAACTCAGGCATAAACATTGGGACACATTACAGCAATGCTCCTTGTTTGGAAACTACAGGATTCCTGAGAAAAACTGCCTTTCATTTGCTCTGTAGATTCAATAGGGTTGATTCAGAAACTGCCTGAAAGATCTAGGAAATATTTTCAGTAGGAAGTAAAACACACTCTACCCCAATCTTGAAATTACTGCACTTTTAGTGATGTTACAGCTTAGACATCTTTGTTGCAGTTTTATTTTTAATGCTTTTCATGAGTTTGAATTTGGAGCCTGACTTCAGTAACAAGAGGAACAAGTTCCATGCCCGAAAAATATATCACAGATGATAAACAATATCACTGTGCAAACTCCCCAACAAATATGTGATACATTTACACAGTTTGCAGATCATTACCCAGCCAACTTTTCCTTTAGAGGGGTGCACTCTGCACCCTCTGCATGTTCTGGGTCATCTTAAGACTGAATGTTTCTGTGGACTGGGTAATTTTCTTCTTACAAAAGACCTGGAAGTATAATCTTGAAAGAACAAAAATATTAAATCCTTATCAACCAACTGGCTGGACAGATCTTAAGGAGACACTGGACTTGCCACATACTAACAGTGTAAGCACATGCCATGCAACAATAGGAAGATTTTGTGTCATAGAGCAGTGAGTTTTTCTTAAGTTATTCTGAAAGCACCAACTAGCAATGGCTTTCTCCCACTTTACGTGATAAAACGGCATTTGTTAGATTCAGTCAAAACCTCCTACTACTTCTATTAGCTTATGTAGAATGATCAGTATCTCCACTCCATGCTATTCTACAGCATATAATATAAATTCTGTTATAATTACTCCATTATATAAGACCCTTAAAGTGCTACAAATAGCAGACCTACCTTAAAGACCATCTACATTAAAATCCCAGCACAAAGAGATGCTAGGGCTCGTTCATGGTCACACAAATCAATTGCAGAGCTGGGAAGACTGCCTAAGTCCCTCAATTAAATCATACTACATATACTGAGACTACTGGAGCCCAAGTATGAAATATAATCAATATCCAAGAATTCATTCTCAAGGATTTTCCCTGCACACATTGGAACATAATCTACCCTCCAAATGAGTGGAGGCTATTTTATGAAAAAGCTTAAGAACTTTTTCCCCCCAGTATAACTGTACCAGCTCCAGGCTGACAGATTTACTAGATTCAGGGCTGACAGGTGTGATCAACAGGTTTACCAGTTCCCTCTTCAACAAGCATCTTGGCTGGAAATGTGCCGAAAGAACAACCCCTTTGGGTTACTGGCACAGAGTTAAAGAACAAGGCAGAAGCATTTGATTCCCCCTCCTGCTTACACCACTGGGAGTCAGGAGTACCTCAAACGAAATCAGTGGAGCTCTACCACTGAAAGGTTGGCTGGATATTTCCATGTCTGAAATAAAGACGTGCAATGTTTTCCATAATGTAAGAGTTTTCATTTAAAAATGACTCAGATGAAAACAATGACCTCACTGGCTGGCTGGATTTAACACAATGACACATTGGTCCAGTCTCAAACCTATTTCCTCCCTCTCCCAGTCTCCACTCATATAGCCATATTCCCTTGAGAGCAGTAGAAGGAGGAAAGAAAAAAAAAAATCAGATACCTCTCTCAGATACTTTACCCATTTTCCTTAATTTTGTCAGTCATACTTAAAACCATACGGAAGTCTAGAAATGTATCCATTGTCTAGCTTCCATGATGTGGTTATCAAGCCTATTGGCAATTTTAACATAATACCTGGATTTAAATGTAGGGAGGCACAACAGGAGCAGGACTTTGAGAATAAAAAAAAAAAAAGCCAACATAATATCACAAAAACATATACTCACAGTCCTAGTAGAACCCAAAATATTTTAAGATATGGGTCTCCAGAAAGAAGCTTCACATTACAGAAGCTGCTAGTTGCAATAGTTAAAAGAAAGCATGAAAATACAAACTAAAGTACAAAAATACCCCCGGAAAATACAGTAGTAACTCAAAAAAGACAAATCACCTGAAGTTCTTCTAGAAAAATCCAGGAATTCGCAATACAAAGCTACTAACCTCAAAATCAGTATCAGGGGCAGAAATCAAGCCAACAAATAACCACCCCCTCCAACCCAACTTTACATACACTACTGTGATTTTAGAGAAACTAGTTAAGAGCTCTAACTCCACAGGAGCACAGTGAAATCCTCATGTTTTCTACTTCCTTTTATTTTCTTCTTAGGAACTTGCTTTCCATAATGGAGTAACACAGCAAATCAGCAACCTATTTTTATTCTAGTTCTTAATGTAATTTACAGAAATTAATATTTGATACATAAATTAATATATCTGTGGCCAAATGTGTCCCAAAGGGTGTTACTAAGCTGCTTTGTGTTAACTAGAAATATATTCTACATATACAGCCTCGTCTGAGAAAAAAATACTATGTCTCATTACTTAATTAGTATACAACACTACCAATTAAACAAGGAGCCTGCCCATCTTACTCGCCATTATTAGTCTGATAGCAGAGAATTACGAAAATTAATCAGATGATGTTTTAATTTGATTTCATGGTTCACTGGCAGTGTAAACTCTGAAGCAAATCCACGCAGTCTATAATTTCTTTTTCATTATTGGTTACATGAAGCTCAACGAGAAATGTAAATGAATGTTTCTCCAAAGTCATTTGGAGAAGACTGATGGTTAAAAATTAGGAGTAAGATCATGCTCCAAATGGATACAGGCGGATTCCTAAAGTTTTGCTAGAAAGCACAGATTCTCATTAACCAAAGAACCTTTGCCTTAAAGTGCACGAAATGCCTCCATAAATCTTTATGTAAATGGTACCAGGTGCTAATTATTCTTCCTGGCTAAAAAATAAATAAAATAAAATAAAATAAAATAAAATAAAATAAAATAAAATAAAATAAAATAAAATAAAATAAAATAAAATAAAATAAAATAAAATAAAATAAAATAAAATAAAATAAAATAAAATAAAATAAAATAAAATAAAATAAAATAATAAAATAAAATATCTAAAAATATAATTCTGTATGACTCTGAGCTCCCCCAGCACAAGTTAAAATTACGGAATAGAAGAAATTCCTCCCTTTACACTTGTTCTTCTGGACCATGAACACCATGGAAAAAAACCTGAAGCAGGGAACACTACTGATGGTATCCAAGATTTACTTTTCCTTACTTGAGTGAGGCCTGATGCTACTCCAAATCATAAGATAGTTTGAGTTTTCCGAGATGTCTCCAATTAGACAGCTGTGCAACACAATAAAATCTTCTATATTTCTATTTCAGTTTAAGATGAACTCACATTTGAGGATGTGCAAGAGTGGGCCCATGGGTCTACTCTGCTGATGGGTGGTGACCTGCCATGGTGCTGTAACTTCCCTGAGCACAAGTATCAAAGTGGGATTCCCAGTATGAAAGCGAAGTCACCCTTACAGGCTACTTTTGTTCTTTAAATCTTTGCAGTTTTCCCATTCTTCCCCCTCAAATTAACACAGGCATGAACAGACAGAACAAAGTAAAACTGAAACAGTAACTTTGATAGACCTGACAGTGAAACAATTTGTCTTGTTCACTGTATCATGCACTTCAGTATAAACTTCTACACTGCATATAAAAAGAAATTTATACTTTATATTATGTGTCTCCTTGTGAAGTCATGTTAAGCATGTAACCACATTTGTTTGCTGCCTATAAGTTTTTCTGTGCAGGTTTTCATAGTAGCCACTGCTGTATAGTAGCTGTGCCCTTACTTAATAACTGTGCCTTTATCATGAAAGCTGCAGGGGAAAAAAATTAAACTTTACAGAACCTACCTTTGAATTTAAGGCTCAAAGTGAGTAACTGTGTTTAGCAGAAGCCATTCCCTGCCAGCAAAGATATAAGATATTAACACAGCCTGCCAAGTTACACCTACAAAAAAGAGTCAGAACCTTCAAATTTCCTGGCTTTGTGTGCTGAAATTTTCCAACTGTGTTAGTGCAGTAGCACTGCCTTCCTCACATAAACCGCATTTGTTTTCAAGGTACTCCCCCTCCTCCCCAGTATTAGCAAAATAGCATCCCTGAGTAAAAAGGTGCTATAAAAAGAGCAGAAAAAAAATCACATTCAGGAACCATGGTCTTATTCCAACCTCTGCCATGGTTTCATGGTATGAATTTGGGCGTGTATCCTAAACTCACAGAACACAAAACACAGTCAACCTCACCAAAGTGTTTTGAAAATATTTTTTTAAACAACCATTTAAGTAGTATATTAAAAAATGGCACTTTTTAAATGTTAGTATCATGCAATACTTCCCTCATGTCGCATAATTGAACCATCTTAAGGAAGTGGATTAAAAAAAAACCATCAACCATACTAAGATACATCATTAAATACTTCAGGTAAGCATAATTAGGTATCTAATCCACTCACCTGAGCCATTTAAACAATTTTGTTCTCTAACTGAAGCTGCCGATCAAAGCTGAAGGTCTACAGCACATACAAAGACCTGGAGTGGCCAGTGGCAAAACTCTCATCAACAGTTCAAGATTCTGCACATTGTCCCCACATCTGGCAAAGAAGTTGACTTTAGCAAGACTGCTGCTCTCCAGAGCCCTGAGCTAGCGGTTTAGATGGGCCATGCAGACACCTGCACCTGCAGCTTGTCAAAGTACTGCGACTCTGCACATGGTTTGCTGCTTTCAGTGAGCTGCTGCACTGAAACCCACAAGTGGAAATCACTGTGGTTTTAGACATTTTGTTCTTAACTTATTTCCTGATATGCTCTGAGACACTGAGGTAACACTATTTGCTGTGCTGTACACTTTGTAGATTCCTTAATAGCTCAAGAATTCCAGCAAATTGCTGATAACCACATAGCATGAATTAGATCTAGTAACTGCAGATCTCCGAGAAGTAGATATTTTCCAGTTTTTCAAGTTGGGCTATAGGCTTATAAATCAATAAGCAGGTTGCATTCTTACTGAAGTCAATAGCAGCTGAAAGTCCATCACTTCCACAGAAAGGGCTCTGCATTCTGCAAAACCGTCTCCTGTAAACTCAATTTTATAGATCTTCGTCTATTCTTAATCCATTATAGCAATGGTTGACTTGCATCAGATAACAGTCATTTCTTCCCCATGCCCTAATTCTTCAGGAAGAGGAGTTTACTAGCTCAGTCACTACGTATTCACCTGGGGTTTTATCTTCACTCCATGGTTATGTTTTAAAGCATATTCTGCATGCAGTTACCTCAAGGTTTTCTTTACTATCATACTATCTCTCTTGAAGGCCTTAAAGACTTCAGGTTATTTTAACATGACTACATTTCAACTCAGCTCAATGGAATCTTACCACAAATGACTACTATTCCCGTATAAACCCTTGGTTCTTTCCTCCATTTTCATTCCCAGAGCAGTTTACTTCATTGCTTGAGCACATCCGACTTCTTCATATAGCTATCATGTTTTTGTGTTTTGATCTACGATGTACAAAGTACATCTGCAATGATTCCCACCATACCCTCTTGCCAAACCCTGGAGATGCACCCTGTCTCTTCCTTCATCCTTTTACCGAAATCTTCATAGCAGCAGCACAATATAGCAGCTATTTACATGACTTCTCTTTTCCACATCCCATCGCAAATCACAGCTACAGATACCTGCTCTGAATCTATAAATAAATTAATTGCAGCCAAAAGTTAGCTTCCTGGCCCACAGAAATGCCTGGCAAGCTTCATGGATATATGGTGAAGTATCTGATCCATTAGGGGCCACCTAGTGCTGTGGCAGTTCTATACCACTCGGCCTTAGTCAACTTACGCCACCCCTGCTTTCCTATAGATGGCTGATTTCTGAGCATAAGTTATTTAAAACACAAGAGTCAGAGGCACACCTAACACTAAAGACAGACAGTCCCACAGGAAACATTCTCTTAATCATAAAACATCGACAAAATGACAAAATGACCACAAGTACTCGTCCAAGGGGAAGAGGCTCTGATGGATGCCCAGTCCCAGGGCAGAAAACCCAGCTGCCTCCTGCTTCCACACCTCTTCCCAGCAAGGCAGATCAGGCAGCCTTTCCAGCCATAGCATATGGGGTAGCACTATTTTTAAGACACCTATATTGTCAGCTTCTTTGCTGGGAATGACACTGTAGCAGTACGATACCATTTGGTGCACTGACTTTATTTTATTACACTGATTTACGCTTTCCCTTTAATTACAAGGTACCAGGGGAACATTTGGTTTTAATTCGTATACTCAAGCCCGCCGAGACCCATTTCAGCTGCCTCCTCAGCACAGGTCCAGCAGGCCTTGTCTGCATCTCCACAATGAATTACTTCCGCGATCCCACAGCCCAAAAGCCTCCCCGAATCCTTCCCCCTAATCCCCAACATCTGTTCTGCGTCCAGGCCGGGCTGCGGTGGGGACCCGCCAGCGCCTGCTGTCAGCGTGGCCGCAGATGGGTAAACACACCAGTGCCCGTGTCAGGCCGCCATGTGATTTCAGCTGAGAACTCCGGACGTGGAGCACGGTTCTCATTTAGAGTATTCGTAACGTCAAGGAAACACCTGCTAAGAAACTATCCAAGATAAATTTACCATGAGCCTTTTAAGAAAGAGAAAAACCTGTGATTGACAGCAGCAGCACAAGATCTGACAGCAGCAGAATTCAAAGCCCCATTACAAACCCCGACCAATTAAATACATAAACAGCCCCATTTTTCATTTCAGGGTAACAGTTACTATTTCATTTCTCATCTTCCACTTAAAATAGATGCTCTCCACACTGGACGGCTGAAGTTTGACCTTTTTTGACCTGGTTTATTTTCTTCTGTGTGAAAAAGCCCTACAATGCCATGTTGTGTCTAGTTTTAAAAGGAACGCTCCCATACGGTTGGCTCCTTAAAATCATGTCAGCAGCATATCATCATGAACAGTTTTAAAATAGTTTCTGCCTGGCTAGTGAAAAAGGTGGCTGGTGATATGCTATTTAAAACCTGCAGCATACAGTAAGTGAAAATCAGTAATTTTAGAATTAACCTGAAAATAGCATTGAGATTTTCCAAAGGTGTATCAGTGACACTGGAAGCAAACCCCAAAGTCTTTCAAGTCTTCGAGTATCAGAGACAAGTGGCATTTTTAAGAAGTTTGCCACCAATCTTTTCCTTAAAGCCATTGTTTTCCCCCATTTAGGGACTCTGAAGGTTTACCTAGGCTGATGGTGGGGACCTCCCTTTCTCCCCATGCAGACATCTGACCAGCAATCACAGCGACCAGCCCCATGCAGGCTGTTTACTAACGGCTGTGGTATTTTTCAAGAACACTTGAGTGACTTTGGAGCACGGGTCACACTGATGTTCAAGTAGAAGTAGATCACATATTTGCAATATTTTGCATTTCCCAGTGTCTTTCTACTCAGGGCTCTCTAGCAAGAACTGTGCTGCCTACTAGTTTGAGCACCCATGATGTAGGAAATCTTAGTTCTCACATTGTAGGTATGAAAATCCAACATTCATAGCAATTAAGGCAGCTTTCTCTACATCACACAGCAGTTTTGGGCCAAGGGTAGGTGAAGCTAGCTCCACCAGCAATTTTCTTGGTAGGCAGAATGCCAGAGGCACAATGTTCCTCCAGGGAACATCCAACACCCTGTTACTGTGACTGCACCAGAGGATTAGATGAAAAACTCCAGGCATGGCATAGCACTCTGCACAAACTACCTCTTTTGCCTGAGTCAACAGACTTTCTCACCAGATAACCTTTGTTTATTCAGATTTCCAAATTCTGCTTGGTCCAGCTTAATCAAATCCTTTATCAGAGCTTCAGGAAACAAGGTACCACAAGGTAAGTGGGAAAGGTCCTTGCACAGGAGAGTAACCAGTTAGATAACACAAAGCCAAAAGCAGGACTACAAATTCAGTGTTCTTAATGGAGAAAGATTACAGAAGCATAGAATAGTTTGGGTCGGAAGGGACCTTAAAGCTCATCTAGTTCCAAACCCCCTGCCATGGGCAGGGACACCTTCCACTAGAACAGATTTAAAGCCTTGTTCAGCCTGGCCTTGAACACTTCCAGGGATGCGGCAGCCACAGCTTCTCTGGGCAACCTGTGCCAGTGCCTCACCACCCTCATAGTGAAGAATTTCTTCCTTATATAAGGATTGTAATAAGATAGTAAGATCTAATAAGATCATCGGGGGAATTCTACAGACAACTGTGCTATGCTTTGTGCCAACCAAGATATTCATAGGTGGTCTAAGAGAGGGCTACATAGTAAGGCAATAGTTTGAGAGGATACCATCTCCCGGTTGAGCACATAAACCAATAAAAATGAACCAGAAAGGATGACAAGAGGATTTTTTTGCTTTAAAATAAAATTCGATGTCTAAGTGAAAAGCTATAGACATGGGGAAAAATTACAGCAGTAATAGTCAGCCGAACGCCTAAGGATGCAATCCTGTTAACCAGCAGGCCAGCAAAGCAAATTGAGTGTTAGCATTTATTAGGAGTGGGACAGAAGTAGCCTGAACATTTTGCCAGTATTAACAAATAAGCCAAACAAAAAAACCCCAAACAACGACTGACCCCGAGCTTCACCTACGTGCTCTCTTCATTCCAAAGAGGAGAATTTTAAAAGGTTGAGAAGAAAACAACAAAAATAATCAGAGTATGGTATGGCTTCGCTGTGAGCAATGACTAATGTGATGACAAGAGATACTATATAGAGGCCTATAAAGACAAGAATGCAGAAAGCAGGTAAAGAGAACAAATGGCCCTTTCCTTTCCAGTACAAGGACTGAGGACACCAGATCAGACAGCCAGTGGCAGGTTCAAAACGAGTTAGAGGTAATATGCTTTCACATATATAGCATAGGATGTGTGCAGGTGGGCCACAGCAATCACATTACTTGAAAACTTTAAATTGAACATAAAATTCCACTGCTTCCTGTAAAAAAACAAAACAACACAAAAAACCCTGAACAAAAAAACAAAATCAAACCAAACCACGGAGGTTTAACAAATACAAAAATATTGTTTCTGAGTGTTGAAATCCCTGAGCTGCTTAGAGCTGGGAGACCGACAACACCACAGTACCACCATTATATATGGTACCTTTTATGTTCTTACACACTTCCTAATCGTCTGCCACTGGGCACTGACACAGCCAAGACAGTAGGCTGGATACCTATACTGGAAACAAATATGCATTATTTGGATTGCAGCAGCTGAAGGCTGCAGATAAAGGAGACACTGAGAGCACCAGGTATAAAACATTTTTTCCTCTATCATTAAATTAAATCAATTCAGCAATTCTGAGAGGATCTGTAACAGTGAGGGGCCCAATCCCCTTGATACTGCACTGACCCCTAACTCATTATCTTACTCATATACCCCAGATCCACTCTGCTTCCTCTACCTTCTAAAACTCACTCTTCCATTGCTCTCAAGCTGAATTTTGTAGTCTAATAAATTTGTGTTCAACCTTCAGGCGATGACACTCAGTGAGACCCAGACTGCTGGAAAGCCTAACTCTGCTCACAGCAAGGCATGGCAGCCACTGGTCTCAGTGACACTGAAATCTATTGCAAGAGTTCTTCAAAACTTTTAGTACTTCTTAACAGACAGGTAAACTAATAATAAAGCAATGAGCATTTTGACCAAGAAGTGAAAGGGAGAAAGTAACTCAATGCAGATGTGTTATATAGAGCTTCTTAAAATACATTTTACCAGAGTGCCAGGCTCTAGGGTTTAGCTCCCTCAAAAGTGACAAGCTCTCGGTCCACAAAAACACACGATGTGGCCAGCTTGTGCCTTCCTATTAAATATGCTCGGCAAAGTGAGGCTTTACAATCCCTCTCAGGGAACTATGCCCTTTTCCAAGGCACAGACGTGAACACAGCTGCAGAGGTGTAGTCCTCAGTAAATACTCAAAGAGTATCATTGTACCACCTCCTCCCTGCAAACACACATCCAGCACAGTCTGATATGAAAAAGGGTGACTTGGAGCATATTCTAAGCACCCAAATCAAAACCTGAAGTCTCTTCCTCTCCTCCTTCAGAGACAGCCACACACAGAGAAGGATGCTGAGAATCTAGGCTGTGTAGGAAAATGCTCACAAAACAAATCTCACAACCATACGTAACTGAGTAATTCAGATTTTGGCTTACTCAGGTTTATGTGAACCAAAACCAGCATTTTAAATGCTTATTTTTGCTTTCCTTTATTTTTAGTTAAGTTTGCCTTAGGCTCCCAAGCCTACTGAATTTGAGACTTATTTTTAAGATAACTGACCTGAAGAATTTTCCTACCTGCTCTGCCCTTAGAGTATGCCCCAGGTTTGTTCACTCTCTTTTACTGTTTTACCCTAGGCTTGACAGCAACGTGGAAATCACAGAGGAAAAGTCTCCTTTCTTTTTTTAACAACCCGATAAACATTAGCCACACCAAATAGTTTCAACCTCACCTACAGACTCAAGGGGCCCTTCTGTGAGGCTCAAGATTAGGTGAGATAGGAGTCTTTACTTCAAGGTTGCGCTCTCCTGTTTCTCTCAGCTCTGAAACTGAGGCTCTCAGAAAGGGCTTCTGGCTCCCACAATAAGCTCATTTGCTACAGGCAGCAGAAGCATTATCAAAGACTTCATTACAGTCATCAAAAGCTGGAGCTATTCTATAGCTGACAGGAAAAATGCAGGTTTGCAACACCAACAAAGGCATCCAATAGCTTCTCAAGTCTCTAAACAGGCCAGGAATTTGCCAGGAAAAAATAATCCAGAATATTTATGATAAATCTCCCCCATCCTTTTCCAAAAAAAACCCTAAGTCAGCAGGGAAGTACTGTTGAAGCAGAAAAGATTGCTAAACTCAGTATAGCAACACGGTAGCACTGCACTAATGAAGTCATACTGCTTTGCATAGGGAAAAAGGCTTATAAACCTGTGCAGCAGGAAAAAAATGAAAACATAGCTCTCAAGCAAAATATTTCTAAGAGGGAGGAATCTATAACTTTTTCTTGGTGCTGTTGTCATATTCTAGATCATTAACAAAACAACCTAAGAGAAAAATAAATATAAAGACAGCGCAGTGTGGAAAGGAAAATACAGCCAGAGGAAGATTTAGTGTCAATTCCCCATTAATGGTTCAGACTAATTCAGCTGGGATACGGTCACAAAGCTCTAGGGATTCACACATCTCTGCCTCAATTCAAGGCACTAATAACCAATCAGTATTTTAGATAAGACTCTATAAATATTTAAAATTTTTAATCTTTTGAGTGCCAAGAATAACATTTCCCATCATGTCCCTGCTTTTCCCACAGCAACAATGATGAGATTGCTCATCTGGCATTGCTGGCACCAGCACCACATCAGGTGGTTTTAGTAGTGGCAGTCAATTAACTTGAAAAGTTACATCTAATTGATCCATTTCCTGCTCTGATAAACAACTGTAAACACATTCTTCTCTTCAAAGGAGAGGCTTTGCTCCCAAATTAAAAAAGGAAAGGGGCCATCTGAATCAGGCTAGTCACGGCTGTGTCAGGGGGTTTATTATAAACACTATTTTTAGGCCTCTAAATAAGTGATGTGACATTAGATATAATGAGCCAAATACCTCCCCAGTTTAACATGACGGCGGCGCTTCCTCACAGAACAATCTTTGCTTTTTCTTTTTTTTAACCTCTTCTGTGTTACTGACAGCAGCGTGTGTGTATATTTACATTTGGGTTGATTTTCCTAACCCGTATTTAGCTTTCCTAATTTATGCTCTCTTTTGGTACAGGAAGCTCACCACCCCCCTTCACTTATACTTTAGTCAGGTTCAGTGTCCAGTTCCTGTGTCTCAGCAGAACAGCCCTAGGTGAAAAACAAAAGCCAAGTTACTTCTGTTTCTGATTGCGATTCCCACTACAAACAGACACCCACCCCCACCATTTTAATAAACATGTAGTTTGTGGTCCTTTTCCAAACCTTTCAAAACATAGCTAGGAAAAATTTCACTGTAAACTTCAGGCTTTTATGCCGATTTGAAAGATGCCACAACACTCATACAGTTACCTGCAGTATTGTCAATTCCTCCACAACCTTTGCTGAAAAGCCATACTATAAGCTACACTTCACCCTGCCCATTCTGCCCATCTGTCATTTTGTTTTCTTATCCACAGAATAAAATTGTAATACAATGAACATGAAGATACTCGCTTGCCTTAAATTATTTCAGATGCAATGATAAAGCAATTATTATATAAATGATAAAACAATTATTTCTGCTACTACTATGCTCTGGCAGAGAGCCAGAAATTCTTAAATACAGGGGATTAAAATTGCCACTGTCATTTCATTAGCAAAAGCAGTTGTTAAAGTAACTAGGAAAAGGCAGTCTGATGTATTTTTAATTTTGGTATGGTCACTTATCTTAGTTCAGGAGCTCATGTCTACTTTTATTAAAATGCACAATTCACATCACTTGAGAGAAGAGATCAAGTGATTGATTTCATAACTGTCAGCTGCTGTGCCTGTTTTGACAGATTGAGGGTGTTTTTACATCCGTTTGCCTCAGCTAACACAGTTACAGTCTGAGACAGCTATTAGCATGCCAATATTGATTATGCATTTTCAGGAGTTAGGTGCCTTCCGTTAATTTTCCAGTCCAGACATCCTGCATTTTACCTGACACAGTTTTAAAGACAGGAAATCAAGCCCAAATGCAAATTGGCAAAGTAAACAATATAACCTGACCCCACATGCCATTTAGCAATCAAGTTCCAGGGCATGCTCATAGAAACAAGGTGTTTCCTATAAGCCTGAAAAGACCATATCCAAGCTATTTTACCAGGCAGCAAAAAAGCTGCACCTTATTTACTAACCGAAGAGCTCAAGTGTGATATTCCAGGACTGACACTGCCTGAAATTGCAAGTTCTAGATAATTAATAGTCATAAATCTGGAGAATCAAAACAAAACAGCTGCTTACACAGAAATTACTCTCTGCAAAGTGGATTCAAAACAGCAGAATAAAGGTGTACCTATATATATACATCCTCCTCTTCCCCCCCCCCCCATCAATTATGAAGCATAACTGGTCATCAGAAAACACTGAAAATAAGCAAATAAGAATTGAAATATTACAGTAATTAATACAGACATCAATCAAATCTGGGAAAATAGTCCAGTAACATGACTCTGCCTTTCACTCAACTGACAGCATTAGTCAAGTCCAAGTAAGAGGAGCCACTGTCAGGTCAGAAGAAGGCATGATGGTATCATCACGTCATTGCTATTACAATAGTAATGTTCCTTAGAAAACAAACAGGAAAATATAACGTAGGGGAGCCCATGTACTGCAAGAAACTGGCAAGCAAAAGGGAAGCAAATCTGGAGCTCTTCAAGGCTAAAACAAATATGAAATGTCCAGAAGACAGCAGCTTTAACCTCCTTCACAGACATCACTACTCTCAATCCCTGGCAAAGATTCTCCTGTTGAAAGCATCAGACTTGAGTGCAGTCCCACTGACAGAATCCAGGTTTTCTTACATTTCCTTACTCAGGGCAGACTCCAGCACTTGCTTAGATGTCAGCTTGACCTTGATAGGCTTCCTGGTTAGGCCTGTCTACAACACAATTATTAGTGTTGCATGGAAAGGCTCTAACACGATCTAAATTAGCACATTCCAGCAACAGAAGCTGATCAACAGTGAATATATGTCCAGCAAGTCCGATGTGCCTGAAAGTAGGAGAAATCCCAAGAAACCATTGCCTAGGGAAGCCAGGCTGCCTAAGCTCTTTTCTGCCATATCGACAGTTCAGAAACCTGTAAGTAAGTTCCCCTCTGACAGGGCTTTCTGCAGACTGATCATTGATGTCATACATGTCCTTATACCCCCAGGACTACCTTAACTCTTAGATCTCTCACAGACTGACAGCTTCACACATGGCAAGCCATTGTATGGGAATTAAGATAAGTTTATTCCAGCTTTTTTTAAGTTATGAATGGAAAACCAAACACCAAACAGAAGAGCTCTGTTTTCAGCTAAAAGTATTTTATCCCCTTCTGACTCAAGACACCACAAGAACTTGTAGATCTTTTTCATCAAACCCACAGAGAATCCAGACTAAGAGATACGACAGCCCAGCAATAATACTGTCAACATCAGAACATTTGAGAGAAGTAAAAGGAAGATGTGAACTACTGTAGATTTTCATATCCTTAGAAATCTTACCGACCCTGGCAGCCTCAAGCCACCAGAGAGTTCACAGAACACTAAATACTACCCTCAGTTTTTAGAAAGAGGTAATGCAGGTATCAATGAGAGCTTAGAATGGATTACCCTTGAAATACATCAGGTCCAAAAGAGGTATACATATAGGAAAATTAGGGCTGGAAATTCATACTGAACAGAAAGAAGCAGACCTCTACAAATAAAAACCCAAGTGAGAATCAGTGCATGCATCTGAATGCTGATGCAGGCGTACCATTAAGTTTGAGGGTGTGTCTGGGCCACATTCCAAGTCCATACAGGGACAAGACATGAATATTCAGGTGACATTTCCTGCAGTCTGATTTTCATGGAAAAGAAATGCTGGTGCATGGGCTGGAATGGAGCCATAGCTTATTTCAGCATGTTCCTGACCTGCACAGTCAGGGTTCCCTGCAGAGCACACCCAAGAGTCCGTTTAGACGCAGCAAAATCAAAGAATAGTGGAAAGTCACGCAGCTGCACTCTGTTCAAACTACGGTAGCTCTTGCTGCCTTAATTCATGGATCACCACTTCGGATTTTTCATAACAGATACACTGAGACTGAAAAATTTCCCAATGTAGGATTAAAGTTAATTTGGATGCTGTTATGGCAGAAAATAAGTTCTATTTTGACTGTAATGATATAGACTGAAGTTTAAAAACACTGTCTAGGATACATAGGAGTATTACGGTATGAAAAAGTAATTATCTTTGTAATCCAGAGGGGGGAAAAAAGGAAACAATAAAAGAAATTAACACAGGAAACCAAATAACTGGAAATGCTGCATAAAAGAACTGCTCTAGAAGGATATTTATGAATTACGCTCCTTTCTCAGAGGGGAACTAAATACCATGCTTCCGAAAGAAGTGAAAAAGCAGTGAGATGATGAAACAGATGTATTATGAAGAGAGCAAAAACTAATATAATTCTCATCTACAGCTTTAGGGAACAGACGGAAGTGAATTATACAGGTATTAAAAATACAAAACCAGAAGTTCAGTATGAAAGCCAGAGAAACTGCTGGATATAACTGGTCAATAAGGCTGGGGGAGTTCCAGGCAAGCATGGATGCTTCCTGGTACAAAGATCCTGTGGTGAGATACTAGTGAGGCTAAGAGCCCACAGAGTTTGAAAGGCCAATAGAGGAAGAGGGGTCAGAGAGGCAATTAAACTAATGCAAACACAAAAAGCCCCAAGACCACACAGGTTTTCAGTAGAGCTTTATAGTAGAAGACCCAGCATAAAAGGCACACAATCTCTATGCACTCTATCTGAAACATCTAGAAAGTGCAGAGGTTCCCAAAACCAAAAGCGAGGCCAGTCTAGCAGCACAGAATAAACAAACCGTTAGGAGTCTTGCGTAAGCCAATCTTGTCTCGGAAGGGGAAAAAGATCTCAGTTTATATGGTTTAAATAAAGAGGCTTCCGATGGAACAAACCGTTGAGTCTCAGGCATGGGCAGCCAGAAGCTACATAAGCGCAGACACAAACTTGTAGGAAAGCATATGTGGAATTAAATATACTGACACATCTGATCTACTTCCAGACTGGTGCTGGCTTCTAACCCTACCTTTAGCTGCTGAACCCACAGCTGCTTTACCCATCCTCACACACACACTGAGGACATCGCACAAACAACAGTAATGGCAACATCTAGTTGTTATCTGTCAAAGGCTTTTTGATGCTTAGAAAGTGAGATTTCTGAAAAACTGTTCTTGAAGATAGGGTTTAGAAGGAGCAAAGATTGGCATAACTATAATAGACACCCATCACCTCCATGCCCCAAAATTAGCAGAGTGAACTTCATAGTAGTTCAACTACAAAGATGAGGAAGACACAGGTGCACTTGATTTCCTCTTGTTATTCACCTTAAATGAATTCCTGTTCAACCCACCTCCGCAAAAAAAAAAAACCAAAAACAAAAAACAGTTCCAGTGTAACAGAATGTACAATTAATGAAATGGAACATAAGCTTCTGCTCTATTCACATAATCTGATACTCATGTTAAACACCTTCTGACTGATATTACGAAAAACATAAGTGAATTTTAGTAACACATTACATTGTAAGGTTTCCAGTTCTACTATAAGTACAAGGCTGAAAGAATCCGTAATTAAACAGCTCCAAGACACACCAGGGTTTGTGTGGTCTGAACTAATAAAGTATGTATTGCTCCTAACCTCAGTCAGTTACATGAAATTAGTTTTTCTTTTATTATTTTTTACAGATTTGTAGGATTAAAAAAAAAAAAGCCTACATTTTTCTTGGCTATGCACTACAGCAGTGGTTAAAGCAAAAGGACTGCTAAAAATTGCTCTTATTTGGCATTTATCAACACAGTTACCGAAAGCCACTCTACACATCGCTCAAAACCATAGAATCATTTAGGCTGGAAAAGACCTTTGAGATTCTGCTCTAACAGTAAATAAACTCCTAAGAATTCCCATTCGAGAGACAGAATAACAACACCTACCAAAAGACAACTGGTTGGCACAGCTTTGCTGACCTTGGGTTTTGAAACAGAAATTGAACTATAGGATATAACAAACATATGTATTTCATAGTATCTTAGTTGACGCAAAAAGGGAATTACCGGGGAAATACACATCCTTTGCATGTTGGATCCTATAAAGAAGGGACATGGTCTACTAAATCTAGGAGACCGTACCACACTATTTAGGCATATAACGCGCAGGATAAAGGGTGTAGAACCCTAAACCAACTCTCTTGAAGTGATAAAAGATTAAAAATGAATACCAAAGGTATTATAATATTAAAATGCCAAATTGGCTTATCTATAAATGAAAATTGATGACAAACTGATCAGAATTTCCAACTGGAAGCTATCTTGCCAGTTACTGAACTCCCACTGGCAGTAAAGGGTCATTGCAAGTACACATGTAGAAAGATTTCTCTAAGAGCTGCAAAGTGCTCTGCTCTGACTCCTGTGGCTCCCGGTGCACCACTTCAAGTGTAGATATTTTCTTCTTTTTTTCTAAGATGAAATTACTATCCATTTGTCACCTTATGAAAACAATGATCTCTTGCTCCCGAAGAAATGAATTTTTTCCTCTCTTGCTGCAGTACTGCTACTATTACTGGAAAGCTGTCCTGGAATTTCATCATCCTAGAAAGCAGCTCTTCACAAGCACTCTTCATCTGAAGTTTATACAGCGCTTGTTTAGATCCCTTTGTATCAACACCATCCATCAGCATTAATAACATATTTCCTTATTTGGTGCCCCATCTCCAGATATGTATGCTTTAAGTAGAAGTAGTAATAGTAGAATTGTATTTTCAGTAGCATTTCATCCCCATGTTTGCTCTTTTGCAATCTGCAAGGCAAATTCTTAGTCTCTTCTGCCTTCCTGAGAATGAGTAGTAACCCTTTGCAGCCTTTGAATGAACTCTTCTCTCATGAGACTACCCATAATCACAAACAGTATTATAAATCACACAAGTTGATACTTTCTTCTGGAGAAGAAGAGTATATCGGGGGAATTAGGACTGGGTTAAGATCTCACAAGGAAAGAGTAAGGAGGAAACAGTTAGGGGCTCAGTACACACCAACCTAGCAGACTGGCAGAAAACCGAGACCTTCCTCTCTGTGGACGCAATGCAGACAAAGCCACTACCCTGCCCTCTTAGCTTAACTGAGAAACAAAACCTCTGACTCCAGTGAAAGGTGTGAAATAAAAGGCAGTATGAAAATCCAGCCCACTCAGTTGCATATGTATACCCAGTAGAGCCCTTTCAGCTACTAATTGGAATGTTCTTGATTGACTAAAATCCTGGAACTTTCTATCTTAACAGCCATATAGCTGTCAACTGTATCACAAAGTAAATGGAGACGAGGCTCAAGTAATGGACTAGAGGTGAATTCATCATCATGAAAGGGTCTAAGAACAAAAGCAAGATATCTGTACTTTGCAAACACTTCTAGGGTGTCTGAAACCAGAACAAGCTCTTCACCAGCCAGCAAGATCATCAGCTTGTCTTGTGTTTCCCCATCACTAACCACCCTTGGCAGGAAGGAAGAAAGGACAAGGGCATATTCCAAGTCAAGGAGGGAGCAGATGTAAAAGTGGAAATCCTTGCTGCAGAGCCTGAAGAATGCAATGCAACAAGATCTCTCTGAAGCTAACAACCCACTGAACCATGGAGGAACCCTCCTCCCCCCACTCACTTTTCTGGTATGAGACTGTGCAGCAAGAGTGAACCCTCAGCTTTCCTACTGGAATGCACTGTGTAATTGGAAGGACTGCTTAAAGGGGGCAGCTCCTCCCATTTGTAATTCAGTGATGACTTCCTATGACTACCCAGTTGCTTTCACAGCAGCGTAGAATTAGGAAAATATTTGATGTATTTTTAGCTTTCTTTTATTATAGCATAGCAGCTGGATTCAAAGAGAGCCAACACTGTGTGATCAAGCTGACCTGTGTATGGATCAGTAACATATGCTCTACCAACCAGTCATGAGCCCTCTAAGACATGACAAAAAGGACCAAATCAGGGATTACAGTTTTTAGCGTATAAATCCTCATGGATCAGGGCATTAAGGTGCTCCCCATTGCCATCCAGATTACTACGGTTAATCAGCAGCTTTTCATGTTTCAGTCAATCCTTGATGGTCCAATTCCCATTTTTTGAAAAATGCTACTACTATGCGTAACCTGAGAGAAGACAGAGGACTAACTGGATTAGTGACCTGATACAGCAGCAATTTATATGGCTTGGCTTGCCATAAATCCTGTTTAAACACTATCCTCTTGCTTAAAGCTGGACAGTCAGTGACCCTCGGCCTGCCTGGCCTGTTATGGAAGTGACCAGAGCAAACCACTTCTGAGTAAACCAAATCCCTCCCTGCTGAAGAGACATGCCTTCACTTGGCAAGGTTGAGAAAAGAGGTAAAGAACATCGCTGTGCTTTAGGTGGAAATTTAATCTGTGCTGGGGATATTACCAACCGTGGAAACATTTGACTTAAAGAGTTATGCGTTTCCATATATTAATATACTTCTCACACTTGCTTACATCTGCCCAAATAAGCTATGAAATAAATATTTTCCACGCTGTAAATATAGCACATATTTCTAATGCTCAGTGATACATCACTTAATCCAGAAGCCAGCTTTTGCAACTAAACCTTTCATGGTCCAGCTCAGCAGGCAAGTAAAGAAGTTAAAAACATTTTGTAGTTTACATACCTTTCAGTTTGCACTTCTCTTGTACACAGAACTTGCTCCATTAAAAACCATAACTAGTATCAACAGCTTCAACTAACAAGCAGGGCTCTCCCCTTCTAAAGGAGTACCTGTGACAAAAGCAGCAACTTCATCTGCTTTCCCAATTATCAGCTGAACATCTGATGCACAGAATTAGTGAGATGGAATATTAGTACAAAAGGTGGCTTGCAAAACAGTTGGCCTCTTCATTTCATTCTGTATGTTATTATTATGTTTTATTATTGTAAAGATCTTGATTTATCTCATTAAACAATGGTCTCTGTCATCCTAGGTACCCAATTATTGCTATGTGCAGCCTCCTTGACTTTTGATAGATGACTATCTCAGATATTTTTAGCGAGTTTTTAACAAAGAGATCCTTTCTCTAAAGTGTTCAGTTAAATTTTAATCAAACCCATCAATTTGTCGGTTTCCTTTTTTGAATTTTATTGGTTTTTTAACCTGAGAAATATTAGGGGTACGTGCATGTTGCCCTAGTTTTAGAAATTAATTGGATAGCTCCAAAACATTAAAGATTCAGTCAGGCAACAGAATAAAATTGGTGTTAATAAATGAGGATTAAAAAATTAGAATGAGTATATGTAAAGAAAACCCTATCCATTCCTACTTTCAGAGCTCTCCCGTATTGTCAAGACTTCACAAGCCAACATGCCTACCAAGGTAGGTGAGTAATGAAATTAGCATTTAAAGGAAGGAAAAACCCCACCAACCAAACTGAAGGAACACCTCCCACACTTTGCAAAGTTGTGATTTAACAAGAACTACTTACCCTGGGTTTAAAAAATTTCTAATCATACTTTTCTAATGACAGCTACCACAAAAATGGATGAAATTTGAAATCTGTTCAGGATATTGTTTAAAATAATTACTACAGAAGCTATGGCTGCCCCATCCTTGGAAGTGTCCAAGGCCAGACTGGAGAAGGCTTTGAGGAACCTGATCTAGTGGAAGGTGTCCCTGCCCATGGCAGTGTGCTTGGAACTAGATAATCTTTAAGGTCCCTTCCAACACAAACCAGCCTATGATTCTATTTGTGCAACTTGTACGGAAGGAGAAGGAAAGACTGAGGTAACTGCTGTCTGGAAACTGGTCAATGACTGAAAGGACTGCTGGCTGGAGAATTCCTCTGCTTGCTTAGGCTAGTGTGATTGAAGGCCAGCAGTAGTCCTGGATTTCTGTAAACTTGAACACAGTATGTGTTACCATAACTGCCGTAAGCAAAGCTACAGTTTAGTTAGCTTTGCTTACAAAGGAAGCCACAAGGAGAAACTGTAAGATTCTTTGCTAAATGATTAAATACATTCCTAAAAACCTTTTTTTTTTTTTTTTTTTTTTTTTTTACAGACAAATACTAATCCTCACAAGAATTTACAGACTGGCCATGCTTTCTCAGCCAGGGTTAATAAATATGCCATTTTAATGTCTTAATACCAATTCACTAGAAATTTCATCGCACTAGGAGTAAGTTCTAATGAACCCTCAAAAATTAGGCTTCCCCAGCAACTAAGTGGGGACAACTGCAGAGCTATGGTCAAGCATCCATGCTTATTAGAAATCTAAAAAGCAGCAAGAACCGTGTTCACAGAATCCTAATAGTGTTCAACAGTATTGGTTTTAAAATTTGACGAAGCAATGCTACACTTGAGTCACCCATCCCAGATGATTCTCGGTGATGGGCAGCATTAGGCCTTGCTGAGGCAGAAATCCAGTAACCCAGACACAGCGGAGTGGCCACTGGCACTGTAAAATTACAAGAGGAAAGACACTGATAATACTTGTAGAAGTCTTGTAGAAGGGAACTGTAATGTTACTCTCAGGCGTGAACTACATGTATTTTCACAGTTTACATTGCAGTACTATTTACATGTCCTGTATTGAAGACTTACGTATTTCATTTATAACACCTCTCAGTGCAGCACGTGATTTGAGTTAATTTCATCACTCCACAGGAAAGGGATCTTTACTAGCATTTTAATCTCACCAAACATCCCCATATTTTTGCAGAGTAAGATAGACAAAAAAAATGGCGATTCTTCCTCACATTACACTATGTGTGGTACTTATTTGTCAAATGCTCTTAAAAGCTTTCTTCTAGGTCAAAATCACCTCAATCCTCTGAACAATTTCTGGTTATTTTATGCTTCAATACTCAAGATAAATCTACCTGCTGCTTCTCACCACACATCTGCTCCTGAGCAGCCCTTGACAAATTCTGTGATTCTGTGTAATTGCTGCTCAGTCTTCTCTCCCATTCCTCAGTTTCTCTGTCATAGACACTCATAAGGTCTGTGAAATATTCCTGTCCCCTGACACACAAGTCAAATCCTTACTAATTTCTTCTGCCTCTGCATCAGTCTCAAGAACAAGTGATTTCTATTCTAGCATCTCCTTCATTAGTCGCCCCACAGAATAAACTTGACAGAAGCTTCCTCCTTCCCTTTTCCACATTCTCCATCATCTTTGCCTTAAAGCTCCACTATGTTTAGGTCACTTCACTGACCCTGTCTCAGTCCTGCTTCCTACGCACACACCTGCCTGAGCAGTTTTTAATCCACACTAGCACTTTGCCCTGGATTACATGGCTATTTATTTTCCTCAATAGAATCCTAGGAGGGGCATTTTGGAAAGCTTTTAGGAAACCCAAGTAATTTGTCTTATCCAGGTTGCCTTTTTTTCCACCAACTTCTTTAATAATGTTGATAATTTAAAGAACTACAATTTCCTCAGCAAAGCCATGTCATTTTGACTAAAGTTACATTAACCTAATTTTCCCCTTATGCTCTTCACGTATGAAATCTCTGCGGACTGAACTCCATATTCACTTACATAAAACCGTATCAGGAAAAATTTAAAAGATAATTGATGGAGTTATCCATGGCTATTGCTGTACTAATAGGAAAATTCATTCCTCAATTTCATTTTCTTAAGCTGAAGTAAAATGAAGTTCTATTTAATTCTTAGGCTCTCCCTTGAAGACAGACTTCATTTGCATACCTTTAAGGTTTTCAGGAGCTCTTGTTAGAAAAGAACAGGAAGGGATTTTGGAAGTGCTTGCTATGTTCCATTCATGCAATACCTGTTCTATCAAGGAACTCATAGGGTACAGATTTATCGTTCTATCTTGTCATTATCTCCAGTATAGTATTTGAGTGAGTTACTGCACTTTAATTTTCTATAGATCTCCTAACTTTCTCCTAAAACATCAAGATTTGCTAAGGTCACACAATGATTTCCATAAAAAATGCCCTTGGAATAATAATTTCCTCTTCATCTTCTACACTGAAAATAGATGTAAAATAATTCATAACTGCCCTGCCACCTCATCATCTACTTTCGCTATCACTTAAGTTTTGGTGCTTTAGAGTGACTAGCCCTACAGTCACAGATAAAAGGAGGACAATGATCAGCTGATATTTCTGCTTATAGAGCACATAGGAAGATAAAGCTTTATAATAATGATCTATTTAACTCAGCATGAGTGCCACCTCATTCACACATCAGTGGGCAACATCCCAGTCTCTCATTGCTTCAAGCCCCACTGAAAGGGAAAGAAAGAAAAAAAGGAGCTTGCAAGAGACACAGGGAGGAAACAAATCAAAGCAGCAAAGAAACCATGGTAGAAAAGGGTGAAAATTAAGACCTAACTTCAAAGATTTCCATGGTATCTGAAGCTGTTGCTCATCACAGACTTGCCACTTTCAGCCAAGCATCCTCAGTTTCTTTGAAGCTGCTCCTTGGAAAGAGCTATCAAAGCTATTTCACTCTCCCTTCACTATCCAAGCTCAGGACTCCCCTTTCCTGCCAAATCTTGTGTACTCACTTCAGTAATGCACAGATGACCATAAAGCTCTTTAGAAAGGACAGGTCTGGCAGGTGGTGGTGGTGAGGGGGGAGTTGCTGTTTATGTTAGGGATAGGCTGGAGAGTATGGAACTCTGCCTGGGGGCAGGTGAGCAGTCAACAGAGAGTTTGTGGGTCAGGGTTAAAGGCAGATCAGCTATGGGAGACATTACTGTGGGGATCTGTTACAGGCCGCCTGGTCAAGGAGAACCTGTAGATGAAGCACTCTACAGACAGATAGGAAAAGCCTCACGCTCGCAGGCCCTTGTTCTCATGGGGGATTTCAACCACCCTGACATCTGTTGGAACGATGGCACTGCCCGGCACAAGGAATCCAGGAGGTTCCTCGATTGTGTGGAAGACAACTTCCTTCTGCAAGTAATAGAGGAGCCGACAAGGAGAGGTGCCATGCTTGACCTTGTGCTCACCAACAGGGAAGGGCTTGTTGAGAATGTGGTACTCCAGGGCAGCCTTGGATGCAGTGATCACGAGATGGTCGAATTTGAGATCCCCAGGACAGTGAGAAGAGCGTGCAGCAAGCTCACTGCCCTGGACTTCAAGAGAGCAGTCTTTGGCCTCTTCAGGAGCCTGCTTAGTAAGGTTCCATGGGATATAGCCCTGGAGGGCAGGGGGGCCCAAGACTCTTGGTTGATATTCAAGGATCACCTGCTCCAAGCTCAGGAGTGCTGCATCCCAACTAGAAGGAAGTGCAGCAGGAGGGCCAGGAGACCTCCTTGGATGGATAAGGAGCTGCTGAGGAAAATTCAAAGGAAAAAAGAAGCTTATAAAAGGTGGAAGAAAGGACAGGCGGCCTGGGTAGAGTACAGGGATGTTGTCTGGGAAGCTAGGGACCAGGTTAGGAAGGCTAAGGCCCAGTTAGAATTAAACTTGGCTAGGGACGTTAACAGAAAGGGATTCTACAGGTATGTAGAGAATAAAAGACAGACTAGGATCAACGTAGACCCCCTCCAGAAGCTATCGGGAGAAGGCTGAGGTTCTGAATGACTTCTTTGCCTCAGTCTTCACTGGCAAAGGCTCTGACCACATCAACCAAGACTTGAAAGGTAGACGCAGGGACTGTGAGAATGAAGACCTTGGGCCCACTGTAGGAGAGGATCTGGTTCGAGACCGTCTTAAAAATCTGAACGCGCACAAGTCCATGGGACCTGATGGAATCCATCCGCGAGTCCTGAAGGAGCTGGCGAATGAAGTTGCTAAGCCACTGGCCATCATACTTGAAAAATCATGGCAGTCAGGTGAAGTTCCTGATGACTGGAAAAAGGGAAATATAACCCCCATTTTCAAGAAGGGGAAAATGGAAGACCCGGGGAATTACAGACCAGTCAGTCTCACCTCTGTGCCTGGCAAAATCTTGGAGCACATTCTCCTGGAAGGCATGCTAAGGCACATGGAAAACAACAAGGTGCTTGGTGACAGCCAGCATGGCTTCACTAAGGGGAAATCCTGCCTGACCAATCTGGTGGCCTTCTATGATGGGGCTATGGAACTGATGGACAGGGGTAGAGCAGTTGATGTCATCTACCTGGACTTGTGCAAAGCGTTCGACATTGTCCCACAGGACATCCTTGACTCTAGATTGGAGAGACATCAATTTGATGGATGGACCACTCGGTGGATAAAGAACTGGCTGGCTGGCCACATGCAAAGAGTTGTGGTCAATGGCTCAGTGTCCGGCTGGAGACCAGTAACGAGTGGTGCCCTTCAGGTATCAGTGTTGGGACCAGTCTTGTTCAACATATTTGTTGCTGACATGGACAGTGGGATTGAGTGCGCCCTCAGCAAGTTTGCCGATGACACCAAGCTGTGTGGTCCGGTTGATACGCTGGAGGGAAGGGATGCCATCCAGAGGGACCTTGACACGCTTGTGAGGTGGGCTGATGCCAGCCTTACAAAGTTTAACCATGACAAGTGCAAGGTCCTACACCTGGGTTGGAGCAATCTTAGGAACAGCTACAGGTTGGGCAGAGAAGAGATTCAGAGCAGCCCTGCAGAGAAGGACTTGGGGGTGTTGGTTGATGAGAAAATGAACATGAGCCAGCTTCAGTGTGCGCTCACAGCCCAGAAAGCCAACCGTATCCTGGGCTGCATCAAAAGAAGTGTGACCAGCAGGTCGAAGGAGGTGATCCTGCTCCTCTACTCTGCTCTCGTGAGACCTCACCTGGAGTATTGTGTGCAGTTCTGGTGTCCTCAACATAAAAAGGACATGGAACTGTTGGAACAAGTCCAGAGGAGGGCCACGAGGATGATCAGGGGACTGGAGCACCTCCCGTATGAAGACAGGCTGAGGAAGTTGGGGCTGTTCAGCCTGGAGAAGAGAAGGCTGCGTGGAGACCTCATAGCAGCCTTCCGGTATCTGAAGGGGGGCCTATAGGGATGCTGGGGAGGGACTCTTCGTCAGGGACTGTAGTGACAGGACAAGGAGTAACGGGATAAAACTTAAAAAGGGGAAGTTCAGGTTAGATATAAGGAGGAAGTTCTTTACTATAAGGGTGGTGAGGCACTGGAATGGGTTGCCCAAGGAAATTGTGAATGCTCCATCCCTGGCGGTGTTCAAGGCCAGGTTGTACAGAGCCTTGGGTGGGATGGTTTAGCATGAGGCATCTCTGCCCATGGCAGGGGGATTGGAACTAGATGATCTTAAGGTCCTTTCCAACCCTAACTATTCTATGATTCTATGCTGTGCAGTATTGCCTGTTCTCTTTAATTCTCCACTTTCTCAAGTGCTGAATATACAAATAGAGACTTTTCCTTAACAAGCCTAACAGCAAGACCATGAAGTCTCTCAGAATTTCAGCAGTACAAGTGCATAATTCAGAGAGAAAAAGAAAGGGTGAAAGCAACAGGATGTTCTCAAGATTTCTCAGGTGTGCTTTATCAAACACTATGTGCACACATACTCTATAAGAATATGCAGTCTCAGTAGCAGTTAAAGACATCCTAAAGGTACAGCTTAAATTTGCTTCATAGTTCAAACAATATTTGTAACTGGTGATTATATGATGAAGTACAACCAGCTCCCAATACCACTACCGCTGCTGCACTGTGATCCCACCCTGATCCAATGCCTCTTCAGAGGAGGCTGAGCTCTCGGGAAGGATACAGTTGGATTTATCAGACAAACCTTACCCTCAAACCTGCTACTCTCTTCTGCTCTGGCAATTTGAAAATGCTGAGTCTGAGTGACAAGTAGGGACAGATTAGAAAGGAAGAGCAAAGGGCACATTTAAATGTAAAGAGCTTAATATGACTTATGTGTTAGTAATCTACAACATTCATTTTCCATTCATACTCAGTTTATCAGCCTTTAACTGAAATATTTCCTCTGTTATGCTAAACCTCACTGGACGTTCATGCTCTTAGCTAAGGAGCATGCAAAGCAAGAAGTGTCTACTTAAAGGAGCATCACACTGGAAAGTGTCTACTTAAAGGAGCATCACACTGGAAACAGCTTTGAACTAGAATATGTTTGTTTCACAATACTGATGTACCATACCTCACAAAAACTATTCCCAAAGGACAACACAGTGGATGAACTGAAATTAAGTTCAGCACAAGGAGGCAATTCCATCACATCTTTCTGGTGACCTTATAAACACAACAAAAAGCCCTATTCATACATCATCCAGCCAAGTCAATATTTACTTTCTTGCTTTATGCATGCTTTGCAGGAGTGATCTTAATCGTAAAAGCAAGGCACTAAAAAGCACGGTTTGGGGCAAAACTTGTTTTGGCAGGCAGTTTGCAGATTTCCTCAAGTAGTCCTGCCAACATGTTTCAAGCCAAAGTTGCAATATTCTGACCTAAAAGGACAAGAACACTGTCATAAATGAGACTACAAACATTTCCCCTAGGACCATGCTGTGTGCACAGCCTCTTTCCATGTTTGCAAGGGGGATGGGAAGGGATTTTCCATGTCTGTATGTGTTTTCCATATATATTCGCCAACAGTTGCTAGATTATCCCCAGAGCCTACTTTGAACACCAGGATAACTGCTCTAGCATAGACTGTATTTTCTTTATGAACATGGAGACTTCAGAATCAAAGGCCAGATCTCAATTTCTGAGTTATTCTGGGCACACCAACAAAATAAATGAACCCTGGTTTCACTTCAGTGGCATTGAGAACAGGTCTAACCCCTTCAGTCTGCAGCATCTCCTAGGATTTAGGAGTTGAAATGGAAGGTAAGTATAAGAACAGGAGAGCAGGCAAAACCACATCGGATTTGTTTCTTCACATAAGACCACATTAGATATTTTACATGTATCAATTGCTTGTTTCTAACAATGTCATGCTATTCTGATACAGGTACGGTGAATATATGCAGCGCTGAGACAGACACATAAATTAGGATAAGGCAGTAAACCCCATTCTCTCATTATCCCCCTGTATCTCTGATGAAAATATGCTCCTGAAAACCCCATAGACTAGAAGTAGCTGCACAACACTTGACTGTCTGCCTCATCAGTGAGAGATTCCCTCCACATAAGCTGCCAAACTACCAACCCAATCCTTTTTATTCCTTCTTTTGTCATCATAAGGATAATTCTAAAAGCTTTCAGTGCATTTCCTCTCAGTTAAACTCAAATTAGTTCCCTCTGCTGGACTCCTACTGGGATGCCTTGGTCTATACCAGAGCCCTTGCTGAGAAAAGCTCTTTTCAGTGCAGCAAATCACCTCGGTACCTGCTACTCTGACAAGGCTGACACCATTATTTATTACATAATAAGCTCTCCCTGTTGAGGGTCAATTATTCCATTGACTGGGCATTACAATAATTCTTGGTAATTAAAAGAGGTACTTATGTGGATCTGGATGCATACTGAAAGAAACATTAGTCCTTTTGTTATCTTGGCAAGCCCTTGTTCCTAGCCCAGCCCAAGCAATTAGCATCTTTTGGCAATCCCTGTCAGCTGGGGTTTGGAAAGCCTGAAAACAGGGTCACTCAGATGCTAATTTAGATACAATTGTGACAGCAGAGTTTAGAAGGAGCTGCTCCAAAGGCACCATCAGGGTTTAATAAAGCAAACAGCTTGGGTCCCAGTGACCCTGCAGGGGTAATTAAAAAGACTGCTCTGTGTTGCTGTGCCAAATGGGAGAGTGGCATCATGAAGCCCGTCCACAAAAACCATTTAAAAAAGACATATAATCACCCATTTAATCTGCTCATTAAACAAGTCTCTCATGCGGACTTAACAAGAATTAGCACTTTCTAAAAGGCAAAAATTGACAGAAAGCAGACGGTTCAAATGATTCTAAAGGTCTTGATTCCTAAAGATTCTCCCATTATTATTATAAGCTCATTTAATGCTAACGTATAATATTTGGGGATATCAGTGTTTAAGACTACCCTCTTAATGCTGCTTTTACATAAGAAGTATGAATATCCACTTCTCAAAGGTAAAGAGGTCCTGACATCAGCTTTAAGAACAGTAGGAACCCCAGTCCTACAACGTTGTGTAAATAACCCCCACCCAACCCACACCAAATTCTGCAGGAACACCGCTGGCACTTTTTTTCCCCAAAATGCACCCCAGGAAGAGAGCCCTTGCACACAACTGCAGGCTCAGCCTCTGAACACACAAGCAACATTATGTACCTTATTATATCCACCTCATGTGTTCCTCAAAGCTGTTAAGAGTTACAACCATCACTACTGTCAGAGAAGCAAACCACCTCCAACTGCTTCGGAGGGAAAAAGAAAAAAAAGAATAAAATGGAAAGTTCTCTTTCAGTCTGGAAACAAAAACTAAAGCTACAGAGGTCATAGGGCACAAGGTGAAGAGTAAGGAAAACATGTACTTTGGCTTCACAATGACCTGATGTGTACCATGGGCAAGCTATTCACCTTCATGCAGAATGTAAGATTTTTATTCTTGGAAAACTACCCTGCTTTGGGTAACCCCACAACAGCAAAGGAGGAGGAAAACAAAAGGGGAGAAGATGCAGGGTAATGTGAGCTCATTGTTTGGTCAGTTTAAATTCAGGATTGAAAAAACTGATCTCTGTACAAGGTCTGGGAGAGGATACAGCAAGTCATCACAGAGGTTAAGCAATTATATTGTTCCCTGGATATTTCACATTTCACTACATTGAGTCCAAATACAGCCTCCCCAAAACCAGTCCTCTTCAACCTCCTACTAATGAGAGAATAAGGTATCAGGCAGGCCAATTTAGCCCCAGAAAAACAAGCAAGAAAAAAAAAAAATCATCATTAGGCACTGCAGCATGCTCGGCCCAGCTAATAAACTATTTTTCAGGCTAATGAACCTCAACACTAGAACTGAACTCACCATTGACAAACTGATGTTCTACTGAAAGCTATTAATTAAAGACTCTAGAGATAGTGCTAGCATCCCTTGTGTCTCGAGATGCAACTGATGCACATCTATCTTTCACAACGCAGAATGCTGAGCTGGAATGACAATCTCAATTCCACACAAACTAAAAAAAAGGTAGTATCTACTTGGAACATCCACCTTATTTGCAAATGAAAGGCCAAAGTCAGTTTGAAGCCCTACATGAGGGTCATTTGTTAGATTGGTGTTTCTCATTTTGTACTCTGTGGACTGGGGAATCATGAGACAAGTGTATAATTCCTTTTACCTCTTGTTTAGCACATCACAAACAAGACATCTGCTGCAGAGACAGACACTAACTTATGAGTTCCTTATAGTGACTACAGAACAGAGACTGACAAACAAGGCAAGGACTCAGCCACCACTCTTCATTCTCAGAGAGCTGACTCAGTTGAACTGAACAATTGCAGACATGAACTGCTCTCAGTTCTCAAGATCACCAACGTGCTGCAGTCACATGCTTGGCCACTCTTACTGACCTGACAACATCCAAGTGCGCTATCCCTTTCTTTCTTGATTCCTCAGCCCTAAAACATCACAAAGCAGAAGAAAACCCAAACATACAGAAATATCCTTTTCAGCACCATTAAATATCAGAGAATCCCAGTATCACAGAACAACAGAGCTATGACCCAAGATCTTTCTTAGCTCTTGCTAAGACAGATGACAGGAGAAGCAACATCCTACCCTGGGAACATGACATCTCTGTACAGAAATGCTAATGCCACAAGGGCATGCACTGTCCTCCCTCCAAGAGGGAGTATAAAACAGGACATTAGAATTTCTGAAGGACAGACCAGCCACCACCTACAGTTTACAGGACTTGCTGCAGTACAATGAGAAAGACCGTAACTTTGGAAAGAGGAACTCTGGTATTGTATTTGAAGAACTGCACAAGTCCACCACCTCCCAGGGAATCCTAAGGAAAAATCTATTCTATATTCTATAGGAGTATGCTTGAGTTAATTAGGTCAAGGAACAATGATGACATAGGTGATGATTTTTATGCGCATTCCATCTAGATCTATTTATATCTGTTTATCAGAGCATGCTACTTACTTGCCATAAGTTATTCCTAAAGCAAACCACCCATGCCTTGAAAGTGAAAGGAACTTTAGGAAAGCTCTTGAAAGTGAAAGGAACTTTAGCACCAAAAATAAAGCTTGAACAGGTAGGGGCAGAAACAGTCCCACCATGAAACAAAAGCTGAAATGGGTATGGGATGGAGTGCTTTGAAATAAATCAGGAACTACTGATATCAGAACAACATGAAACATTACTTCTGACTCAAGTTCTTCTTTCTTAACTCAGTGTGGGCAAAAGGGGGTAAGGAAGATGAGGATGATGTGAGGATGAGAGAACTTAAGGAACAGCAGGCAAAGAAAGATTGAGAAGGAAATAAATAATCAAAACATTTATAACCCTAAACTGTCTCACAGGGGAGCAGAGGAAAAAAATTAGACCGTTTGTCTACAGCATGTTTGCTTATTATCTCTTGGGAGACCTTCAGATGTAATAGTTGACACCATTATATGTATGTGCAGTTAACCTCAATGTATGTTATTTCTTTGTACCTTTGCAGTTTTATGCATGCACAAAAGTATCTTCTTGTGCTGATAAAAAATGTCCAGTTTCCCTTAGTACTGTGTAGAGAATAATTCTGATATAAAAATTATTACACCTCTTTGCTTTAAAGTACATTTCGGTGCTGACATTTGGAAATAGCTCTGTCTAGCTCCGACATTTATACTCTCCTTTGTATTCCCTACCATCAAGTATATTTCCTAACACACTTGAGAAAGTAATTCAACAGCAGGGCTAACTGCAACTACACTTTCAGCTCTATTTAAAACTGCAAAAACAATGTGTTCTTTCTCTTGGGAAAGCTACACTACCATTTGGTCAGATAGCGACACATTTTGGACTCTCTTCTAAAGTAGTGGCATGCATCATGAAGATTTATGGTTGGAGAGGAATTGGGACAGGGGTGCAGTTCCCTAGAAAACACTGGAATCCATCCATAGGTGAACCACCATGGACAAAGTCACAGATGCAGTTTTCTGACTGGTTCTGCTGTGCAATGAGATGGGGAAATTCATCCAACTACTACATTTCTTTCCTGAAATTAATCTTCATGTCACAAATGAACACGTTGCTTTGCTGCAGTATGTAATATCACTGGAAGTATTTACCTCTGCTTCACTACCAGCATGTGTGACAGTCATTCCAGACATTCCTTATGCAGCTTTTTGTTTTCTTGGGGAACAATTAGAAGGCTTTTGTGTCAGTCGTTAAAAAAAAATAATTAAAAAAAATCCTATTTTAAAAAGCCCCCACAACTGTGGAGGAATCACCTACACAAGCGTTTCTGAAAGAATAAATACAGCTGCTTAACAGAGTGAGAAGCCACAGGAAAAAGCACTAGTAGGTGCCAGTTCCATTTTCCAATAAGTCTTAAGACTTCGTCTGTTCTTGGTTTTTCTGGAGTTTTATTCATTTTATCTGAACTGTACAGTAGGTTTCTTTTTTTTTTTCCCCTCCAAAAGAACTTATTTTAAATAGTGATGAAAAGCTAATACTCCACTAGCTGTGGTAGTAATTTTGTAGTAATAAACATACAAACTACTAACATGAGCAAAAGCTGACTTATTAAACACATACTTCAGAAAAGCAGCATTAGTTACGCTTAGAGCTCTCAAATGGAATTGAGAGATTGAAGACAATTTAGGAAGAAAAGCATACAGGTCAATTTATCCTCAACAATGAATATTCATTTATTTCTGGTCACTGGGTAAAGCTGCTTTTCTAATTCCTTTATTTAACTGTCGGAGGTTATAAAGATATTAAACCAAGATCTTCATGTTATTAGGCACATAGTTAAAACATAAACCAAACGCAACAGGGATATGACTAGTTTAAAAACCTATGCTCTCTGTTTATTCCTCTCTGGTAAAACAACAGTGTCAACTGGAATTTGAAATGTTTTCTTTATTTAGATCTTGCAGGCTGAACAATAAGCTCTGACAGCTCAGTCTCAGTGCTCTTGAGGCCTGTACCAAATGAAGCCTAAACTCACCATTCAGCAACTGCACTGGCCATGGGATGTCTGGAATTTGTTGTGTGCACTCATCCTTAAAATGGAACAGCTGCCGTGAAAGGCTGTTACAAGACACCTAGAGGGGCAAAAGGGTCCAGTGACACCCTTATCTACAACCTGATATGAACAGCTTTTGCTGCTACCCTGCTTCCATCTCTAGGTGTAAAGTTACACAATATAAGGGTCCAGAATACTCCACTCAGTAAAGCAGAAATATGTTAGGCTTCTGTTCCTTTTTCATGCCATTAATTGTGCTCAGGGTTAAATCACTTAGAAAATGAACTTAGTGTAACACATCTGTATGCTTATTTAAAAAACATGCATTTCACAAATCCACATTTCCACACACCCCGTTCCCCACATGCTTTAGTAAAAGCAATGAGGCAGTTTTGGGGCCATGCTGTGCTTCCCTTACTCTCTGATTGAATATATAGCCTATAAGCCTGTAGTCTAGTTTCATGAGGGGCTCAACCAGGATTCGGCTGTTAGGGATCAGAAAGCAATAGCAATACAGCAAAAATAGCTCTCAGGGGAAATATATCTTATTACTGCCAGAAAGAATATTTTTCTAAGAGAAGCATTTGTGTAATTCTTATTAGCTAAATAAAAGAGTGGAAATAACCAGAAGCATAAAGACCCAAGGGTCTGAGCTCCCGTCAGAGTCACTGGTAGACTTCCTACTGGTTTCACTGGATACTCAATCCAGACCAAATGTAGAATACAAAGAGGAAACAATCAGAGCAAAGACTCTTATTTACAGTTGCATTCTGCATCTACAAAGTTTGTACCTGCGACTGAACTGTGTCCATAAATCAGACTAGTGTCTACCCACCACACAACTGTGATGAGTTCCAGTTCTGATGGGGAAAAATCATAAGAACTACTTCTATTAAAAAAAAAAAAAGAAAAAAAAAAGGCAAAATGACAGCTTAATTTTCACAAATGCACAGCCTTGGTCAAAGCCCAGTGTTACCAGAAGGTGTGCTTTTCCATGGACACCCCCCCCTCCCAGCCTCTGCTCTCTCCTGTGCTCACTCAGGTGACCCAAAGACCTGGGAGGCTCTGAAACCCAACCTCTTCCACCAAAGGCAGGTACTGTATCTTGACAGAGTTTCTTTGACACATCAAAACCTCTCTCTAAGCTTTATATTGCAGAGATTAAAAAGAAGCCTGTAACCAGACAGGAAATGCTTGTCTCTAAACACTTTTATGCCTACATGAACACTATTATAATTGCAACAGATCATCAGCCCCACTTCAGCCAAAGCTCAATATTGACTTGTGGATGCTTATTTTAACTAAACCACAACTTGTTATTTGGCTGTGTGGATGAAATCCCATTCCCTACCCTCTCACACCTACCTGCAGGATTTTGGTTGGCCAAATTTTCTTCCACTGCTCTTTCTGTGAGCTATAATTCTCAGCATCATACAATCCCACCCTCTACTGATGTTCCAGCCTGCAGTTTATATTTTGAGATACGCTCTCTAGTGGGACACTGTGGGTTAGCAGCCCTACTCGCCCAAGATCACAAACAACCTATGCGTTTAGATGGAGTAAGAAACTGGAGCCCCAGAACAATATCTAAGGGAGTGAAGAAGAAAGAAGCATCAAAGGAAGATGAGACTAACGGACTAACACAGAGTAAAACACAGCCAGACACAACAGTACTATTTGCTACAACAAGGTTGAGGATAAAGGATAGGTGATCCTAACTTGCATCAAGACGCAAACACCTGCAAGCCACAGACAATAATGAGTCCTGCTCCAGGGCTTGGCTTTGCTTTCCACCTCAAGATGATTTACCTTTAACGAAAGAGACAATCCCAACACAAAAATCCCTTTTCCTCTTGGAGAGTCCTTTCAAGAACTATTACATTTACCTCTGTTCTGAGGCAGGTAGGTAATCTCAGAGCGAAGGGGGCATGAATCAAACCTCCTTTTACATCAACTGGAGTACATATTGGTCATCTACCATCCAAACATACTGCCTACTTTCACACATCTGGCAACAGATGACTCTGTTTCTAAGATGGCTGAGCAAACTGTGTCTTCCTTCTCTATCACAGACCACTGAAGTAGTATTAATAAACATATTTTAGATGCCATAACCACAGTCTTCCATCTTAGGTTCATCATATTAAAACTATCTTAGATTAGGTTCCTTCTTACAGATTTGTCCAATTGTGTATCTGCTTCACACTTTCAGCTCTTACTCCTTGATGCTTCTGATGCTATTTGAACTCCCAATTCTTTAGGACAAAGTGTTGCAGTTGGAAGTCATGCTAAAAATGCTAACAGTGAAGAGCAGCTCTTTGAACCTTCTGCACTTGAGTCTGAACCACCTCTTTTAATTCCTGTTGAGCTTTCTGCTGCTTTCATTGCTGTTCTAAGCATTCTTCTAGACTCACTGTATTTCAGTCCCCCTATCACCTTGAGGAAACATTCTTTGGTATTGGAGACATTTCAGTCTCTCATTTTTAGAGATCTCCTGGAGCTGGTTTCATGGTTCAGCATTACTAAGCCAAAGGTTCAAAACTGGGAACCAACACCAAAACCACCCCCCCCAAACCCAACTGCCTAGAGCTTCCATGCCCTCCTTAACAAAAATGGATGACTTTGCCTCCGGCTGTTCCTTCAGCTCCACCACATCGAAATCCCTACTGAAAAGCACCTTGGAGACAAATCCTGTGACTTCACTACTATGTAAGTAGAGTATTGTTTCATTCCTTGGTGTTATCTGACTGAAATCTGCCCCCTGGAAGCCCACAGCTAGTCTCACCCATTTCTGTGATCTAGCAACACATTGTACAATCACATTACTCCTCTTTGGATTTGTGCTGCATTTCCTCCTTTCTCTCATTCTTAGTATTAATCCCCACTCTTACTTTCTCTTGCACAGCTATACTGGTCTTGTATTTCTAGCTACATCGTACGGTAAACCTCAATTTCATGTCTAGTCAGTGAACTTCATGAGTGTTCTGTTTAATACATACCCTGTTTTGTGTGGTTGCCACTAGACTCATTGTTTTACATCTGTTTGCATTAAAGAGCATTTTCCACTGAATGACTCAGACGCTTAAAAGATCCCAAATCCCTCTGAATAGGGTTGCATAAATTCTGAAATGTTTGCTATTCCCTTCCTCTAACTTCAGTATCATCACCTAACATTTACTATGATCTTACATCTGATATTCTCATTCAAATTATTTAGGTATGTATTATTAAAAAGATCAGTCCCCTGGAGTATGCCTCTAGTAGCCTATTTCCAGCTAGAGAAATTATCATTTGCAGACACTGTATGTAACCTATTTTCAGACATTTTTCAAGCCAACAGGCTATTTTTTCTCCTCAGACCATGATTCTGTGGTTTAACCAGTAACCTTCTTTATGAAACCTTACCATTTGTTAAAGTGTCATTAATTCACAGTCCAAATTTTCACAGTATTATTTTCTTCCTAACATGGAAAACCAGAATCTTATAATATGGAAAGCCAGGATTCAGAGCACAGAATGTGCTTATTTCTCAAGATCCCTAATTTTCTGATCACTTTTTTTTTCCCCTGATAAAAAATAGCAAAAATAAAATAAGGCATTTAAGGGAATTTCAAACATTACAATGTTAAATTTAGTTCTCCAGCCCATTTTGCTCCACCTGTCCTGAGCTAGGGTCTTACTTATTTTTTCCTTTAAAATTGTCAGCATTTCTGTATCTGACAGTTGGCAAGTAGGAAGGGAAATTATTGTAAAGATCAAATTAAACAAACCTGATTGAATAATTCAGATCTGCCATGTGACTCTATTTCTATAAGAAACCCTTATTTTTCATAGGAATAAGAAGTTATTTTCTTTGGCATCCAAATATTTTTTTCTTTCACTTCTGGAAATGTTGAAGTACTTGTTTCCTGAGGTTTTACCTGTTAACTCTTTCCTATTTTTCCTGAGGTTTTACCTGTTAAGTCTAGCCAGAAACAATGACAGATGCTCCAAGAACAAGTATACAGTAAAACAGGCAAGAGATTTTTCTCTATGCTATGAAAAGCATGACATAAATAGATTTGCAAGTTAAACCCACTACAGTATTTAAATAAACAGGTCAAAAATTGGATGGGTTCTCTGACAGTAGAGGTATTTTTTCCCCCCTTAGTGTTAAGCGCATTTATGGATATAATTAGCCCTGCTGCAGAAGGCCTACACAACTGTGCACAACATCAATGTGTCAACTAGTTCAATGCCACCACTATCCACCCCAAGTGTCTCTGGAGCACAGGATCAAGGTTAAAAGTGACAATGTCAATGAGCTGAGGTTAGACAGCGCTACCCCTAATGCCACAAACCCCTGTGCCACAGTAGTACAGAACCACTCGCAGGCTATAGGTGCGCTCATCCACCACTGCACCACTGAAAGAAATGTTCAGCCCTGCATGAAGGGCTGAAATTCGCCCATCCTATGAATGCTGCAGCATCAAGTCAATCAGGCGGTAGACTTTTTTAGCTGTGACTCTAAACACAGTAGCCCATGAAACAGAAAAACTATGTGGTCCACCATCTAGGGCCTTATACTGATGGGGGACATGCAATCAGACAATCAATTGAAGGGCTTTGTGAATAACTGAAGGCTTGTTTAGAGCCACAATCAACACTGCACAATGTACAAACTATTTGGAAGAGGATTACCTGTATTAAAGTTCACCATAAGCCAACTGTATAAGACTCAAAAGTTAATTTCCCCAGGAAAAAAATAAACCAAGAAAACCAAACCAACCAACCCTCCAAACCACCCTCCTTTTATTTAAAGCCGTCCCTCAGGGAGGATTCAGGAAACTTTCTGTGCAGAAGCCTTCTTGTGATGGCAGAGACATCTAGCTATTACCTGCTCTCCTCATCCCACCTCTGATCTTGGTCTACTTCCCTCCTCTTCCAGGGCAAGATGTCAGCTAGGTGATATGGAATCTTCAGGAAGTTACCTAAACCTTGGAGTACAAAGCTGAAAGAGTTGCCAACTTTGCACTCAACAGGTCTGTGCCTTTTCACAATAAGCCAGTTAAACCTTTTCATTCTTGGTTCTCATATATACAGAGGATTGTTTTTTTTAATCAAGAATCTTTAGATGACTTGAATGACATCTTGTCTGCAGAAGCACTAGGCAGAAAAAAAGGCCCTGAGAGTTTTAATTTTTGAAGCAGAAACGTTACCACTTTTCTAAGCACATTTGAAAGTATCCCCATGCATGGGGATAGTATGATAAAACTAAGCATAAGATGCTTTTTCCCCCAAAAAATAAATCTCAAAATTAACATAGACTATCTTAGAGTTAAATATAGCTTATAAGACAGCTGCAGCTAGAGCAAAGCTTTTCAAAGAAACAGCGTCATTAAATCACTGCACCTAACAATTACCAATGAAAACCTCACATGAAAAAAATCAAATGGCAAGATAGGACTCAAGATTAGGATAAATACCAGTCATTAAGAAAAAGACATATAACCCTGTAGAGAGTGGTGCAGAAGCAAATTGATATTGGAGTAAGATCCTTACTGTGGTTGTAGGAGCACTCCAGAGATCTGGCAGCAAGTATCATACGCTCCTCTTAGCACTGTACTGGTGTTACAAGTGTTGAGAAAGAAGTGCTTTCCCAACTTGGGGCACTGTTAGCAGATTCAGTAATTAAATTGTACTACACCACTCTTAGTCTACAGTACAGAGAAGTGAACACCTCTACTTAAGGAGCAACTAAACTAGAGTGAAATATATAGAAAGGAACAGGTAGAATTACTCTGCCAAACTGAAAATACAATATTGATCTTAAGGACAACCTGTGACCTTCAAGAGAACCTCCTATCTAGAAGTAATCACAGAATCACAATGTCTATGTCTAGGCTGTACAGGAAGAACAGGCTCAACATTCACATGGGTTTGTTAAATTTGATGACCTGCTTGCTCTCCTGCACCCACAGGCTACTGCTTTAAGCTGTCTTTAAGGTTCTCCTCTGGACCATGCTGAACTCAGAACTTTCATACACTCCCCAGGAGCCTAGGCTGCAGTACATTCAGTCTGATCCACAGTCTATGTAACAGTGTGAGCTCATGCTCAGATAGTGACTGTCCCTCTTCAGAGAGCTGTTAGCTTGGCCGAACTTCTTGCCAACATCTGTAAACAGTATGAAGATTGGCAGGAGGACCAGAACACAAGAGGCCAAGAATCCCTCAAGGGACATATAATTCTGTGCAATTGTGCTTCTGAACCCATCAAAAGTAACAGTAAAAGGCTCCAGGATGCGCAAAATCAGGTATTTATTTATCTTCTTTGCAAACTGTAGCCTAAAAACGTGATGAAAACAGTAACAACGAGACATGCTGAGGTCAGCAGCGTATCCTAGCAGGACATGAAAGATGATTCATTTTCAGTGATGCAGCTCTGTCTCATGGCAGACTCCTCACCATACATCCTACTGTCCTGGTATAAATAAGTGACTCAAACTACTTGATCATAATAGCTCCAAATCCTGACAGCAGAATTTTGTGCTAAGCAAGTAATGAAAGTGTCTTTTTAGCTTTTGTGTTAAGAATAATGATCAGGTTATCATGCCTTGTTCCATCTGACTCTTTCTAAACTTTGGAATATATTGGCTAAATTCAAAGAAGTTTGGCTGAAGATCCCCTCTCAGGAGTACTTTACATTCACTCAAATTTCACTGAACTAAGAATGTGGACAGCAAAAGGATGATCCAAGGCGCCCTTGAAGAGCTTTGAGAAGGGAAAAGCTGCAGCGTACAGCAGCTTTTATATGTTGGACAAATAACCCACAGAAGAATGATCCGGCTACAAACCAAGGGGTTTGACCACAGTGCAGTAATAGTTCCTTTATATGAGAACACCCTACTGCCCTTCTGCCTTTGGCAAGCAGCTGGCCTGGGTGTTCTCTTTTTGTACTGTCATTCAGTGCCTTTGCAAAACCAGTGCTGCTGGGAGCTTCTGTTGGTCTTTGCAAAATGATGATTTGGGCTTAGGGAAAGGCTTCTTGCATTCTCTCAGCTCCATTATCTGATCACTCAAGATGAAGTATCACGTTCTCCATGGTAAATTCAAGAAAAATATTAAAAAATCTCACTTAAAAAACAAGAAAAGGAATCCCATTCCATAAGTAAATTGCTCCAGGACATGACTATTTCAAAACACCTGATATATATTGTGAGCTATAGCATAAACCTTGGCTACCAGAGTTTTCTCTCACTCCCAAAATATCCCTTTGAAAATAAAGTCTTTGTAGTGCAGATTATCTGTCTTCAAAATGCTTAAGAATTGGCAACATGGTGAGAACATGCATTAGCCTTTTCTTCCTTCAAACAAAGCGTCAGATCTCACCTTGGTTTGACTTCACAGGAGCAGACTCCCGATTATTGACACTCAAAGATATTTCTTTCTGAATTAAAATTACCCCTGATTCAACATAATTTCAGTTACTGCCAGACTTTCAACTGCCTTGCGTAAACTTACACTGGTTATCTCATAGGGAAAAAAGAGCAAAGAAAAAACCTAACCAGTCAAAAGAGATCAAAGACTGAAGAACATGCAATATTATTTGGGGTTAAGACAGAAATATGACTAAGCAAAATTGGAGCTTACGTGATGCCTGCATACACTGATATTGCAGCACACTTTAGGAGCATAGCCAAAAGTAGAAATGCACATTCATGCCTTTATTATATTGAAATGCGTTTCAATCGGAAAGTTGGAAACATCTAGGGTGATATTGAAGAAAGAAATCAGTGTAATTACACATCTCTGGACTCTTCACAAAGTCCCATTTCCCCTGAACACAGCAGGAATGGAGCATCACAAGTCGGCTTTGATGCTTCTCTTTCCAACACATTTTTAGTGCAGCATTTGGAAAAGGCAAGCTTCCTTAGAACAACACAGGAAGTCATCTTACATAGATAGGCACGCACAACCACCACAGTTTCTGTTGCCAGGCTGAGGCCACCAAATGTTCAACTGTTTATTACAACCATCTTAAAGAAAGGAGTGTTAGACTCTATGACATACGCTCCATACAGTAAGTTTTTTCCTTCTTAGAAAATTATTCTTAACACAAAATGAAGCCCCAGAAAGGACAGGGAAGACTAGGATGGACTGACTAGTCAGCTTCAGAAGCTATACAACTAAGCACAAAATACTTGCGACCTTGGTGGGAAGCAGCAAGAAACAAAAGCATAGCAATACTGAGAGATCAGTTATAAAATCATGAGTGAGTTCAAAGACAAATAAAATCTGTGTTCTCATTTTAGACACTCTCCTGGAGAACCACAAACAACAAAGACAAAATTTATGACATAGAGCGACATACTGCGCCCTGCTGCAGAACTGCTTGGGAGAAGACCTAACCAGAGCCAGGACTCCTAAGTGCCAGAAGGTTAACACCAAACATCCTATGCTTTGAAGAAATGTCGGCCTTCTGGAATGCAAAAGGAAGCTTAAGAAAAAGACACTGGAAATCTAGCATGCTAATAGGCCTGCCACAGATGAGAAAGTTTCATCTATGTTGCTAAATGTAGATGTCAGTAAGCTTGAAGTATCTTCCTCCACAGTTTCAGTTGCTTGATCTCACATCTAAGGTATACTGGCACCAATCACCACTGGGTGCACCAGCAGGGCATTCTGTACTACATTACTAGAGTTGGATATTAGAGAGGTGATGTGAGCTTCTATACCAGCACTGAGACACTAGCACTGACTTTAAACCATGTTATGTGTTGGGAGAATGCAAAGCATTATGGTATCAGTGTGGGTTAACTAAGCCTAAAGGCTGTTTCTTCATTAAGCAGTATGACAAAGAACATCTTTTCTCTATGTCTACACAAACAAGTTTTATTCATAGCATGGCTTGAAGCCACCCTTAAAAGTTTGTCTTATGTAATTAAATGGGTTACCAGCCCATAGTAACACCAAATAATAGAAAAGGTTGAAAGGAGTACGTATATTCAATATCCATCACTAACAACTGTGAAGATACAGGATCCTTGCTTGTCTAACAGAGCCACTTCCTTCATGCTACAGTACATCAGGTGGAAATATACTAGATTTCCAAAGCATATAAAAACAAAAGGGGTATTCTGCAAGTTTTCTCTTCTTCCTACAGCCACCTGAGCAAAGGCCAGGCTCATGTTGCTTGTAATAAGTTGGCAAGAGTTGGCAACACTAGAAACAGTGCATGAGAAGCTTGAGGAGGAATCTGAAATGATGTAGGGTCTGATTCATGGGCTAGAAAGAGGATTGTAGCGGCTGAAGCCCGGAAAGATTGAAAGTATGATTTGGGAATTAGGCACATCAAAACAGAGAATTTTGGAGTACTCAAGCAAGGAGATAATCAGCATAGAAAGAGCACAGCTTTTAGCAACAGACACAAGGGCATACAAAAATGCTTGTTAACTCTAAGATGCATTTGCAAGTCTGAGTTAAAACCATGGTTTTCCTCAGGGAATAATGCCCTGAATCCCTGTTTAAAATTAACCCCTTCCATTCTACTCTTTTAAAAAGAATAGGTATAGGAAGTTGCTTGGAATGGATGGAATGGACAGGGCAGCTGTGTGCTAGACTGTGTCCCTGCTCTTGACTCACTGCAAGTCTGGATGTGAGAAATGTTGGCACACAGGATGGATGATTGCAGAGTTCACCCCACACATGCAGAGACGCAGTATGGCTCCAGTCAGATCAGCAAGTTGCTTGTACCTATACTGGAAAGGGAAGTGGGCTCTTTGTCAGGGCAAGAAACACTTCAGGAGGGCACTGGCACCTCAGATGGAAGCATGGACTATAGCTTTACAGAAGAGGAGGATGATGTGAAAGGGAATCTGGCACTCACAGCTCTGTTGAAGGCTCCTCAACTTCCTAGCAGTTCATGACATAAACTCTTAGTGCCAGTTTAATTAAAGGATTCAGCACCAAGAAAACAACCTGTTACTGACTTGGAAAAGTGATACTGATCTAGTCAGCGTTACTGTCAGATCTATAATGTAAACTGGGGCAGTTTCAGTAAAACTATCAGGGCATGCCTAAAAGTACAAACTTGTTCTTAAACTCTTCAGTCTGCACTAGTGCTTCCCACATTACGCTTTACTGCACTAGGAAGTGGGCCATGGTCCCCATGGAAGTTCAAGTGGGGCCTGACCTGTCTTATGCTACTTACACCAGCTACTGTAATTTAAGTGTGATGAGAAATAGCAGCCTGTTTCCTGATCTGTTCTGAATGCCACTTCCCATCCCATGGTCACTGGGATGGACAGAGGGAAGATGAGGGCTGGAGAAGGATAAATTTAAGTGTGGGAGAAGTAAATTCAAAAAGAACATGTAAACCCTTCAGGTATTCACTCTACCAACATTACTCAGCTTAGTCCAGTATTACTGTGAGAAGGCCAACAACTATCAGAACATTGCATTCTGTATCTACCGCTACAGTGCAGAGTATGCACGCTGCCTGTAAGAGGTATAAGTCCAGATGTCTGCTTGGTACAAGCCATGCAAAAGGAGGTCCAGTGACACTGTATTAAAGAGATTAGCTTCCAAAAAGAGAAAGCAAAGTGCTAAGTCAGAGCATAAGTCTCTCCTCCAAAGTTACTGTATTCTGCACTGGAAGCTTATTCATTATAAACTCCAGTGCTCCCCCTTCCTATCCTTTCCCTACTTTTGTTCATCCTGTGGTTTTTAACAGTTTGGAAAACTTTAGGGGCATTCCTAAGTGGTTACAGATGTGTAAAGGATGCACACTACAGGCCACTTCATCAAGAGGATGACATAACCCTGCATGCCAGCTTCAAAAGTAGCTCATTTAATACTGAACTCGGAGACACAATTGTCCCAGACTCGCTGTGTGCCTGTTGAGAGTGATGGGATTATAACAGCAGCTGGCAGTGCTCTGTTCCAAGAAAGCTCACAGCATTATTCAGTCTTGAATTCCCTCTTCCTCTGTGGAGCCATTTGATCCTTAATCTCTTCTATGGATTCTTAACCCTTTTGATGTACTTCTCCCCTTAAAGTTTTACACATATATCTTTATATTAAAATATGGGTGAAGACTTAGTAAGATGTCACAGTTGCACTACTTGTAGGTACTTGTCAACCATACATTTGCATGAAGAAATGTCTAGGGTTTTTTTTGATAAAATTAAATACAGAGAAATACTATTTTAAAATCCATTTCAGTGCTTTTCTGGAAAGTGTTAGCCCAATGCTGCATGGTACCCGTGACCATGGACTACCAATACAAACAGTTCCCTGTATCACGGTAGTATCTGCCATGTGCTTCCCCACGCAGGACAAATACCATCACTGCTTAAAAAGACTCAAAAGCTATTAGACTTCCGCTCTGCCCCCATTCTGCTGGGACACTCTTATGAGGATAAACTTTGCTTCCTTTCAGCAGTGTCTTGCAGGCTTAAAAGATAACTACAACTTGCTGGGTACAATCACGCTATTTCCCCATAGGAACTGAGATGGCAAGAAGCTAACATCTTGGGACAACAGTGGCTTCTACAGAATCACAGAATCCCAAGGGTTGGAAGGGACCTAAAAAGATCATCTAGTCCAACCCCCCTGCAAGAGCAGGGTAACCTACAGTACATCACACAGGAACTTGTCCAGGCGGGCCTTGAATATCTCCAGTGTAGGAGACTCCACAACCCCCCTGGGCAACCTGTTCCAGACAAAGAAGACAACACCAGCATTGTAAGAAAACGGACAAAAAACTAAAAAACAGTGGCTTCAGAGTTGATCAAGAAGGTGCCAGTCTGTGAAAAGGAGATAGCAGAGCCAGACTGAAAAGAGTCCTGGTTGAAGAGAAATGGAAACTGCACAAAGGGTTACCAACATTACAGTAACTAAGGAAACAACAGGAAAAAAGCATGGTTTTTTTTTTTTTTTAGGCAGGTAGGAAAACCAGTGTGATTTCTAGATGTCAGAGGAAACCAATAGCTAATGAATAAAAGAAGATGAATGGATGCAAAACAATTTGAGATGCAGCAAACGACATCTTTGGGGGGTAGGGGGAGAAGCAGAAAAGTAGCAGAAAAGAACAATGCTGCTGATGGCAAAAAAAGAAGACAGAGAGGCTGTATTAGATCTTGATTTCTCCTTCCCTTAAAGATCTTGCATAACGTGGAAGGGAATACATGGAAATCAGCACTGACAAATGGGTAGACAACAGATGGATGGAAAGATATCCAGGGATTGAAGCAATAGTTCAAGGTTGGGAAATGGCCCAGCCAGGGAAAAAACTGACCCTGAACTAGCACTGCTGAAGTTCCTCTACAGGAATAGCACTATACAGCTGAATTAGAGTATTTCAATACTGTCATTAAAATGTTTCATACATATTTCTTAAATACAAATGTTATTAATCACAAAGGTTTCTTTTTAACCACTCGATATTGGTATATAGCCCCTTGTAATTCCTTCCCTTCCCCTACCTTGTCTATTTACTTAGTTCCCACTATCAGAAAATCCAATAAGTCCTTACTGAGTTAGACTTACATATCAACATATCTCTTCTCCAAGGAACACATTTTAATAATTTAGAGGGCAGCTCTGTACTGCATCATTTCTTTGACTTCAGGGGATGATGCACTGGGCTAGAAAGCTAATTTAGATGCACTTAAAACTACCACAATTCCATGATAACCCCATGTTCTAGCATTCAGTTTGGCATATTTGGTATATATGAATAGTTACTGTATTCCACCCCCCCCCCATAAGAGGTTTCAAGGAATGTATCATCTTGCACACAGCACAGTAAGGAGCACTATCAAACATGATACATGGACCCAAGTCATGAAAGACATTACACAGCACTGCAAGCTGTTGTTTGAAGGCAAATATGCAATTATAGTCACAGTCATACTGTAACAGCACACAGGCGGTGGCAGAATTAAAGTCACGTTAAAACCCACCCAAGCCTTACAGGGACACTGCAGAAGCCTGCAGCAAGATTCTGTGGGAAAGCTGATGGCCATTTGGGATCTTTTCACCATACGAATTCAACAATAGGAGATTTAGATTACCGCAGAGGAGGAAATCCCCAGCTTTCTGGTGAGAGGCAGAGAAAGGTCACAACCTATTAGTCTGTAAAATCACAGCAATAATTACTTTAACATACTAACATTCCCATCCTCTCAGCCTTCCAGCCTCAGGCTCCAACAACAAAAGCATCCACCTTCCCTGGCAGACATGAGAACTATTCTTCATGGAATTAATTTGATTAAAAACATCCCTATAAAGCATTTTAAGCAGCATATTTGATAACACTACATAACAGAAAGCATATATTGGCCCATGTGTAAAATAATCTGTCAATCTTTTCCTTCTTCATTGCTATAAAATTCAGCTTCTTGCTTTATGACCTTAAGACAGATTTCAAACCCATCACTGGCTCAAGGCTAAAAAGAATCACTTAATTTGAAACACTGGCCAGTATAGATTGGAAGGAAGATGTTCCACATTTTGGGAAAATAAAAATTGCACAGAGAAACCTCTTTGAATGTCTGATTTAATAAATTAAAATCCCCCAAACAGGAAGGCCATAGGAGGCTTACTGGGCTTTGGAATGCTAAATCCTAGCTGCAGAGTGCAGGTATGGCAAAAAAGGGCTCTGCAAGTCACTGTGATGACCACAACATAGCAATGCAGCTGCATTTTAGACCATTAAATTGATTTTTCAGCTTAAGATGGCACTAGCTGCTTTTTATGCTTCATAGCTGAGTTCTGGCATGGATGTTTAAAACTTTCCAAACTGTTTAACAGATCACACAAACGGACAGCAGTAGCTAAGCAGGGAGAAAGTGCTCTACCTCAGTAATGTATTCTACTGTGATAAATTCCCTTTCAGTGAAGCTGTGACTCCTTTCCTAGAGTTCAGTCCCTCTGGAAGGAAAATGGAAGGAATCAAATATAAAGCAAAGAACTCACTGAAATGACTCCTCAGGGCCTTCCCCTGCAGTGTTAGCACTCAAAGCTGTACCTGGGCACCTCAAGTCCTCAAGTCTTTAGCTACAGCAACACTAATTGAAGGCATTTTGGAAAATGCCCTTCAATCTGCTGCTGTGACTGCTCACAGAATTTCTCCCTCAGGTCCTTCCTGCTCTTTTGAAGCCCTACTGGGACACTCACTGCACTATCTATCTGGATGAGGGAGCAGCTTTCACTGATGGGACCTTCCTTGAGTTGGTTAACGGAGCAGGCACAGGCACCTGGGGAGCAGGACTATGGCTACCAGAGGCCCTTTAAGGAGCCAGCTGAAGAGAAAAAGTGTCAAACTTGAAGCTGCAAGAGCTGCTCCTCACCTGTCTCTGTGCAGCCAGAGAAGAAACAGGGTAAAGCCAAGACATAAGAGAAATAATCAGAAAAGTCTCATCTATAAAATATGAGATACATGAGTAGAAATTAGGTTTTGCAGCACTGTATTCCTGAGTGTACACAAAAAGCCTGTGGTGCAGACAGCAACCATTGAGAAGCAGAACGAATGTGGCTGCACCCAGGCACACCTATGCAAGGATGCATGCCAGGGTGCTGGCTGTACCTGCCTGGGCAGCAGTGGGTAAAGAAGCTGGAGGAAAGTAATCACATCAGTGAGGGTATGCTGTGATCAGGCTTCAAACACTGGATGCCTCTCTATGTGTCGACAGGAAGCCCACAAGAGGCAGAATACAAATCACAGCTGATTTATTCCAGCCAAAGCTAGCAGCAAGCAGAGATTTCCAGAGGACTTGCACACGTGTTCAGATTCACTGTACTGAGACTGAGGAAGGAGTGTTCCTTATGCTGCTCCTGACAGGAGCAAATGATTAAAATTCAAGTTTCTCAAGAATGGCAAAGCCAGCCAGAGGCTACTGACCCAGAGGCAGCTATTGAAAGATAGCAGGTGTGAGCAGATCTTGCTGCTTTTCTGTTGCCAAATCTCGTATTAGATGATGTTTGAAGCTCGTCGTGTCGAGGGTGAAGTGGGCTGAAGAGGCAAAAATAACACTGGATGTAAACAATAGCTTAAAAAAGAGGGGAACATAACATACTAGAGTCTCAGCAGTTTGCCCTGAGTTTTGACCACCACTGCTCAGGCAGATACTTTCCATACTAAAAGAAACAGATTTATGACCAGCTTGTAATTAAACTGCCTGCAGGACCAGTAAACTTCTGCATGCTGTTGTTTTTATGCCACTTTCAACAAAATTAATGCCAGTGTTACATGTGTGACTGGGTCTACCCTTGCTTCACTGCTGGGCTGCCTTTTCCCAGTTCCCTGTCTTTATGACCTACATTTCTAATGTCTTCCAAATTCAACAGCAGAAAAATCTCTAGTCTGTTTGTGGATTCTCTTGCAAAGTAGTAAGAAAAACTTCAGATCAATGTATATAATGTAGCACAGCTATTGAACAGAACAGCAACCAGATCAGAATCTGAACAATAAATCTGCTCACTTGTGAAACCCCAGGCGGTTCCTGGTTTATCATCAGATATGCACGGGTGCCTGTACTATATCCAACGGAAAAAGGTAGTGGTAAAGTCAAAGTAGATACATATTTCAAAGTCCTGTTTAGGAAACCTACTTTGAAATTTGGATGTGCTATTGACAAAATTTAGAAAGTTACAATACATACGGACCTTTGTATGCACTAATTCATCTCGTGCAAAGCAAAGAAGCTACTCCAAAATCCAATGAACATCCAAATACTAAGCGCTATTATTACTGCTAAGGCAAAATTCTTCCATTTGAAGCTTTTGCTCTATGGTTTTGACCTTACCAGACTTTGTTTTCACACAGGCTCCCTTGCCAGCACACTTGTAAGAAATTTTTCAGATATGCAAATACTTGAAGACAATGGAATTGAGATAAAAACAAGACCTATGCCCAAGGTGGTTTTCATTTGAGGAGAAAAACCCCACAAACTTTACTTTTTCCTATATCAGTAAAGTAACTATCGGATTTCAAGTGTTTGGTAAAGTATAATTAATTGATAGTTACCTCAAATACTGTTCTTAAAATGCTCATTTAGCTGCCTTGAAAATTCAAACTGTTTTAGCTCTGGGTGACATTGTTATTTAAATGTCTAGATTAAAGCCAACAAAACCAAAGATCCTTCTTTGATCAGGGAATTTTCATTTTGCTTTCCCCCTTTTTTTAATATATCCTTGATGTATCAAGCGCAAATCAGTTTCAGACAAACAGCAACTCCTACTACTGAAGATATACAGCTGAAAAATCCACTGATCTGAGAACCCATCCATTACTTTATATCTGTTGCAGAACTGCCCCTTTCCCATCCTCAGCTCTGCAGTACTCACTGAGATATCATGTCCTCTGAATATTTGAGAAGGCAGGGGGTTGGCAGTGGTGGTGGTGCAAATTCTAGAGCCATGCGAACTGATTGGAATGCTCTTATAGGCACTTGTAGGGATCCAGTATCGGAAAAGGACCAAAGACTAAACTCCTTGGGACACAAGCCAGTTTACTTCATGTAGCCAGTACGTCTGACTTCCTGTACATAGCACAAGCAACTATACTATGTATAGACAATTGCTTGTGAAAACACACTCGGGTTACTCTGAAGACACTGAATGTTCCAGCTACAAGTCTCAGACTCCATTTTGAGTCTGGACATTTGGAACATGAATAATGCCATTAACCTAGGGGAATTAGGTAAGTCCCATGTTTTTTCAATGACTTAAGTTTTGTCTGCACTAATTTTGCCTCCAAATCTGCATGTCAAACTCCACACTCTTCAAGTCTACTTAAAGTGATTACGTCTTCTCAGTAAAGCTTGGATTGTTCTTTCTCCCGGCTGCAGAGCTGTCTGCCTGCAATTTCTCAAAAGAGCGCCAAGATTTCATGTCCATTGGCCCCTGCATTCCTGCCAAAGCCCTGCAGAAATGAGAGCTGCTGCAGCTGCCAGGGTTTATTTACACACATTCCTGCCTCAAATTGAATTAATGAGCATAATGTAACTCAGGCAATGTCCTCCACAGCTCTTGTTTCTCTTTGCCCCTCTTGACATTTCTTTCTCTCACACAACCCCTCTTGTAGTCTGTCTTAAAGCAATATCTAAAGTGATTCTGGTGTAAAAAGTAACTGCAGATGCATTTGAGCTGAGCAACTTGTACATATCTTCTTACAGCCTGCTTTATGGAAAGCCCAGGATCCCCTCAATGAGTATCCAGAAGGTTAACTTGAACTTATTTGTTCTGCTCAATACAAGTTTGTCAGTTTGGCAACAAGCTTCCACAGTTTACTCACTTAGAAAAGACCCAACCTTGGAAAGAGCCCTGATGCAACAGATGAGAGCAGCTGATGCTACAGCATACCTACAGTTGTTAACGTTCACGCACTATATTTAGTACATATTTTCTACATAGAGCTCCAGCCCACTTCTGCACTCAGAAATCTGAAATTCTGCACCCACAGCATAAGGGGTCCCCCACTAATAAGCACAGTGGGTGCTGCACAGACACATCACAGCCAGGAAACTCCTGTTATGCCACCAATCAGACCAATGCAGCATTCCCCATGTGTTAGGCCAGAGACAGAGCACGAAAATATTTATCTAAATATTCACACCCATGTGATTAAGAAAGTCCATTCTCTCCTCTATTATCACCCTCTACAGCATGTACCTCGCACATGGTGTATAGTACATAAAGGCTCAGAACAAGAGCCGTATAATTCTACTAGAAGAGTGTGGGAGAAAAGGAGCTAAACCCTTTAATGATAAATACATTTGCTACATCAGCACTCCACAAGCATCTTGGACAAGAACATTGCTGACAACAGATGGGTTACACCTGTCTCAAAGCAGGAAAAGGATCTTTGCACAAGAGTTAGCAGGGCTCACTGAAAGAGCTCTAAACTAGATTTGAAAGGGGAAGCAATAAAACCAGTCTCGCTAGAGAGAAGCCTAGAGGCAGCATGCCAGTGTCTGAAGAGCTGTGTGCTAGTGAGGTCCTTCAGTCTGCTGTCTCAGTGGAAGAAGTAGATGGAGACCCATGCAGCAGAAAAGATGCAGCAGAAAGGATGGAAACCACTGCTGGAAGCCATGGAAGTGCTCGAGAATGATCACGTAGCAAAAGAGGGCTTCTCCTTCTGTAATGGTGGTGGGATCAATAGCCCCACTGAGGTGCCCATACACCACTGCATGCAGCACGGGCAACAAAGAATAGCTGGAAGCCATTGTTTAGCAGGAAAATTATGACACAGTTTAATTATGACATGCACCTACACCGCTGCACGCAGCATGAGCAAAAAACATGAGCTGGAACCCATCGTTTAGCAGGAAAATTATGACACAGTTGCCATCATGAGAGCATGGTTGCATGACATACAACTGGAGTGCTGCAAGGGATGGCTATAAACTCTTCAGAAGGGATAGGCAAGGAAGGAGATGCAGTGGAGTAGCTCTGAGTGTTCTGATTGTCTAGAGCTATATGATGGTGATGGTAGGTATGACTGTTTATGGGTAAGAATCAGGGAGATCAACAAGGCAGATACCATGGTGGGACTCTGTTGCGGACCACCCAAACAGGATGAAGAGGCAGCCAAAATATTCTGTAAGCGGCTGGGAGAAGTCTCACAGTCACCAGCCCTTGTTCTCATGGGGGACCCCAACCTACCAGACGTCTGCTAGAAATTCAATATAGCTGAGAGAAAACAGTCTAGGAGGTTCCTGCAACGTGTGGAAGATAACTTCCTTACACAGCTGGTGAGTGAGCCAGCCAGGGGAGTCTTCCTGCTGGACCTGCTGTTCACAAACAGAGGAGGACTCTGTTGGTGATGAGATGGTTGGAGGCCATCTTGGGCATAGCGATCAAGTATAGAGTATTTTAATTCTTGGAGAAGGAGAGAGGATCAGCAGAATTGCTACCTTGAACTTCAGGAGGGCAGACGTTGGCCTCTTTGGAGGCCTAGTCAACAGAGTCCCTCAGGAGGCAGTCCTGAAGGGCAAAGAAGTCCAGGAAGGCTGGACATTCTTCAAGAAGGAAATCTTCAAGGCACAGGAGCAAGCTGTCTCTATATGCCAAAAATGAGCCAGCAGGGAAGACAACCAGCCTGGCTGAACAAAGAGCTTTGGCTGGAACTCAGGGGGAAAAAGGAGAGTTTATGATCTCTGATTAAAGTGGGTGTCAATCTCTTCTCCCGAGTAATAAGCAACAGGACAAGATGAAACCATCTCAAGTTGCGCCAGGGGAGGTTTATATTAGATATTAGGAAAAATTTGTTCACTGAAGGGGTTGTTAAGTGCTGGAAAAGGCTGCCTAGGGTCTGGTTGAGTGACCATCCCTAGAGGTATTCAAAAGACATGTAGATGTAGTGCTTACAGACATGGTTTAGTAGTGGACTTGGCAGTGCTGGGTTAATGGCTGGACTTGATGATCTTTTCAAACCTAAATGATTCTATGGTTTCAGCCTCACTTTAAACCCCTAGATCCACAGGAAAATAACAGATTGCTTGGCACATAGCCATTTGGCTTTCTGGGCAGAGTATTCTCTTGTCAAGTTCCCACAACACTGTACCTATTTAGTTAGGCTAATTCATGGAAAGGATTTTCCTTCCCCTAAATAAGTTTAACAAGATCCTTAAGAATATTTCAACACCAGATCAATGTATTCTAGAACTTGTAATTGAGACCACAACAAATTCTATGGACCTGAGCTTGCAACCAGGACACATAGAAACTATTGAAGTAGGACTGACAGTGAGACACAGTTACTCACCAAGATCACAGAGCAGGGGAGCATTCTGGGATGGAAGAGTTTAGTGGATCATCACAGGATGAGCCTCTCCTGAAAAACTTACTCCTGCTGGAGAATGTAAGACTGATTGAGGCACTTGTCAATCCTCTTCTGTATACACATCAGAAGCCAATACAAACAAAACCGCTTGACGCTCCATTGTAGAAAGTAGCTTAAAGCATGAAGGCAGCAAAGATGTGGGGGAAGGTATGTGTGCATCTTTGAACATCCAAAATTAAAACTGCGAACTCTCGAGCAGAAGCTGCTGTAGCTGCAGCTGGTAAAAGCTGGTTGTAAATTTTGGCAACATTTGAACTAATAGAAGCAGCATGTCCTGAATCCCCTGATGAATAAAGAGACAGGAAACATTACCTTGGATTTTGCGGCTGCCTTACTTAGATCTTTTGGTCTGTGTAAAGATGCCAGTGATTCTGGAGTTCAGCTGCTCTTCATATATATTCTGAATGAACAGTAATTGTGAGACCCATCGATTCTGAGATTTTGCCTAATGCAAATGACAACAGCACTTTTAATAAGCACCTAAGGAAAACTGTTTGACAGAGCCTTATTTTCTGTTGTTCTGCTCCCCGCCATACCCACCTTGTAACTCTATATGCTCACTTCTTCCTCTTCCATTTTTAAAAATATATTTTTACATTGGCATCCAATTTTATAACAGCACAATGAAAGTCAAGTGTCAAAGAAAGTCAAAGACATTCTCACTGTCCCAGCTTTCTTTGCACTGGCTTGTTGATTCTACAATAAGCATCAAATTGCCTTCAGTCATATACTGAAAAAGGGAGACGTGTCCAGAGCTGCAAGATAGTGCCCTGCAAGATGCTTGGCAAAAGACTGCAGCTCTTAGTGATGGAAGAAAGTTGATTCCCAAGATCTGGCTACTGAGAGGTGCTGTTGTTGGGTTTTATGCTACAGAGACCCATGGTGACACAAATGGCTCCTTCGCTTTTGGCACTGTATTATAGATTAACAGCTGTGTTCTTCTCTGTCCTTCCCCCCCCCCCCTCATCGACCCTACTGAATCACATACCACACTGAAGACAATACAGCTTTCTCAAAGTCTAAGTGCGTATCTGATCACTATCGCTGTTATAACACTGCTACTCTTTTCCACAGTCTCCTTCCTATGCCATCTGATAAGGTCACTGGTATAAACATACCAGCTCCAGTGATACCCAGACCCAAATGAGAAATTACATTCTACAAGCCAAATAGGAGCAGTTTGATCTTGTCCTGGGTTCAGCAGTAGCAGTCATTTTTCTCCCTCTTAGTAGCTAGTGCAGTGCTACATTTTCATTTTTTTGGCCTGGGAACAGTGCTGATAACGCCGATGTTTTCAGTTGCTGCTCAAATGTTTGGTCTGGCCAAGGACTTTCTGAGCCTCATGCTCTGCCAGGGAGGAGGGGAGGCTGGGAGGAAGCAGAGACAGGACACCTGACCTAAACTGACCAAAGAGGTATTCCATACCACAGCACGTCATGCCCAGGATGTAATGGGGAGTGACCCGGAAGGGCTGGGGGGGACTGCAGTGTTGGACGAGGTATCGGTCGGTGCTCGGCTCGGGGGAGTGGGGCGAGTTATCTGTTGGCTGGTGCTGAGGTGTTGTATTCTCTTCCCTTGTTATTTCCTTTATCATTATTATTCTTGGTGGTAGCAGTAGTGATTTGTGTTATACCTTAGTTACTAAACTGTTCTTATCTCAACCCATGGGAGCTGCATTCTTTTCGATTCTCCTCTCCGTCCCTCCAGGAGCAGGGGGAGGGCAAGAAGTGGGGGGAGTGAGTGAACGAGGTTTGTGGTTGGGTTTGAACCACGACAGATCTCCCTGCACAGACATCCGAAGGCACTCCCGAAACTTACAGCATTCACATTATAAATGCTTTTTGTCAGCCACATCCACCAGTAGACAAGCAGCATAAGATACCATCATGGCCACCAGCTGCCAAGTTAACTGGAAAGCCATAGAGAACAGACTGCACCACCTGACCCACAGCAGTGGGCAGGGTACTTGGGAGAGCTGCGTTTCTTCTAGCCCCAGTATTCCTAAAGCCTGTGCACCCACATTTGCCTTAGAACAATATAAGAGAGATAATTTCCACTCCTGAGGGCTTTTTGGATCAAGTTTTGACATAATACAGTTGGGGAAAAATGATCTCATGAAATGTATACCATAGGAAGGAAAGGGAATAAAGGTATTTTTCAAACTGATCTGGAAATATTTTCCCATATGAAATAGTTATGGTTGTCTCCAATTGCAAAAGACACAGTCCCAGCCAGCGCAGGAAAGAAACAGTGTCATGGAAAACAAATTCAGTCAAACAAACAAAAAAATGCCTCAGCAAACAAACCCCCTTCATAACACCTACATTTAAATAAAAACATAATATGACGCTCCTGTCCCCAAGGAATGAAGGGAAAAACAACATCCTAACCAAACCCCAAATATCTGCTATCTGGGCTTTCCTGTATCCATCAGAAAACAAAGTGCCTTAAGTGTGACCAAAGCAAATTATAAAACCACCAATTCCAACTCACGGTCACCTCCTGCCCTCAGAATAGATCCCATCTGCTGCTCCTCTCATTTTCTAAAGGAGCCAGAGCTTCATTGCTATGAGTTTAAATGCTCTTTAAAAAAAGATCTTATGTAGACAATTACCCTACCACCTTCATTCCTTTGTGTCATAGAGATTATAGGAACATCTGCATATTGATCTCTCTACTTTCATGTCCTCTTTCTCCTGCTCCTGTCTTCATCCTCATCATGCCAAACCAATTAGGCAATAAACTCCACAAAGAAAGAGGATATCGCCCAATGCCTTCACGCTGCTTGGAAATGTGGCTGGCTCCCATGTATGACAACCACAGACAGAAGTGTCAAACAGTGAACACCTGCAGAGGCAAACCAAGATCTTTTGGCTACGAAGCCTCTCAAATTGCCCTCCACCATGCCTACCCACCCACCATGTAGCACACTGCTACCCTACAAAGCTGATCTGCAGAAGATGCTGCCGAGGCTGAGCACTTTGCAAGAGCCATAAAATCTGTCTGGCTACTCTCCAGTCACTCGACCCAGTAAAAGTGGTTTTTTCCTTTACCGAGACGCACACCAACCCTTGTCATACCTGACAAACCCGCACTGCACAGCTCTTGAGATTTCCTCCTCAAGTTTCTAATGCAGAACACAGCCTAAACAAGAAATGCTCTGATCCAGTATGGCAAGTCGTAAGTTCTTAGTTTGTCCCTGCTCCTCAGCAGGGCTCAAAACACAGCCTCTTTTGTAGACATGAGTATTAGTACACACTGCCTCTGGTACAATACAGTAGCTGCTTTTCTATACTTAAAAGTCAGATGTTTCTAATTAAGCAAATACTGAATAGGATATCTTCCAAACATCTTTCCATGAGCATGCAATGAGGCTTTGCTGCTCTTCAATATATGAAAAAGTGTTTTGGGGAAATTCTGAAGGACACTGAGCAACTTTAGGTTCCAAATTGAAAAAATATGACATTTTTGAAGCTGTCCATTACCATGGAATAATAATTCTATCCCAAGTGAAGGAGCTTGTTCCTGGACACTGCTATAACCCCACTCAAAAAGCAATAAATCTGGATAATCCGCCAATTACACAGAAGTGTAAATGTTCTCCGTGAGCACTCTATTTCGAATTAAGCTGCTGAGCAGCATTTAAACTTATTAAGGCTACTTGACCTCCAAACAGACGTTGGCCAGACAGTGTGGCTAGCATCCAGGTTACACAGCCAAACTGAAGGAAAACCAGCTGACACCCTATGTACCAGCTGTACAATCTGCAGGTAACCATTTATCTCCGCTCACTTTCCTATTGCTCCCCCATCTAACACATTAGCCTGCTAGCATCAGTTGAGAGCCAGCTAACTGCCTTACTCTCCGCTGCCAGTTCCCAAACCAGAATGAGCTTTTATACTTACAGCTTTGCCCTATTTTCACATGACTCTATATAGGAAATGCCAGCACAGTGCTGGGCACACCTGCATATACACTCCTGCTTTAAAGCCTTCATGAAATATTTCCAAAGGAGAAATCAGTCTGGGACATCTTTCAAAAATATTTAGGAGAGGTTTGCTGCAGAGTTGCCAAACAGGTAACATGGCGTGGTCTAGGGGTTAGGCTCCTGAAAACAGGCGTGCTTCATCTATTAGCTTCACATCCAGGAGTTGTTAGAATATTTTATCTCCATTTTAAAACTTTTCTGGTGTATGACACAGAACAACGCAATGCTAGGGATCTACAAATGAGAGATTCATTTCTGAGAGCCACATCTGGCTCATAAAACCAACAAATCCACTCCTTCAACAGTTACTTAAAAATATATACATGCTTCATTAGCCTAATTTGTCTGCTCAGAGCCTAGTCCAAAACTGCAGAAAAAGTTCCAAAACCACGTCAAGTGCCACGGAGACCGCTGTGCATAATAATAAAAACAAACACCATCAGCGGACATTAAGGACCTCAATCTGCAGGCAAGGTCTGATTTCTGCCTAACAGCTGGATGAAGCATTTCCACCAATCAAAACACTGACACCACAATGTAATGTGCAACCAACTGCAGACAAACAAACCACAATCAGAGCGGCCAATTTTCTAACTAGCACCAAATTGCGGAAACATGAGAAGCCAGAAAGAACAACAACTGAGACCTCTGGAAAAAAAAGATTCAAATGTAGAGAGAATGGCAGAACTATTCTGGAAAACACGAACATGTACATTAAGCTGTCAGTTTTTCAGCGTCGATTTTGAAAGAGCAGTAATATGAAACCTGTTTATTATGTTGTAATAATGATTATTATCTTACCTCCAGGACTTTATGGTCTTCTTTTGTGTTGTTTCCAAGTCTTCTAAACCATGAGGTTCTCATATGCTTTGGCAGGAACTGAATCAGCAAGATGCAAAAGATCTTCAGACCAAAGGCCAGCTACAAAACTGGCCGTACCCATCAGACCCTACAGACCACCTCCCATCCTCAGAAGCCAACAATATAGTGCAATAGCTAAAGTGAACCTGTCTTGCTAATAGCATAGAGAAGAATAGGAAACTGTTAAAAGAGGGACAGAGTTTTTCTTGACAAACCGTTTATACAAATCCTGCTACTGCCATGCTACATGGGATCAACCGGACGTCTTGATTACTGGGATCTTTCAAAAAGATTTTACTCCCTTCTCCTCCAGGCTGAATGAGACTGGTACTAATCATCCTGAAGACATTTCCTTAACGGTAACAACTGATGAGGCAGAGACAAAACACACCACTTAGATAAAGGGAAATAGATTAAAAAATAAAGTCATAGCTCAGTAGTCTTCCTTTCTTCACCCAGAACCAGTAACAGATGCTTCAGAGGGGTGATGGGAACACCTTTCCCTGCAACTCCCCTCTCCCTTAAAACACTAAAAATACAGTATTTTAGCTGGGGGTGAGATCTATCGTTCTTCATTTTAGATAATTTCTGGATCAAGACTCAAAGCACGGTAACTTTCATACACATCTGTAACATCCTCTTGCATACATACACTTCCTTTCAGGTACAGGTGTCTATTTATGCGAACAGGTGGGAATACGTGCTTTGATCCCAATACTTTGATCCCAAACAGTATATGTAATATTCCAATAAACCCAAGTTATGCTACAATTCCAATGAAGAAATCCATAGAAGAAGAGAAAATGAGCAGCATTTCACTCACACAACCCATATTAAATAAGCAAGAAATGAGCACAAGCGTTATTGCTCATTGTTCCCTTCGGGGCATCAAATCCCCACCCCCAGGCAAACAGAATCTCAAAACTGCATGAGGGCAGGACTACTGCAAGTGTGCTGGTCAGCAAAATACCACAGGGTTATGAGCCAGGAGCCCCAAAAGTTCAGGAAAGGATAATTAAAAAGGCAATTACATGCTTAGATCAGCACATTTCTGTACCACCTCTGAAGTAATGAGCATCAAAGTGGCCTGCACTTTAAAAAAAATAGGCGTCTACTTGTTTCCAACAATCTGTTGTGGTAAGTCTTAACTAGTGAAAGGTGGGAAAGGAATTACATACTGTACAAAGTACTGTCATCTGGAAATGCTCATTCAAAACAAGTCAGCTCCAACTCGACTATCCTGGCACCAAATGCAAGACAAGAAAACAGGCACTGACTTTTCTCAGTGCCACTGTTCTCTTCAAATACAAAAATGACCTCTTTAAAAAATGCAAATATCCAGGAAAGCCAAGAAAGTTACCAGAGGGCTTCTCTGGTCTTACATTATTGCTTTTGATACTGTTAAAGGAAAGTATTATTTGTGTGTCTGAAAAGAGCCAAAGAGTTTACTTTCAAACTACCAGATGTCATACAGTTGGAAAACTTCTATTAAGGACTATTGAGATTTTTATTGCAGCTTTGTCTTATTATATATATTCTATTATGAATACTGTAGCGGAAAAGGAAGAAACATGTTGACTCTTTAACAGCAGAGAATAACTAAGTTACTTCCCTTTGCCCTTGAGGAGGAAAAAATGGTATTATTTTCTCTGTGAGAATGATCAAGATATAATGGGCAAGAGAAAGAAATATTTCGTGAAAATGTTTTAATAGATCCCAGTAGAAACAAATCATCTTTTCACACACTTAAAGGTCTGCAAGGCTCCATGCTGACATTTGATGAATGGACGGAATAAAATGTTTTGCACCTCATATGCCTTCACTGATGGCACATAGCTCCGGCTGGCACAGATGCTAGATGAGTATTACAGTTAAAACCAGCTCCCCCTCAAGTGCTATTGGATTTACATAGTATGAGAATCTAAAATATTTTGGAGTTCAGTTTATTTGAAGACAAACACACCATCAATATTTAAAACTTAAAGCAAGCTTTTAAGATGCCTTGATTAATTGTACAGAAAAGATGGTAGCATGAGTAAAGGAACAGCTCAAGTCCAGGAAGCAGCAAGGCAATTCATTTTACTCACTAGAGCCTAGCACTACCCCAGCTCATTTCACCATGAGCTGCTTTTATGACAGCAACTGATTACTCAGGAGACTTTGTGTAAGTTAATGCAAGTGGTAAGCAAGTTCCCTTTACCTTGGGAGCTTTCCTTGATTTTACAGAAGGATAAAAGAAACAAAAAAATCCACTCTTCCACCACTGCTCCTTCTCTCGGAAAATAGAAGAAAACTGATAGAATGGTATTGATCTTTCCTCTCCACACACACACTGAAAGCCACACAATAGACTGTTTCTGACATTTGTATTCAAAAAGCATATTTCTACAATTATGAACAATCCCTCATGTCTTTGTTGATTACTGACCCAGGGACACGGCTCCACAACTGGACTAGACACACTATCAGTCAAAGTAAATGTGTTTTCCATCAAGAAAAAGTACATTAGATCATTTTAATCTCAGCAATATATTAGTACCACTTCTCAAGTCATAATGTCAGAAAAATAGAGCATAAAACCAAAGTTAAAATAGAAACACTTTATAAAGACACGTTTAAGCAAAACCTTATTAGTGTGAAGCTTTTGTTGAGACCTGTGGTTTATGTTGGAACAAACGCTGATGACCAACACAATATGAATTTTTTTGCAGTTGTGTTAATGGGGGAAAAACCCACCAAACCAACCAACACCAAGCTAAAGCCGATAGTCTGACCCTTCTTGTATGAAGAAACAACTAACCTTACTGTGTTTGTGTTTTAGAAAGCTGCTGTGCAAGATAAGTAGTTCACAGCTCTGCATGCTGCTCAAATCAAATTTCTCCTTGATATATGAAAATGTAAATTAGAGCTACTGATGCTGTATGTGCTGTGAAACAAAGATCCCCATGAAATACTATCAGAGGACTGAGGCTTTGTCTGTCAGTCACTCACTTGCTGATCCCAGCCTGTCAGCTGTCACTCTGCTGTAAAAAGCTGTCCATGAAAATCTACCCCAGCCTCCATGACTCCCAGTGCTTTAGCACAAGATAATAAAATACGTATTAGGCAAGAACAGCAACAAAATCATGCCTGACTGCTCTTGTTGAGTACAAACATGAGAGTAACGTCAATAATCTCTAATTGGCTTGCCAATACTTCTTTTTTATTCTTACTTTTAGTACACTAGGGTGGTATGAGTTAAATACACTTAGATTCTTTGTTAAAATTATTAGCTTGCTTTTCTTCTTTCTCTATCATAATAAGCATTTTTGCAGTAAAGATTACAAAATGCCTTTTTTTGGTCATCTGACAAGAGTTCCACTTTTACAGAAAATAAATGCATGGTAAGGAGTTAAAGTCATTCATTGTTCAGGGTAAACCCGTATTTTAAATACACGCAAGGTTCTTGAGTGATTCTGACAGGCTCGTGACTCAATCTTCTCACCACGGCCTGAAATAATGAGACCGAAGGGAAAACTTCACCACCTGGAACTCAGCTGACACCAAAGGAATAAATCCAAAATTCCTCTAGTATTATAAAAGTAACACATCAGCTTGCCTTCTGACCATCTTCTCCTACTCTCAAGTAAACTCTGATTTATTTTAAATGAATGTAAAATATGAAAGCAAAATACACAAAAGAGAAAGAACCCATATTAAAAAAAAAAAAAAAAAGCAAACAAAAAACCAAAACCCAAAACAAACACTAAAACCCTCAAAGAAGTAAACTAAATTTCTACCTGGCATTTTGTCAAACACACTAAGTCTTGCTAGGAAAGCTCTAATGAAAGAGCCAGTCTCACCGCTATCCAAGTGAACTAAGAATTGCCATATAGTATCCACAGTACATGTAATGATGTATGATGTCACTTCTGGGGAGAAAAAGAGCTCTTCTAATGGGAAGATTAAGCAAAATGAATGCAAGGATTAGAAAAAGGTTAAAATGAAGTACAAACACTCTTACTAGAGCACAGTTCCTTCCCAAGCATTGTGTGAGTGCTCAGGAAGTAGCAAGCAGCAGGGCTGGCGACAGTAGGGCACTGTATAGAGCAGTTTACCATGCAGCCAAGCGTTCACACTGACCTGCCCCATCATGTCTGGTGCGATGGGAATCGTGGGCCAGATGACTGAGTAGACACCGAAGAATACCAGCCAGAGCAGCATGCTTCCCCAGACGGCCAGATGACTGAACTGTGAAGGAACAGGGAAAGGAGAGTCAACACAGGGCACTTCCTTCATCCACCTAACCTATAGATACTGCTCTGTTCAGCTCTCTGTTGGTCTCACTCAGTCCTGTCTGCTGCATTTGGTTTCAGGCCAGCAGCACAGGTTGTTTAAACAGCATAAACCAATTCTCTTTAATCTGTGCTTCACAACAGAGCAGACACAGTCTTCTCAGCTAATCTGTCTTACTTGGAGCTCCAAAAACTCTTCAGATTTTCCTTGGAACTCTCTCATCTAGTTCCTGCTTCCTGTCGTGCACATGCCAGGTTCAACACATACATCAAGGTAGAAATTCTCCAAGGTTCAGGTTAAAGTTCACATGGACAAATCCATTATGGCAGAGTGTATGCACACAAGCCATGTCCACCACTGACATGCCTTTCACGGAAGAAGATTCAGTGCTGTGTAACACACTACCACAATCAACATCTACTGATCAGCTTTGCTTTTTTTTTGTTTTAAAGGTGTCCTTAAGTGATTTACAGATATGCAACACAGTTTAAATCTTTACTGGTTCTTTAGCCTGTAGACTCACTACGAGTAAATAAAAGCAGTATTAAAGTGAACATGTCCAGCACAGACTTTATTTAAGTTGCATTAAAGAAAGTCATTTTTCCTACACGCCCAAACTGTTTTGCTATTCAGGATGATTTAAGCTGTTTTACTTTTACACTGCAGTGGATGGAATCAGTAATTTCAGTTGTAACAAGCAACTGAGCTCATTATTGGCTCCGGCTTTTTTGGATGCCAACAACTCCCATGGCTGATGACTTTGGCTCCAATTCAGAGAAGTACCTGCATAAATCTTAATTGCTAATTACACATGGGTTTAGGAACAT